>NC_091337.1:5552006-5584506 GCF_038502225.1 Cherax quadricarinatus | reverse complement strand
CTCACCTCCACTCTCCCCTCTTTCATTTCTCTCTCCCATCTTCCCCTCGCTCACCTCCACTCTCCTCTCTTTCATTTCTCTCTCCCATCTTCCCCTCGCTCCCCTCCACTCTCCCCTCTTTCATTTCTCTCTCCCATCTTCCCCTCGCTCACCTCCACTCTCCCCTCTTTCATTTCTCTCTCCCATCTTCCCCTCGCTCCCCTCCACTCTCCCCTCTTTCATTTCTCTCTCCCATCCTCCCCTCGCTCCCCTCCACTCTCCCCTCTTTCATTTCTCTCTCCCATCTTCCCCTCGCTCACCTCCACTCTCCCCTCTTTCATTTCTCTCTCCCATCTTCCCCTCGCTCACCTCCACTCTCCCCTCTTTCATTTCTCTCTCCCATCTTCCCCTCGCTCACCTCCACTCTCCCCTCTTTCATTTCTCTCTCCCATCTTCCCCTCGCTCACCTCCACTCTCCCCTCTTTCATTTCTCTCTCCCATCTTCCCCTCGCTCACCTCCACTCTCCCCTCTTTCATTTCTCTCTCCCATCTTCCCCTCGCTCACCTCCACTCTCCCCTCTTTCATTTCTCTCTCCCATCTTCCCCTCGCTCACCTCCACTCTCCCCTCTTTCATTTCTCTCTCCCATCTTCCCCTCGCTCACCTCCACTCTCCCATCTTTCATTTCTCTCTCCCATCTTCCCCTCGCTCACCTCCACTCTCCCCTCTTTCATTTCTCTCTCCCATCTTCCCCTCGCTCACCTCCACTCTCCCCTCTTTCGTTTCTCTCTCCCATCTTCCCCTCGCTCACCTCCACTCTCCCCTCTTTCATTTCTCTCTCCCATCTTCCCCTAGCTCACCTCCACTCTCCCCTCTTTCATTTCTCTCTCCCATCTTCCCCTCTCTCATCTACACTCTCCCCTCTTTCATTTCTCTCTCCCATCTTCCCCTCTCTCATCTCCACTCTCCACTCTTTCATCTTCCCCTCTCTCATCTCCACTCTCCCCTCTTTCATTTCCCTCTCCCATCTTCCCCTCGCTCATCTCCACTCTTCCCTCTTTCATTTCCCTCTCCCATCTTCCCCTCTCTCATCTCCACTCTCCCCTCTTTCATTTCCCTCTCCCATCTTCCCCTCTCTCATCTCCACTCTCCCCTCTTTCATTTCCCTCTCCCATCTTCCCCTCGCTCATCTCCACTCTCCCCTCTTTCATTTCCCTCTCCCATCTTCCACTCGCTCATCTCCACTCTCCCCTCTTTCATTTCCCTCTCCCATCTTCTCCTCTCTCATCTCCACTCTCCCCTCTTTCATTTCCATCTCCCATCTTCCACTCGCTCATCTCCACTCTCCCCTCTTTCATTTCCCTCTCCCATCTTCCCCTCGCTCATCTCCACTCTCCCCTCTTTCATTTCCCTCTCCCATCTTCCCCTCTCTCATCTCCACTCTCCCCTCTTTCATTTCCCTCTCCCATCTTCTCTCTCATCTCCACTCTCCCCTCTTTCATTTCCCTCTCCCATCTTCCCCTCTCTCATCTCCACTCTCCCCTCTTTCATTTCCCTCTCCCATCTTCCACTCGCTCATCTCCACTCTCCCCTCTTTCATTTCCCTCTCCCATCTTCTCCTCGCTCATCTCCACTCTCCCCTCTTTCATTTCCCTCTCCCATCTTCCCCTCTCTAACCTCCACTCTCCCCTCTTTCATTTCCCTCTCCCATCTTCCCCTCTCTCATCTCCACTCTCCCCTCTTTCATTTCCCTCTCCCATCTTCCCCTCGCTCATCTCCACTCTCCCCTCTTTCATTTCCCTCTCCCATCTTCCCCTCTCTCATCTCCACTCTTCCCTCTTTCATTTCTCTCTCCCATCTTCCCCTCACTCATCTCCACTCTCCCCTCTTTCATTTCCCTCTCCCATCTTCCCCTCGCTCATCTCCACTCTCCCCTCTTTCATTTCCCTCTCTCATCTTCTCCTCGCTCATCTCCACTCTCCCCTCTTTCATTTCCCTCTCCCATCTTCCCCTCTCTCATCTCCACTCTCCCCTCTTTCATTTCCCTCTCCCATGTTCCCCTCTCTTATCTCCACTCTCCCCTCTTTCATTTCCCTCTCCCATCTTCCCCTCGCTCACCTCCACTCTCCCCTCTTTCATTTCTCTCTCCCATCTTCCCCTCACTCATCTCCACTCTCCCCTCTTTCATTTCCCTCTCCCATCTTCCCCTCGCTCATCTCCACTCTCCCCTCTTTCATTTCCCTCTCCCATCTTCCCCTCTCTCATCTCCACTCTCCCCTCTTTCATTTCCCTCTCCCATCTTCCCCTCTCTCATCTCCACTCTCCCCTCTTTCATTTCCCTCTCCCATCTTCCCCTCGCTCATCTCCACTCTCCCCTCTTTCATTTCCCTCTCCCATCTTCCCCTCGCTCATCTCCACTCTCCCCTCTTTCATTTCCCTCTCTCATCTTCTCCTCGCTCATCTCCACTCTCCCCTCTTTCATTTCCCTCTCCCATCTTCCCCTCTCTCATCTCCACTCTTCCCTCTTTCATTTCTCTCTCCCATCTTCCCCTCACTCATCTCCACTCTCCCCTCTTTCATTTCCCTCTCCCATCTTCCCCTCGCTCATCTCCACTCTCCCCTCTTTCATTTCCCTCTCTCATCTTCTCCTCGCTCATCTCCACTCTCCCCTCTTTCATTTCCCTCTCCCATCTTCCCCTCGCTCATCTCCACTCTCCCCTCTTTCATTTCCCTCTCCCATCTTCCCCTCGCTCATCTCCACTCTCCCCTCTTTCATTTCCCTCTCTCATCTTCTCCTCGCTCATCTCCACTCTCCCCTCTTTCATTTCCCTCTCCCATCTTCCCCTCGCTCACCTCCACTCTCCCCTCTTTCATTTCTCTCTCACATCTTCCCCTCACTCATCTCCACTCTCCCCTCTTTCATTTCCCTCTCCCATCTTCCCCTCGCTCATCTCCACTCTCCCCTCTTTCATTTCCCTCTCCCATCTTCCCCTCGCTCATCTCCACTCTCCCCTCTTTCATTTCCCTCTCTCATCTTCTCCTCGCTCATCTCCACTCTCCCCTCTTTCATTTCCCTCTCCCATGTTCCCCTCTCTCATCTCCACTCTCCCCTCTTTCATTTCCCTCTCCCATGTTCCCCTCTCTTATCTCCACTCTCCCCTCTTTCATTTCACTCTCCCATCTTCCCCTCTCTCAACTCCACTCTCCCCTCTTTCGTTTCTCTCTCCCATCTTCCCCTCGCTCACCTCCACTCTCCCCTCTTTCATTTCTCTCTCCCATCTTCCCCTAGCTCACCTCCACTCTCCCCTCTTTCATTTCTCTCTCCCATCTTCCCCTCTCTCATCTACACTCTCCCCTCTTTCATTTCCCTCTCCCATCTTCCCCTCTCTCATCTCCACTCTCCACTCTTTCATCTTCCCCTCTCTCATCTCCACTCTCCCCTCTTTCATTTCCCTCTCCCATCTTCCCCTCGCTCATCTCCACTCTTCCCTCTTTCATTTCCCTCTCCCATCTTCCCCTCTCTCATCTCCATTCTCCCCTTTTGCATTTCCCTCTCCCATGTCCCCTCTTCTCCCATTCCACGAACTCTTCGTCCCCTCCCTCTCCCACTCTTCCTATCCCTCCCTCTCTTTTCCAAAATGAATTACGCTCTCTCTCTCTCTCTCTCTCTCTCTCTCTCTCTCTCTCTATTACAGCTGCAGATTTAGTTTACCCGTAAATCGATCCCAGAGGAAGACCATACGGTCTAGCACGTAAATTTTGCCTCCCTACTGACCAGTGAGAGACCAACTCTCGAACCACGTCACAGGCAACAGTAACGGTAACAGTTTAATCGATAAAACAACAGTACTACCAATTAAAAAAATGGGAGATAAACGCGTATAGATCATGCGGTAGAGAATAACAGGAACGTCAATGGAAACAGCAACTAACGAGGTATCAAAAACGGATAACGGTAAAGGCAACGATAAAGAACAGTAAGGGCAACGGAAGGAGAGACGCAAAACGGCAAAAGTGGCTACAGTGGGAATTCTAAGTTAGAAATGTAGCAAAAGCAGTAACAGTATCACCAACGGTGAAGAAGCAGTAGCAACACCAGGAGGGATATTAGCATCGGTGGAATTAATAACGACGATAGTAACGCCAGAAACGATACTTACCTGGAGGTTACTTGGAAGTTATTCCGGGGATCAACGCCCCCGCGGCCCGGTCCATGACCAGGCCTCCCGATGGATCAGGGCCTGATCAACTAGGCTGTTACTGCTGGCCACACGCAGTCCAACGTACGAGCCACAGCCCGGCTGATCCGGCACTGACTTTAGGTATCTGCCCAGCTCTCTTGAAGGCAGCCAGGGGTTTATTGGCAATTCCCCTAATGCTTGATGGGAGGCTGTTGAACAGTTTTGGGCCCCGGACACTTATGGTGTTTTCTCTTAGTGTACCAATGGCGCCCCTACTTTTTATTGGGGCATTTTGCATCGCCTGCCCAGTCTTTTACTTTCGTAGGGAGTGATTTCTGTGTGCAGATTTGGGACCATTCCTTCCAAGATTTTCCAAGTGTAGATAATGATATATCTCTCCCTCCTGCGTTCCAACGAGTACAAGTCAAGTGCTTCCAAGCGTTCCCAGTAGTTAAGGTGCTTGACAGAACTTATACGTGCAGTAAAGGATCTCTGTACACTCTAGATCTGCGATTTCACCTGCTTTGAATGGAGATGTTAATGTACAGCAGTATTCCAGCCTAGAGAGAACAAGTGATTTGAAAAGGATCATCATGGGCTTGGCATCTCTCGTTTTGAAAGTTCTCATTATCCATCCTATCATTTTCTTTGCACGTGCGATCGTGGCACTGTAATATCTCCAGCGTCGTACTAGTTAGTTGTAGTAGTAGTAGCAGCAGCAACAACTGTAGTAGTAGTAATAGTAGCAATAATAGTAATAGTATCAGTAATAGCAACAGGAATAGTATCAGCAATAGCAGCAATAGTAACACTGACAAGTGGTAGCAACACTGAGGGGAGGTAGCAACATTATGAGGGGTGGTAGCAACCCTGAGGGGTGGTAGCAACACTATGAGGGGTGGTAGCAACACTGAGGGGGTGGTAGCAACACTATGAGGGATGGTAGAAGCACTATGAGGTCTGGTAGCAACACCATAAGGGGTGGTAGCAACACCATGAGGGGTGGTAGCAACACCATGAGGGGTGGTAGCAACACTATGAGGGGTGGCAGCAAAACTATGAGGGGTGGTAGCAACACTATGAGGAGTGGTAGCAACGCCATGAGGGGTGGTAGCAACACCATGAGGGGTGGTAGTAACACCATAAGGGGTGGTAGCAACACCATGAGGGGTGGTAGCAACACTATGAGGGGTGGTAGCAACACCATGAGGGGTGGTAGCAACACTATGAGGGGTGGTAGCAACACCATGAGGGGTGGTAGCAACACCATGAGGGGTGGTAGCAACACCATGAGGGGTGGTAGCAACACCATGAGGGGTGGTAGCAACACCATGAGGGGTGGTAGCAACACCATGAGGGGTGGTAGCAACACCATGAGGGGTGGTAGCAACACCATGAGGGGTGGTAGCAACACCATGAGGGGTAGTAGCAACACCATGAGGGGTGGTAGCAACACCATGAGGGGTGGTAGCAACACCATGAGGGGTGGTAGCAACACCATGAGGGGTGGTAGCAACACCATGAGGGGTGGTAGGAACAGTACTAACGGAGGTAGAGGCTATTTCATGGCTTTCCGTTCTGTCTGTTGCGTCTGCCTGAGGCTGTTACTGGGTAGTCTTCACAGTGCTATTATCTCCCTCCCCCAGGCTGTGTGTGTGTGTGTGTGTGTGTGTGTGTGTGTGTGTGTGTGTGTGTGTGTGTGTGTGTGTGTGTGTGTGTGTGTGTGCGTGTGTGAGGGGGAGAGAGAGGGAGAGAGAGAGAGGGAGAGGGAGAGGGAGAGAGAGAGAGAGAGAGAGAGAGAGAGAGAGAGAGAGAGAGAGAGAGAGAGAGAGAGAGAGAGAGAGAGAGAGAGAGAGAGATTCTATCCACTACATCTAGCTCTCTGTGTAAGTCAGCTACTCCCTATCCAGTGTATCTGGTCCCCTGTGTGCGCTAGCCTGTCACTATCTAATGTACGTAATCCCCTGTGTGTTGCTGTGAGATGCAGTGTACACACATGGGAATGAGCATCTCTCTCTCTCAGTAACAACACGCGCTCCCTCGTGTTTAAAGATGTCCCAACAATCTTCAGATATACCACAACACGAAAATACAGGTTAAAATGCAGCAATCTAACCTATACTTTTGATATACCTGCGACCGGTTACGAGTGTCACACGCAGGACCAGAGAGACTACGCAGCATCGGACCTGCTCTAACCAGCATCGGCATCTGACCTGCTCTGACCAGCACTCGGCATCGGACCCGCTCTAACCAGCATCGGCATCTGACCTGCTCTGACCAGCACTCGGCATCGGACCTGCTCTAACCAGCATCGGCATCTGACCTGCTCTGACCAGCACTCGGCATCGGACCTGCTCTAACCAGCATCGGCATCTGACCTGCTCTGACCAGCATCGGCATCTGACCTGCTCTGACCAGCACTCGGCATCGGACCTGCTCTGACCAGCACTCGTCATCGGACCTGCTCTGACCAGCACTCAGAATCGGACCTGTGACCAAAGCTCCCATATATATGACCTGCGCCTCATATCACCTCTCCCTGCATGTTATCTGTTAACCTGTTAACGGGGATCATCGCTCCAGCGTCCCGGTCTTAGACTAGACCTTTAATTTACGGTACTTTTATGACCTCGTACGTATATATACACAAGTCTAAGTAAAAAACACGAAATTATTTCTTACTCAGAATAGTAATGTTTCTAAGTAGTCAATGGATTTTAATACCTAGTTTCTATCTAATGGCGTCTTATTTATATCTAATGGCGTCTTATTTCTATCTAATGGCGTCTTATTTCTAACTAATGGCGTCTTATTTCTAACTAATGAACTAATGTTGCTGTTTCTGTTAACGTGCTGTTTCTGTTATCGTGCTGTTTCTGTTATCGTGCTGTTTCTGTTATCGTGCTGTTTCTGTTATCGTGCTGTTTCTGTTATCGTGCTGTTTCTGTTATCGTGCTGTTTGTTACTGTTTCAACCTAATGTGATGCTGTGTCTTCCTCGTGTTATGCAGACGTATAAGAAGTGTTGGAGAGTGTAAATTGGGATAGAGGGATGAACAGGGGGGGGAGGGAGAAAGTAGAGAGGGGGATAAAATGACAACGCGAAAGACGGGGATGGGAAGGGTTCTCAGAATGGTGTGTGAGGGAGAGAGAGGGAGAGAGAGGGAGAGAGAGGGAGAGAGTGGTGATAATGGAGTCCCACAATCGACCTGTCCTGCCCACTTTCAGAGAGCTCTCGTGTTTCTGGTGACAATTAACAAGTAGTTATACACTTACTACTCTACTCTACTATTCTCTCTCTCTCTCTCTCTCTCTCTCTCTCTCTCTCTCTCTCTCTCTCTCTCTCTCTCTCTCTCTCTCTCATAGCTCCACTTATCTCTTTTTTAACCAATTATATTTTTTACAATTTCCTCTCCCTCATTATTTAAGAGCATTAAATATTTAAAGTTAAAACGAGGAGCATCGCCCCAGCTGCCCAATCTATCCAAACCTCCCGAGTTCCTGATTCATCCCACTGTTGGTATCTATAGCTCGCATTTCGACGCAGCTACAGACATTGCCTTCACAGTTTTCGGAAATTTCCATTTTTTTTTTTTAACTTATACAGCATTCTAAATTTTTCCTGCTTATTATACCCTTATATCTCTTCGTCTTTCAATCCATTCCACTATTTCCTTTTCCTCCTCCTATTTTATATTCCCCTCCCTCCCTCTCCTCCATTTATCCTCCTGACCCAGGCCTCCCAGCCTATCATGCGTCTTATGTGCGATAAAGTAATAACATTTACTAAGTTTCTCCAGCTAAGTAATCAGTGTCCCTCTCCACCACCACCACTAACACCTCCACCACCACCACTAACACCCCCACCACCACTACTAGCACCCCCACCAACACTACTGACATGATCACAAATCACTTCGATTCCCAACAGTTGCACAAGCCAGGGCAGCGCGGGTTCAGAGCAGGTCGCTCCTGCCTCTCGCAGCTACTTGACGACTATGATAACGTCTTGGATGCACTGGAAGACAAGAAGAATGCAGATGTAGTCTACCTGGAGGGTATTCCGGGATCAACGCTGCCGCGGCCCGGTCCATGACCAGGCCTCCTGGTGGATCTGGGCCTGATCAACCAGGCTGTTACTGCTGGCCGCACGTAATCCATCGTACGAACCACAGCCCGGCTGATCCGGCACTGACTTTAGGTATCTGTCCAGCTCCCTCTTGAAGAGAACCAGGGGTCTATTGGTAATGCCCCTAATGGCCGGTGGGAGGCTGTTGAACGGTCTTGGGCCCTGGACACTTACTGTGATTTCTCAGTGTACCAGTGGCGCCCCTACTTTTCACTGGGGGTATGTTGCATCACCTGCCAAGTCTTTTGTTTTCGTAGGGAGTGATTTCTGTGTGCAGATTAGGGACCAGTCCCTCCAGAATTTTCCAGGTGTAGATTATGATATATATCTCTCGCCTGTGTTTCAGTGAGTATAAGCCAAGTGCTTCCAGGCGCTCCCAGTAGTTAAGGTGCTTGACGGAACTTGTACGTGCAGTAAAGGTTCTCTGTACATTATCTAGTTCTGCAATTTCACCTGCCTTGAATGGGGATGTACAGCAGTATTCCAGCCTAGAGAGAATAAGTGATTTAAAAAGGATCATCATTGGCTTAGCATCTCTTTTCTTGAATGTTCTCATTATCCATCCCATCAGTTTCCTCGCATATGTGATAGTGGCATTGTTGTGGCCCTTGAAGGTGAGGTCTTCGGACATTCCCACACCTAGGTCCGTCACATTACTTCTCCGTTCCATTGCGTGATTAGAGGTTGTAGTATACTCAGTCCTAGTTATTATTTCCTCCAATTTTCCATAACGGAGTAGTTGGAATTTGTCTTCATTGAACTTCATATTGTTCTCCGTTACCCATTAGAAAACTTGGTTTATATCTTCTTGGATTTGCCGTGTCCTCAATGATGTCACTATCATGCAGATCCTAGTGTCGTATGCAGTGCTATGGTTTACATCTCTGTCCATGTCTGATATGAAGATGAGGAACAGGATAGGTGCGAGTACAGTGCCTTGTGAAACAGAGCTCTTCACTATGTCAGCTTCCGATTTAACTGTTTACCACTACTCTGTGTGCGAATGGTTAGAAAGTTGAATATCCATCTACCTACTTTGCCAGTTATCTCTTTATCATGCATTCTGTGTGCTATTGCACCATGATCGCACTTGTCAAAGGCTTTTGCAAAGTCTGTGTGTACTACCTCTGCATTCTGTTTGTTTTCCGGTGCATCTAAGACCATATCATAGTGGTCTAGCAGTTGCGAAAGGCAGGAGCGACGTGCTTTTAAACCATGTTGCCCTGGATTGTAAAATTTTTGGGAGTCCAGATGGTTTGCTATCCTGCGCCTTAGAACCCTTTCAAAGATTTTTATGATGTGGGACGTTAAAGCTCTTGATCTACAGTTCTTAGCTATTGCTTTGCTGCCACCTTCATGGAGTGGGGCTATATCCGTTGTTTTTAGTGACTGTGGACTCTCACCTGTGTCTATGCTCCTTCTCCATAGCATACTTAGGGCCCGTGAGAGGGGTTTCTTGCAGTTCTTAATGAACACAGAGTTCCACGAGTCTGGGTCTCGGGCAAAAGCCTTTGACAAATGCGATCATGGTGTAACAGCGCACAAAATGCGTGCTAGAGAGACAATTGGCAAAGTGGGCAGAGGGATCTTCAACTTTCTAAACAATTGGACAGAGAGAGTAGTGGCAAATAAAGTCGGAGGCTGCCACAGTGAAAAGCTCTGTTCCAAAAGACACAGTACTTGTCCCCATCCTGTTTCTCATCCTCGTATCAGACAGAGATGTAAATCATAACTCTGTGCCATCCTTAGCAGACGAAACTAGAATAAACGAGACTGTCACCCATTGAGGACACGGTAAATCTCCAAGCAGATATAAACCAAGTTTTCCAATGGGCAACGGAAAACAATGACCTTCAATGAGGACAAATTCCAACTACTCCGTTATGGAAAACTGGAGGAAATAATAACTAGGACTGAGTACACTTCAAACTCTAATTACACAATAGAGCGGAAAAGTAGTGTGATGGACTTGAGAGTGTTAATGCCTTAGAATCTCGACTTCAAGGATCGCAACAATGTCACTATCATATCTACAAGGAAAATGATAGGATGGATAATGAGAACCTTCAAAACAAGAGATGATCCTTTTTAAATCATTTCTCTCTAGGCTGGAATACTGCTGAACATTAACATCCCCATTCAAGGCAGGTGAAATCGCAGATCTAGAGAATGTACAGATAACTTTTACTGCACGTACAAGTTCTCAGACACCTTAATTACTGGGAACGCCTGGAAGCACTTGATCTGTACTCACTGGAGCGTAGGCGAGAGATAATCTACACCTGGAAAATCCTACAGGGACTGGTCCCAGATCTATACACAGAAATCACTCCCTACGAAAGCAAAAGATTGGGCAGACGGTGCAACATACCCCCAATGAAAAATTGGGGTGCCATTAGTACACTAAGAGAAAACACAATAAGTGTCCGCGGTCCAAGACTGTTCAGTAGCCTCCCACCAGCCATAAGGGGAATTACCAACAGAGCCCCGGTTGTCTTCAAGAGGAAGCTGGACAGATACCTAAAGTCAGTACCCGATCAGCCGGGCTGTGGTTCGTGCACTGGACTACACGCGGCCAGCAGTAACAGCCTGGTTGATCAGGCCCTGATCCACCTGGAAGCCTGGTCAAGGACTATGTCGCGGGGGCGTTGATCCCCGGAATACCCTCCAGGTAGGTAGACACTAGCACTTCACCTCTCCCAAGCCACCTTCACCAAAACCACCACCACCATCATCATCATCATCATCATCACCAATTCATCTCTCCAGCCCCCACTATCCACACACCTCTACCACCACCCCCACTCTCATCTCCCTCAACACCACCCTCATCTCCCTCGCATCATCTCCTCCTAGTCCACCTTCTGACCCCGACGCCCACAACACGCCCCTGTCTCCACCACATCCTCTCCATCCCTCAATCCTATTTCTTCTCTGACCCTCCCTCCCTCTTTCACCTACCTACCCATCCACCACTCCCTCCCACCCTCCCTCTCATTACACACACACACACACACACACACACACACACACACACAGGTATGATAAAGCTCACGGTTCAGGGAGAGTGACCTAGTAGCGACCAGTGAAGAGGCGGGGCCAGGAGCATGGACTCGGCCCCTGCAACCTCAACTAGGTGAGTACACGCCCAGGAGCTGTGACTCGACCCCCCCTGCCCAACCAAATATGTAAGAGAAGGCTCAGTACCTCTGAGGGAACAACATGCTGGAGGGAGTTAAACTTAGATTACAGTTGTCTCCTCACTTTCAAGGATCACAACAGTGCCACGATCGCACGTGCAAAGAAAATGATAGGATGGATAATGAGAACTTTCAAAACGAGAGATGCCAAGCCCATGATGATCCTTTTCAAATCACTTGTTCTCTCTAGGCTGGAATACTGCTGTACATTAACATCTCCATACAAAGCAGGTGAAATCGCAGATCTAGAGAGTGTATAGAGATCCTTTACTGCACGTATAAGTTCTGTCAAGCACCTTAACTACTGGGAACGCTTGAAAGCACTTGACTTGTACTCGTTGGAACGCAGGAGGGAGAGATATATCATAATCTACACTTGGAAAATCTTGGAAGGAATGGTCCCAAATCTGCACATAGAAATCACTCCCTACGAAAGTAAAAGACTGGGCAGGCGATGCAAAATGCCGCCAATAAAAAGTAGGGGCGCCATTGGTACACTAAGAGAAAACACCATAAGTGTCCGGGGCCCAAAACTGTTCAACAGCCTCCCATCAAGCATTAGGGGAATTGCCAATAAACCCCTGGCTGCCTTCAAGAGAGAGCTGGACAGATACCTAAAGTCAGTGCCGGATCAGCCGGGCTGTGGCTCGTACGTCGGACTGCGTGCGGCCAGCAGTAACAGCCTAGTTGATCAGGCCCTGATCCATCGGGAGGCCTGGTCGTGGACCGGGCCGCGGGGGCGTTGATCCCCGGAATAACCTCCAGGTAACCTCTACCTCCTCTGCCTGTCTCTACTACCTGTCTTCTCTACCCCCTCTGCCTGTCTCCATTACCTGTCTTCTCTATCCCCTCTGCCTGTCTCTTCTGTCTCCTCTACCTCCTCTGTCGTAACGTTCTCTCTTCTTCATTAATATCGTTCTCTTTAAATTATTTCTTTAATCACCCATTCTTCCTATCTTTACCACTCCCTCTTTCAACACCACTAACACCCCCTCCCCTTTAAGCCATCACCACTACTAATACCCCCCTCTCCATTACGCCACTGCCTCTAACACCCCCTCATTACTTATTCGCTACTAGAACCCCCTCCCATTACACAGCCACCATTAGTAGCCCCTCCCACTTACACAACCTCTACTAGCATCCCCTCCCCACTGCCCAACCACCACTACTAACACCCCTACCGCTTTTGCCTCGCCCCTAACCCTTCCACCACCTCTTGACCCCTACCTCTATCCTCACGTACCTCCAACCCCCCCTCACCCACCACATCCTCCCATTACACCTCTTTCCCCCCTCCTCCTTCTCTCCTTCATCCCCGCCTGGAGGAGGTTTCGAAGGGCATTTACAGCTTCCGCTGATCTAAGTCACTTGTCTTGGTGGCTGGCTGTCTTGGGTAGCCTCTGGGCACGCTGGCCCAGCCGGGACGCTGTCTTGGGTAGCCTCTGGGCATGCTGGCCCCGGCCGGGAAGGCAATTACCTCTCGGTTTAAGAATATGTCTCCCGGTATACATCCGGACCGGGCTGAGAGACAAAGGGGCACCTTTAGTACAGGTACTTGGCTCGAGTACAAGCAACTCGAAGCCTAGTACAAGTACTAGACTTCCAGCTGCGATAACATTGTGGTGCTCCTTGAATGCAAGATTTTCTAACATTATCACTCCCAGGTCTCTCACTCTAGACTTCGGTTTTTACCGAGTGATTTGAGGTTGTCTTGTACTTAGTCCAGAATTATTTATTGGGCACAGTACCGAGACCCTAAAAAAAATAGATTCCAAAATATCTCCTAGAGAAAGCCCTAAATTAACTAAATTTGCTGCAGTTCAAAGTTCCACTGTATATACAATGCATAGGTCTTATAGTGACCTTAATTAGGGCGAGATACCAAGCCCTGAAGTGATACCTGAAGAATACTGGATATCTGACGGGTCAGGTTTCTAGTTAGGCCTATACTAGTTTCTCACGTAATGGGTCGAGTCTGTAACTAGGGCCCGATACTAGCCCTCGAGTATTAGGTCTCCATCTAAGGCCCCGATACCAGCTCTGAAGTGCAGGCGATATTCCCGGATTTGTTCCTTAATGGTGGAATTCTGCCGCTAATGGTCGCACCTGAATACTGAATACCAGGGTTTTACCTGGTCTGGGTTTCAAGGCTTTCTGGTACACTCTCGATGCTTGGATTTAGATAACAATGTTCCTGGGTGTTTGTGCGGCTGTGGGGGAGAGAGAGAGAGAGAGAGAGAGAGAGAGAGAGAGAGAGAGAGAGAGAGAGAGAGAGAGAGAAACAAGAATTTTTCACATTTTATGTGAGTCACAGGTAGCCCAGACACAAGTAGCCCAGCCATAGGTAGCCCAGTCACAAGTAGCCCAGTCACAGGTAGCTCAATTTCAGGCTCTGGCTGACCAATGCATTTTAGAGTGCCAGATTTTTCCCGAGGCTTCATGCTGAGATTTCCAGACTCTGTACTGCAGCTGTATTGTTTGTTGTTCTGGCAGCTAGGCATAACAGATGAAATCGTGGGGATGTTGATGTGAAGTGGTCAGTTGCTCAGCCACGGCTTGATGCGCAACACAAACGTGTAATACCTGAGTCTTATTCACAGACACGTGTCTCGTTAAAAAAAATAAAAACCACATGTGTCTTATTTATGAACACTCGTCTTATTCAACCTTCAAGACCCCCTTCGCTAGTATCAAGACTATCACCAACCTTCAAGACCCCCTTCGCTAGTATCAAGACTACCACCAACCTTCAAGACCCCCTTCGCTGGTATCAAGACTATCACCAACCTTCAAGACCCCCTTCGCTGGTATCAAGACTACCACCAACCTTCAAGACCCCCTTCGCTAGTATCAAGACTACCACCAACCTTCAAGACCCCCTTCGCTAGTATCAAGACTATCACCAACCTTCAAAACCCCCTTCGCTGGTATCAAGACTATCACCAACCTTCAAGACCCCCTTCGCTAGTATCAAGACTACCACCAACCTTCAAGACCCCCTTCGCTAGTATCAAGACTATCACCAACCTTCAAGACCCCCTTCGCTAGTATCAAGACTACCACCAACCTTCAAGACCCCCTTCGCTAGTATCAAGACTACCACCAACCTTCAAGACCCCCTTCGCTAGTATCAAGACTACCACAAACCTTCAAGACCCCCTTCGCTAGTATCAAGACTACCACCAACCTTCAAGACCCCCTTCGCTAGTATCAAGACTATCACCAACCTTCAAGACCCCCTTCGCTAGTATCAAGACTACCACCAACCTTCAAGACCCCCTTCGCTAGTATCAAGACTACCACCAACCTTCAAGACCCCCTTCGCTAGTATCAAGACTACCACCAACCTTCAAGACCCCCTTCGCTAGTATCAAGACTATCACCAACCTTCAAGACCCCCTTCGCTAGTATCAAGACTACCACCAACCTTCAAGACCCCCTTCGCTAGTATCAAGACTATCACCAACCTTCAAGACCCCCTTCGCTAGTATCAAGACTACCACCAACCTTCAAGACCCCCTTCGCTAGTATCAAGACTATCACCAACCTTCAAGATCCCCTTCGCTAGTATCAAGACTACCACCAACCTTCAAGACCCCCTTCGCTAGTATCAAGACTATCACCAACCTTCAAAACCCCCTTCGCTAGTATCAAGACTACCACCAACCTTCAAGACCC
This sequence comes from Cherax quadricarinatus, assembly GCF_038502225.1. Taxonomy (NCBI): domain Eukaryota; kingdom Metazoa; phylum Arthropoda; class Malacostraca; order Decapoda; family Parastacidae; genus Cherax; species Cherax quadricarinatus. The sequence goes on along the minus strand of NC_091337.1, from coordinate 5,569,335 downwards.
CCTTCGCTAGTATCAAGACTATCACCAACCTTCAAGACCCCCTTGTAAAGTAAAAGGACACAAGTGCAACTAATGTGACATTTATTGTGGCAACGTTTCGCTCTCCAGGAGCTTGATAAAGCTCTTGGAGAGCGAAACGTTGCCACAATAAATGTCACATTAGTTGCACTTGTGTCCTTTTACTTTACATATTGTCGGTAATTCTACCAACTTTATTACAAGACCCCCTTCGCTAGTATCAAGACTACCACCAACCTTCAAGACCCCTTCACTAGCATCAAGACTACCACCAACCTTCAAGACCCCCTTCACTAGCATCAAGACTACCACCAACCTCCAAGACCCCCTTCACTATCAAGACTACCACCAACCTTCAAGACCCCTTCACTGGCATCAAGACTACCACCAACCTTCAAGACCCCTTCACTAGCATCAAGACTACCACCAACCTTCAAGACCCCCTTCACTAGCATCAAGACTACCACCAACCTTCAAGACCCCCTTCACTAGCATCAAGACTACCACCAACCTTCAAGACCCCCTTCACTAGCATCAAGACTACCACCAACCTTCAAGACCCCCTTCACTAGCATCAAGACTACCACCAACCTTCAAGACCCCCTCCACTAGCATCAAGACTACCACCAACCTTCAAGACCCCTTCACTAGCATCAAGACTACCACCAACCTTCAAGACCCCCTTCACTAGCATCAAGACTACCACCAACCTCCAAGACCCCCTTCACTAGCATCAAGACTACCACCAACCTCCAAGACCCCCTTCACTAGCATCAAGACTACCACCAACCTTCAAGACCCCCTTCACTAGCATCAAGACTACCACCAACCTCCAAGACCCCCTTCACTAGCATCAAGACTACCACCAACCTCCAAGACCCCCTTCACTAGCATCAAGACTACCACCAACCTCCAAGACCCCCTTCACTAGCATCAAGACTACCACCAACCTTCAAGACCCCTTCACTAGCATCAAGACTACCACCAACCTTCAAGACCCCTTCACTAGCATCAAGACTACCACCAACCTTCAAGACCCCCTTCACTAGAATCAAGACTACCACCAACCTTCAAGACCCCCTTCACTAGCATCAAGACTACCACCAACCTTCAAGACCCCTTCACTAGCATCAAGACTACCACCAACCTTCAAGACCCCCTTCACTAGCATCAAGACTACCACCAACCTTTAAGACCCCTTCACTAGCATCAAGACTACCACCAACCTTCAAGACCCCCTTCACTAGCATCAAGACTACCACCAACCTTCAAGACCCCTTCACTAGCATCAAGACTACCACCAACCTTCAAGACCCCTTCACTAGCATCAAGACTACCACCAACCTTCAAGACCCCCTTCACTAGCATCAAGACTACCACCAACCTCCAAGGCTGCCATTTGAATACACGTTTAACATGACTTTATAATTTGAAATTCACGTTGTACTTGAGATTTACATCTCAAGGAGAAGGACTCCATGCCAGAGAAGAACTCTTAAACCCCTACGGACTTGGCCCTTCCTCGTGACGGTAATCTGGAACAGAACTGTGTCGTTAGAGAGTAAACTCATTTCTGTTGTTAGAAGACCGCCAACAGCAACAACATTGTTGACCGGGCAATCAACAGGTAGGTGTGACCACGGGCAGGACCCAGAAGGAAAATTATGGAAACAGATCACAGGTAAATCACACAAAACAAAAGCAAATAACTGTTTTTTTCACCATTCACACATTACCTTATTAATTACTTCCTATGCTTATAGCGTTTCCTTTCCAATGAAATAGGCGTAGTCTGAGGCTGGGCCGCTGTGACCATGATCCCCCGGAAGCACAACCAAATGTAGAGTATGGGACCGAGGAGCAGTCCCTGAGGCACGCCAATAATTGCACATCCAGGTACCACCTGTTAAACCATTCCCTGTTTCCTGTCTGAGAGACACGTCTCTCAAACACACTTGAGGTTTCTGTTTACTAACCTTAAATGTCCCCTTTACTAACTTTAAATGCCCCCTTTACTAACTTTAAATGCCCCCTTTACTAACTTTAGATACCTCCTTCAGAAACTGTCTTCCCTGAAACACCAACAGCGTCATGCGACTTTCAATAACCTTGTTGTGGAACACGGAGCAAAGGTAATTATAGATCTCTAATGAAATCATTAGAGAAGCTATAACTGTGATATTCCTCTTGTGTGTCAATTAAAATGCAGGTTTTAAACTTACGTTACGAGAGAGAGAGAGAGAGAGAGAGAGAAACTGCGAGCACCAAGAGACTGGTAGTTCATAAATCAGACAGCAGAGGCAGGTTTCCTGCAGTGTTTACAGGTAGTCACTACTACTACTACCAGTCTCTTGTCTTCTCTCTCTATTTTCCTCTCAGGCGCAACGGGAGAAGCAACAGTCTAATCTGACAACGGTAAACAGTGGAAACGTGAGCCCAGATGGCGGAGCTGCTTCTCTCGACCCTCCTAACCCTCCTTCACCATAAGAACAGGAGAGTGGTGCAAGTGAAGTGAGGTGAGGTGGAGGTGCAAGTGAGGTGAGGTGGAGGTGCAAGTGAGGTGAGGTGGAGGTGCAAGTGAGGTGAGGTGGAGGTGCAAGTGAGGTGAGGTGGAGGTGCAAGTGAGGTGAGGTGGAGGTGCAAGTGAGGTGAGGTGGAGGTGCAAGTGAGGTGAGGTGGAGGTGCAAGTGAGGTGAGGTGGAGGTGCAAGTGAGGTGAGGTGGAGGTGCAAGTGAGGTGAGGTGGAGTTGCAAGTGAGGTGAGGTGGAGGTGCATGTGAGGTGAGGTGGAGGTGCATGTGAGGTGAGGTGGAAGTGAAATGGAACTAAGGAGCCCAAAGAAGAGGCAGATAACGTAAGGAGCACTGCAGAAGACCTGCTGGCTCATGCTAGGTAGGTCCGAATCGCATCCGTTAAAGAAGAAAGGAGCACTGCAGCAAACCTACTGGCCCAAGCTGGCTAAACGACTTTCCAGTCCCCGCCGAGGCTATCTGCAGAGAAAGACTATCTAGTAAATCCCAAATCTGCACACAGAAATCACTCCCTACGAAAGTAAAAGACTGGGCAGGCGATGCAAAATGCTCCCAATAAAAAGTAGGGGCGCCATTGGTACACTAAGAGAAAACACCATAAGTGTCCGGGGCCCAAAACTGTTCAACAGCCTCCCATCAAGCATTAGGGGAATTGCCAATAAACCCCTGGCTGCCTTCAAGAGAGAGCTGGACAGATACCTAAAGTCAGTGCCGGATCAGCCGGGCTGTGGCTCGTACGTTGGACTGCGTGCGGCCAGCAGTAACAGCCTAGTTGATCAGGCCCTGATCCATCGGGAGGCCTGGTCATGGACCGGGCCGCGGGGGCGTTGATCCCCGGAATAACCTCCAGGTAACCTCCAGGTAACCACCATCTTGAAGAACTACCACTACTTATTCGTTAGAGACTTGTGTACTACTATCTCGATATGTATCAGATAGTTGTGGCAGGGGGAAGTAGTATACCTTAAATAGGGCTGAGCTTTGACACCAACTAAGGGTGCGAGTGGATGTGAGTTGGACCTGACTAGCTTGTGCTACTAGGTCAGATGCCGTGCTCCTTCCTTAAGTGAATGTGACCTGACCTGACTAGGTTGGGCCATTGACTTAAGCCTCGCATGGGCCAAAAGGCCTTCTGCAGTGTTCCTTCTTTATGTTCTTAGCTTGCAAAACTGGTGTAAGAGAGGGAGAGAGAGAGAGAGAGAGAGAGAGAAAAGACAATGTACAGTTCAGGACATTTATTAAAGAAAACGTTTCGCCCATGTCTTGACCTATACATAAATTTCTTTTTGTACATCATGTAGGTATCACCAGAAGGGATGAGTTGAAGATGAGTAGTGATGAGTGGTGACGTGTACTTAGCTCTGTGAAGTCCTGTTTGTACGCTCTCTACGGATTGAACCAAGATGCCCTCCATCGAGCAACTTTACCAGCAGCTTAAGGAAGAGTTGAGGATGGCGAAGATGGAGATTCGGCGATTGACCGAGGAAAACAAGAAGATTCGTAGTAGTCCTCCTGTTTTGAGTCCTCAGGTCAAGAAGGGAAACTGGTCAGTGGCTGAACAGCAGGGAACAAAGTTGACGATCAAGAAGACGAATGGAAAGGTAGAAACGATGAAGAAGAAAAAGACTGCCGTGGAAACTGTTGTGGAAACATCTAATACATTCTCAGTGCTACCTGACGAATGTGAGTCGACTACTGGGAACGTCACGACGAACGACACCAAGGAAGGTAAGAATATTGTTGTTGTTGGGGATAGCCAAGTTAGGTATATGGATAGGGCGTTCTGCTTGAAGGACAGGAGTAGGAGAAAAAGGGTTTGCTTTCCTGGGGCTGGGATAGAGGATATTGTTAGCCATCTGGATGACATCATGAGAGGTAATGGGAGCAATCCTATTATCTGTCTCAGTGCTGGAGGCAACGATGTTGGCAGACGTAGGAGTGAAGACCTGATTAGCAAGTATAGGTCAGCAATAGAAATAATTAGGAGGAAGGGTGGGAACCCTGTCATATGTGGTATTTTGCCAAGGAGAGGAGTTGGAAATGAATGGTTGTCCAGGGCAATTGGTGTAAATTGCTGGCTGGACAAATACTGTAAGGAAAATGCGGTAACATTCATTGACAACTAGGACCTCTTCTATGGCAGAAATGACATGTATGCCAGGGATGGGGTTCACTTATCTAGGTCTGGGGTGGGGGCACTGGCAACTGCAGTGGGGGGAGCTGCTAGGACTTTAAACTAGGAATAGTTAGTGGTATGGGTTTTGGCAGGAAAACAGTGAAGTCCCAGTGTAGTAATATTATGAGTTCTAGGGGAACTAGTAATAAGCAGAACGAGGTAGATATTGAAAAGCCAGTGAAACTAGGTGATAAGGACAGTAACAGGTTTAGTAGAAAAACAGAAATGAGCAGGAAGGGTAAAGAGAAAGGAGAGTCTTTCAATATTTATTTTGCTAATTGCCGTAGTGCTAGGAATAAGATGGACGAGTTGAGATTAGTTGCTAGTGCAAGTAACATTGATGTATTTGCCTTAACTGAGACGTGGTTTAATTCAAAAAGTCGGGACATTCCTGCGGAATGTCACATTCAGGGTTTTAAATTGTTCCAAGTAGACAGAAGTATCGGGAAGGGGGGTGGGGTGGCATTGTATGTCCGAGATCGCTTGAACTGTTGCATAAAAACGGGTATTAAGTCTGAAGTAACACATACAGAGTCTGTTTGGATAGAATTTTCAGAGGGGCATGAAAAACTGATTTTAGGTGTGATATACCGTCCCCCAAACTTAGATAGGGACCAAGGGAGACTACTATGGGAGGAAATTGTTAAGGCCACAAGGCACGATAATGTAGTAATTCTAGGAGACTTTAACTTTAGTCATATTGATTGGAATTTCTTGACTGGGAATTTAGAATCACACGACTTCTTAGAAGTAGTTCAGGATTTTCTGAAGCAGATTGTGACAGAACCTACAAGGGGTAGTAACCTGCTTGACTTAGTTCTTGCAAACAATGAATCCCTTGTTAATAATTTAGAAATTTCAGAGGAACTGGGTGCTAGCGACCACAAATCAATTACATTTAGCATTGAATGGAAGCACGATAGTAGGGATAACTCAGTAACAGTCCCAGATTTTCGCTTGGCAGATTATGATGGGCTTAGAGAACACTTGTCATCTGTTGACTGGGGTAACGAAGAGAGCTACCAATATGACAGTTTTCTGAACACTATGCATGCTGCTCAAAGAACGTTTATTCCTTATAAAGAAATTAGATCAAATAGAAATGACCCAAAATGGATGAATAATAGGCTGAAATATCTACTAGGGCATAAGAAAGGAATTTATAGGCGTATCAAAAGAGGTGAGGGTCATCTTATGAATCAGTATATTGACATTAAGAGGGACATTAAAAAGTGGATAAGAAAAGCTAAAAGGGACTATGAAATTAAAGTTGCTAGGGATTCGAAAACTAACCCAAAAAGTTTTTTCCAGATCTATAGAACAAAAGTTAGAGAAAAGATAGGTCCCCTTAAAAATAACTATGGGCATCTTACTGACAAGGAGAATGAAATGTGCTCGATTTTAAATAATTATTTTCTCTCGGTTTTTACACAGGAAGACAATAACAATATCCTAGTAATTATTTTTATAGTGGGCTAGAAGAAGATAAATTATGTAACATCACAGTCACTAGTGAAATGGTTATGAAACAAACAGACCGACTGAAGCAAAGTAAGTCGCCGGGTACTGATGAGGTTTTTTCAAGGGTTCTTAAGGAATGCAAAATGGAACTCTGAACCATTAACTAATATTTTAAATTTATCTCTTCAAACAGGTGTAGTGTCTGATATGTGGAAGATGGATAATGTAATTCCTATTTTTAAAACAGGGGACAAGTCGTTACCGTCAAATTACCGCCCAATAAGCCTGACCTCAATTGTAGGCAAATTACTAGAGTCAATTATAGCTGAGATTATAAGAAGCCATCTCGATAAGCATAGCTTGATTAATGATACTCAGCATGGATTCACAAGAGGCCGGTCTTGTCTAATTAATTTATTAACTTTCTTCAGTAAAGCTTTTGAGGCTGTTGACCACGATAAAGAATTTGATATTATTTACTTAGATTTTAGTAAGGCTTTTGATAGAGTTCCGCACCAAAGACTGTTAAAGAAAGTGGAAGCTCATGGTATTGGGGGAAAAGTGCTCTTGTGGATCGAGTCATGGCTCACAGACAGGAAGCAGTGTGTCCATAAATGGGGTTAAATCCGAGTGGGGATCTGTAACAAGTGGCGTTCCACAGGGATCAGTCTTGGGCCCGTTGTTGTTTATAATATATATCAATGATGGAAATAAATGGTATAAAATACCGACACAATGGAAATATAAACACACATGCAGTATAATGTGATCAATAAAGGATCACATTATACTGCATATACTTCAAGTCTCTTCTGCTTCTATCAACTTTTCTGTACTCGACTGAAGAAGCCTACTGTGTAGGCGAAACGTTTCGAAATAAAGATACCTAACTGTTGCATATGTGTCTTACCTAACATACTGCATATGTGTTTATATTTCCATATGGTATAAACCTTGGTAATAAATACCGACAAGTTGGTTTAGAAAGACACGTAAGCAAACACTATAACATATTTATTAGAAAACGTTTCGGTCCTGGGACCTTGATCACTTCTAACATACAGAGGTACTGGAACGAGGCACAACTCGTTCTCACCGAACCAGACCTCAGACGCCGACGGTGCCTAGAAGCCTCACTAATCGCCGTCACCGACACTATAGAACGCAACACTGGAAACTACAAAATTTCAAAAACATTGGCATACATGATACTTAAGCAGCACCAACCCAACAACACAGGAGTCACATGATTTCATCGTCTACCCGTCCTCATCATAGGTAGAGGTTGTTTTGATAAGGACCTGCCTCGCATGGGCCAGAAGGCCTTCTACAGTGTTCCTCCATTCTTATGTTCTTATGACATTCATCAGGTCACGTGCGTCACATCTCACTCTCCGCCTATATATATATAATGTCTTTCTACCTCTGTATGTTAGAAGTGATCAAGGTCCCAGGACCGAAACGTTTTCTAATAAATATGTTATAGTGTTTGCTTACGTGTCTTTCTAAACCATATTTCCATATATCAATGATCTTGATGAGGGAATTACTAGTGATATGAACAAATTCGCCTATGACACAAAGATAGGTAGGATAATTGATTCAAACGTAGACGTTAGGGAACTTCAGGAGGATTTAAACAAACTATATTCTTGGTCAGAAAAGTGGCAGATGCAGTTCAATGTAGATAAATGCAAGGTTCTGAAGCTCGGGAGTGTCCATAACTCCAGCACTTATAAGTTAAATGATGTAGAACTTAGCCATACAGATTGCGAAAAGGACTTGGGGGTTATGGTGAGCAGCAACCTTAAACCAAGACAGCAATGCTTAAGCGTATGTAATAAGGCAAATAGATTACTGGGATTTATATCAAGAAGTGTAAGCAACAGAAGTCCAGAGGTCATACTGCAGCTTTATACATCATTAGTAAGGCCTCACCTAGATTATGCAGCTCAGTTCTGGTCTCCATATTACAGAATGGACATAAATTCGTTAGAAAACATTCAGCGTAGGATGACTAAATTAATACATAGCATTAGAAATCTTCCTTATGAAGAAAGATTGAAGACTCTTAAGTGACATTCACTTGTTAGACGAAGAAGGAGGGGAGACCTGATCGAAGTGTATAAGTGGAAGATAGGTATTAATAAAGGGGATATTAATAAGGTCTTGAGGATATCTCTCCAAGGGAGAACCCGCAGTAATGGATTTAAATTAGATTAGTTTAAATTTAGAAAGGACATAGAAAAGTATTGGTTTGGAAATAGGGTAGTTGATGAGTAGAACAGTCTACCTAGTTGGGTTATTGAGGCTAGGACTTTGGGTAGTTTCAAATTTAGGTTGGATAAGTACATGAGTGGGAAGGGTTGGATTTGTGTGGGACTTGCACATCAGAGCTTATTTCTTGGGTAGCATTGAAAATTGGGTTGGGCAAATGTTTTGCTAGTGGGATGAATTGTAAAGGACCTGCCTAGTATGGGCCAACAGGCCTGCTGCAGTGTTCCTCCTTTCTTATGTTCTTATGAGTGACTGAGGGGGTGAGAGAGAAGAGAAGGGGGTGGAGGGAGATGGAGAAAGGAGTAAGGGGGGGGGGAGAGGATGCAGATCGTGGTCTCAGAAAATATCAGAGTTTCCCAGGGTGCTGCCTGACCGCAGATCTGAACCACAAGCTCAAGAAACCGCAGATTTGAAACCGCAAGAAGTTCACTGGATGTCTGCCGCCTTATCTGCGGTGGCCGCAGGCAGTGGGGCCACAACCTTTCCCTCCCAATTCCTCCTTCCCTGGGGGACCCCCTGTACATACCTAGTGCTCCATGCAGGGGTCGAACCATAGCTTCAGCTCCTGTACTAACCTGGTGCTCCTAGCAGGGGGTCCGAACCATAGCTCCTTTCACCTTCAAGCACCAAACAAAGCTGACCCAGGACAGGGCTGTGGGAGCAGCACAACTCTGCCAGCAACTCATTAGAGGCATATCACAGGTGTATATCAAATCCACAAGTCTGCTGGGATTACCCTATTTTCCGGCATATAAGGCGCACGACAAAGGTATCATAATGGTAATCAGTAATCATATTGAAGGGATAATTACTCTCTTACCTTACACTAAAGCGTAACACGGAGCCTACCCTTAACCCTGACCTTGAGCATATAAGGCGCAGGCTGAATTCTCAAGACTATTTGTTGGAAAAAAGGCGCGCCTTATATGCCAAAAAATGCATCTTTCTTCTTTACGAGACGGATCAACGATCTTACAAAGGTGCAAAACATGCAGCAGATTTTTATCTTACACAAGTTAGACCGGACTTAATGGCAATAGAGGAAACATGGACAGTGATACTGAGATGAATTGATAGGGTGTACAGGGGGAGTGTTCGAGAGGCGGGAAACAGGTACACGAGAGCACAGCAAGAAGTTGAAAATACAGATGACTCACAGGGATGTTAAGAAGCATTTCTTCAGTCACCGAGAAGTTTGCAAGTAGAACGACAAGGACGTGTGAGTGATGAAGGGTTCACACACAGCTTTAAAAGGTACGATAGGGCTCACGAAACCAGGAGTGTGTCCAGCAGCGGCAGCTAAGAGGAGACAGGAGCTAAAACTTAACCCTGCAACCACATATGGTTGAGCACATATAGATGAATATGATAGTACCTCACCTCTGGTAGTGGGTTGTTAGGAAGGAGGGGCTGGAGGAGGCAGGGAGGAGGGGGCTAGTGGAGGCAGGGAGGATGGGGCTGTTGGAGGCAGGGAGGAGGGGGCTGGTGGAGGCAGGGCGGAGGGGGCTGGTGGAGGCAGGGAGGCGAGGGCTAGGGGAGGCAGGGAGGAGTGGGCTAGTGGAGGCAGGGAGGAGAGGGCTAGTGGAGGCAGGGAGGAGAGGGCTAGTGGAGGCAGGGAGGAGGGGCTAGTGGAGGCAGGGAGGAGAGGGCTAGTGGAGGCAGGGAGGAGGGGCTAGTGGAGGCAGGGAGGAGAGGGCTAGTGGAGGCAGGGAGGAGGGGCTAGTGGAGGCAGGGAGGAGAGGGCTAGTGGAGGCAGGGAGGAGGGGCTAGTGGAGGCAGGGAGGAGAGGGCTAGTGGAGGCAGGGAGGAGGGAGGAGAGGGCTAGTGGAGGCAGGGAGGAGAGGGAGGCTAGTGGAGGCAGGGAGGAGAGTGGAGGCAGGGAGGAGAGGGCTAGTGGAGGCAGGGAGGAGGGGCTAGTGGAGGCAGGGAGGAGAGGGCTAGTGGAGGCAGGGAGGAGGGGCTAGTGGAGGCAGGGAGGAGAGGGCTAGTGGAGGCAGGGAGGAGAGGGCTAGTGGAGGCAGGGAGGAGGGGCTAGTGGAGGCAGGGAGGAGAGGGCTAGTGGAGGCAGGGAGGAGAGAGTGGAGGGCTAGTGGAGGCAGGGAGGAGAGGGCTAGTGGAGGCAGGGAGGAGAGGGCTAGTGGAGGCAGGGAGGAGAGGGCTAGTGGAGGCAGGGAGGAGGGGCTAGTGGAGGCAGGGAGGAGAGGGCTAGTGGAGGCAGGGAGGAGAGGGCTAGTGGAGGCAGGGAGGAGAGGGCTAGTGGAGGCAGGGAGGAGAGGGCTAGTGGAGGCAGGGAGGAGAGGGCTAGTGGAGGCAGGGAGGAGGGGCTAGTGGAGGCAGGGAGGAGAGGGCTAGTGGAGGCAGGGAGGAGAGGGCTAGTGGAGGCAGGGAGGAGGGGCTAGTGGAGGCAGGGAGGAGAGGGCTAGGGCTGGAGGCAGGGAGGAGAGGGCTTGGGGCTGGCGAGAGGTGAAGGACAGGAAAAGTGGAGAAAAATGGATAGTGAGGAGGAGGATAACTGAGGATGGGGGATAGAGAGGGAGAGAATGAGCAATAAAGTATGACAATAGAGTTAATGAAGAAGGATAATAATAACTATTATCATTATTACTATTTGTCATTATAATTACTATGTTATCACTACATTAATTTTGCTGTTTAGCATTATATTTACTGGGAAAGCGCTAAACACTTAGGAGTGATGCAATGCCTGGGAACCTGAAGTTCATCAACTTTGATCCGAGGAAATGCAAGGGGTAACTACAATCCCTTGGATCAAGAACTCTTCATCAGACACACACGGCACATCTTGCCTTTGTTCATCACTTTAAATAAACGTAGATAAGTATGTTTATGGAGGAACCTACAATGTAAACAGTCTGACTGATGTTGTAGTGGCCAGGCTTAGGCTTGGTTACAGGTACTGACTGATGTTGTAGTGGCCAGGCTTAGGCTTGGTTACAGGCACTGACTGATGTTGTAGTGGCCAGGCTTAGGCTTGGTTACAGGCACTGACTGATGTTGTAGTGGCCAGGCTTAGGCTTGGTTACAGGCACTGACTGATGTTGTAGTGGCCAGGCTTAGGCTTGGTTACAGGTACTGACTGATGTTGTAGTGGCCAGGCTTAGGCTTGGTTACAGGTACTGACTGATGTTGTAGTGGCCAGGCTTAGGCTTGGTTACAGGTACTGACTGATGTTGTAGTGGCCAGGCTTAGGCTTGGTTACAGGTACTGACTGATGTTGTAGTGGCCAGGCTTAGGCTTGGTTACAGGTACTGACTGATGTTGTAGTGGCCAGGCTTAGGCTTGGTTACAGGTACTGACTGATGTTGTAGTGGCCAGGCTTAGGCTTGGTTACAGTACTGACTGATGTTGTAGTGGCCAGGCTTAGGCTTGGTTACAGGTACTGACTGATGTTGTAGTGGCCAGGCTTAGGCTTGGTTACAGGTACTGACTGATGTTGTAGTGGCCAGGCTTAGGCTTGGTTACAGGTACTGACTGATGTTGTAGTGGCCAGGCTTAGGCTTGGTTACAGGTACTGACTGATGTTGTAGTGGCCAGGCTTAGGCTTGGTTACAGGTACTGACTGACGTTGTAGTGGCCAGGCTTAGGCTTGGTTACAAGTACTGACTGATGTTGTAGTGGCCAGGCTTAGGCTTGGTTACAAGTACTGACTGATGTTGTAGTGGCCAGGCTTAGGCTTGGTTACAGGTACTGACTGATGTTGTAGTGGCCAGGCTTAGGCTTGGTTACAGGTACTGACTGATGTTGTAGTGGCCAGGCTTAGGCTTGGTTACAAGTACTGACTGATGTTGTAGTGGCCAGGCTTAGGCTTGGTTACAGGTACTGACTGATGTTGTAGTGGCCAGGCTTAGGCTTGGTTACAGGTACTGACTGATGTTGTAGTGGCCAGGCTTAGGCTTGGTTACAGGTACTGACTGATGTTGTAGTGGCCAGGCTTAGGCTTGGTTACAGGTAGGCTTAGACTGACTGATTGTAGTGGCCAGGCTTAGGCTTGGTTACAAGTACTGACTGATGTTGTAGTGGCCAGGCTTAGGCTTGGTTACAGGTACTGACTGATGTTGTAGTGGCCAGGGTTAGGCTTGGTTACAAGTACTGACTGATGTTGTAGTGGCCAGGCTTAGGCTTGGTTACAAGTACTTACTGATGTTGTAGTGGCCAGGCTTAGGCTTGGTTACAGGTACTGACTGATGTTGTAGTGGCCAGGCTTAGGCTTGGTTACAGGTACTGACTGATGTTGTAGTGGCCAGGCTTAGGCTTGGTTACAAGTACTGACTGATGTTGTAGTGGCCAGACTTAGGCTTGGTTACAAGTACTGACTGATGTTGTAGTGGCCAGGCTTAGGCTTGGTTACAAGTACTGACTGATGTTGTAGTGGCCAGGCTTAGGCTTGGTTACAAGTACTGACTGATGTTGTAGTGGCCAGGCTTAGGCTTGGTTACAAGTACTGACTGATGTTGTAGTGGCCAGACTTAGGCTTGGTTACAAGTACTGACTGATGTTGTAGTGGCCAGGCTTAGGCTTGGTTACAAGTACTGACTGATGTTGTAGTGGCCAGACTTAGGCTTGGTTACAAGTACTGACTGATGTTGTAGTGGCCAGGCTTAGGCTTGGTTACAAGTACTGACTGATGTTGTAGTGGCCAGACTTAGGCTTGGTTACAAGTACTGACTGATGTTGTAGTGGCCAGGCTTAGGCTTGGTTACAAGTACTGACTGATGTTGTAGTGGCCAGGCTTAGGCTTGGTTACAAGTACTGACTGATGTTGTAGTGGCCAGGCTTAGGCTTGGTTACAAGTACTGACTGATGTTGTAGTGGCCAGGCTTAGGCTTGGTTACAGGTACTGACTGATGTTGTAGTGGCCAGGCTTAGGCTTGGTTACAAGTACTGACTGATGTTGTAGTGGCCAGGGTTAGGCTTGGTTACAGGTACTGACTGATGTTGTAGTGGCCAGGCTTAGGCTTGGTTACAAGTACTGACTGATGTTGTAGTGGCCAGGCTTAGGCTTGGTTACAGGTACTGACTGATGTTGTAGTGGCCAGGCTTAGGCTTGGTTACAGGTACTGACTGATGTTGTAGTGGCCAGGGTTAGGCTTGGTTACAAGTACTGACTGATGTTGTAGTGGCCAGGCTTAGGCTTGGTTACAGGTACTGACTGATGTTGTAGTGGCCAGGATTAGGCTTGGTTACAGGTACTGACTGATGTTGTAGTGGCCAGGGTTAGGCTTGGTTACAAGTACTGACTGATGTTGTAGTGGCCAGGCTTAGTCTTGGTTACAGGTACTGACTGATGTTGTAGTGGCCAGGGTTAGGCTTGGTTACAGGTACTGACTGATGTTGTAGTGGCCAGGCTTAGGCTTGGTTACAGGTACTGACTGATGTTGTAGTGGCCAGGCTTAGGCTTGGTTACAGGTACTGACTGATGTTGTAGTGGCCAGGCTTAGGCTTGGTTACAGGTACTGACTGATGTTGTAGTGGCCAGGCTTAGGCTTGGTTACAGGTACTGACTGATGTTGTAGTGGCCAGGGTTAGGCTTGGTTACAAGTACTGACTGATGTTGTAGTGGCCAGGCTTAGGCTTGGTTACAGGTACTGACTGATGTTGTAGTGGCCAGGGTTAGGCTTGGTTACAGGTACTGACTGATGTTGTAGTGGCCAGGGTTAGGCTTGGTTACAAGTACTGACTGATGTTGTAGTGGCCAGGCTTAGGCTTGGTTACAGGTACTGACTGATGTTGTAGTGGCCAGGGTTAGGCTTGGTTACAGGTACTGACTGATGTTGTAGTGGCCAGGGTTAGGCTTGGTTACAAGTACTGACTGATGTTGTAGTGGCCAGGCTTAGGCTTGGTTACAGGTACTGACTGATGTTGTAGTGGCCAGGGTTAGGCTTGGTTACAGGTACTGACTGATGTTGTAGTGGCCAGGCTTAGGCTTGGTTACAGGTACTGACTGATGTTGTAGTGGCCAGGCTTAGGCTTGGTTACAGGTACTGACTGATGTTGTAGTGGCCAGGATTAGGCTTGGTTACAGGTACTGACTGATGTTGTAGTGGCCAGGCTTAGGCTTGGTTACAGGTACTGACTGATGTTGTAGTGGCCAGGCTTAGGCTTGGTTACAGGTACTGACTGATGTTGTAGTGGCCAGGCTTAGGCTTGGTTACAGGTACTGACTGATGTTGTAGTGGCCAGGCTTAGGCTTGGTTACAGGTACTAACTGATGTTGTAGTGGCCAGGCTTAGGCTTGGTTAAAGGTACTGACTGATGTTGTAGTGGCTAGGCATAGGCTTGGTTACAGGTACTAACTGATGTTGTAGTGGCCAGGCTTAGGCTTGGTAACAAGTACTGACTGATGTTGTAGTGGCCAGGCTTAGGCTTGGTAACAAGTACTGACCGATGTTGTAGTGGCCAGGCTTAGGCTTGGTTACAGGTACTGACTGATGTTGTAGTGGCCAGGCTTAGGCTTGGTTACAGGTACTGACTGATGTTGTAGTGGCCAGGTTTAGGCTTGGTTACAGGTACTGACTGATGTTGTAGTGGCCAGGCTTAGGCTTGGTTACAGGTACTGACTGATGTTGTAGTGGCCAGGCTTAGGCTTGGTTAAAGGTACTGACTGATGTTGTAGTGGCTAGGCTTAGGCTTGGTTACAGGTACTAACTGATGTTGTAGTGGCCAGGCTTAGGCTTGGTAACAAGTACTGACTGATGTTGTAGTGGCCAGGCTTAGGCTTGGTAACAAGTACTGACCGATGTTGTAGTGGCCAGGCTTAGGCTTGGTTACAGGTACTGACTGATGTTGTAGTGGCCAGGCTTAGGCTTGGTTACAGGTACTGACTGATGTTGTAGTGGCCAGGGTTAGGCTTGGTTACAGGTACTGACTGATGTTGTAGTGGCCAGGGTTAGGCTTGGTTACAGGTACTGACTGATGTTGTAGTGGCCAGGCTTAGGCTTGGTTACAGGTACTGACTGATGTTGTAGTGGCCAGGCTTAGGCTTGGTTACAGGTACTGACTGATGTTGTAGTGGCCAGGCTTAGGCTTGGTTACAGGTACTGACTGATGTTGTAGTGGCCAGGCTTAGGCTTGGTTACAGGTACTGACTGATGTTGTAGTGGCCAGGCTTAGGCTTGGTTACAGGTACTAACTGATGTTGTAGTGGCCAGGCTTAGGCTTGGTAACAAGTACTGACTGATGTTGTAGTGGCCAGGCTTAGGCTTGGTAACAAGTACTGACCGATGTTGTAGTGGCCAGGCTTAGGCTTGGTTACAGGTACTGACTGATGTTGTAGTGGCCAGGCTTAGGCTTGGTTACAGGTACTGACTGATGTTGTAGTGGCCAGGCTTAGGCTTGGTTACAGGTACTGACTGATGTTGTAGTGGCCAGGCTTAGGCTTGGTTACAGGTACTGACTGATGTTGTAGTGGCCAGGCTTAGGCTTGGTTACAGGTACTGACTGATGTTGTAGTGGCCAGGCTTAGGCTTGGTTACAGGTACTGACTGATGTTGTAGTGGCCAGGCTTAGGCTTGGTTACAGGTACTGACTGATGTTGTAGTGGCCAGGCTTAGGCTTGGTTACAGGTACTGACTGATGTTGTAGTGGCCAGGCTTAGGCTTGGTTACAGGTACTGACTGATGTTGTAGTGGCCAGGCTTAGGCTTGGTTACAGGTACTGACTGATGTTGTAGTGGCTAGGCTTAGGCTTGGTTACAGGTACTAACTGATGTTGTAGTGGCCAGGCTTAGGCTTGGTAACAAGTACTGACTGATGTTGTAGTGGCCAGGCTTAGGCTTGGTAACAAGTACTGACCGATGTTGTAGTGGCCAGGCTTAGGCTTGGTTACAAGTACTGACCGATGTTGTAGTGGCCAGGCTTAGGCTTGGTTACAAGTGCTGACTGATGTTGTAGTGGCCAGGCTTAGGCTTGGTAACAAGTACTGACCGATGTTGTAGTGGCCAGGCTTAGGCTTGGTTACAAGTACTGACTGATGTTGTAGTGGCCAGGCTTAGACTTAGTTACAGGTACTAACTGATGTTGTAGTGGCCAGGCTTAGGCTTGGTTACAAGTACTGACTGATGTTGTAGTGGCCAGGCTTAGGCTTGGTAACAAGTGCTGACCGATGTTGTAGTGGCCAGGCTTAGGCTTGGTTACAAGTACTGACTGATGTTGTAGTGGCCAGGCTTAGGCTTAGTTACAGGTACTAACTGATGTTGTAGTGGCCAGGCTTAGGCTTGGTTACAAGTACTGACTGATGTTGTAGTAGCCAGGCTTAGTCTTGGTTGCAAGTACTGACTAATGTTGTAGTGGCCAGGCTTAGTCTTGGTTGCAAGTACTGACTAATGTTGTAGTGGCCAGGCTTAGGCTTGGTTGCAAGTACTTCTGGCAGTCTGGGGGACACACAGATGATCAAACCAAATGCAAATTATGTGGTCAGGCATATGGTCACTGTCTTGAACGCTATGTGCTTAACTCTCTACTTATTAAGGAATACAGAGATAGACAGTATAATAACCTGTGACATGTCAAGATATCTTATCAATGAAAATAAGATGCCATATACTAAGCAAATTTCTTAAATTTACTTGTAACAGGTAAGTGAACTGTAGATATAAATCCAAATGTACATCTGTTAACGCTTTTGGGGCCTAGTTCCTAGGCCTTTTGTGTATCCATATAATCTTGTGCTACCCTCCACAGGATGGATATGGAGGTGCACAATAATCTAGCCACTTCGGTGGCAAAATCTAAGTCTAAATAAATGAGGGACAAGAACACCTTACAGAACCCCTAACAGGAAGTGCCTGATGCTTATTACTACTAGCACGTGCCTAGCACCACCAGCACGTGTCTGGCGCTACCAGCACG
>NC_091337.1:5492006-5547006 GCF_038502225.1 Cherax quadricarinatus | reverse complement strand
ACGGAACCCACGGAGCAGCAGGAGCTACGGAACCCACGGAGCAGCAGGAGCTACGGAACCCACGGAGCAGCAGGAGCTACGGAACCCACGGAGCAGCAGGAGCTACGGAACCCACGGAGCAGCAGGAGCTACGGAACCCACGGAGCAGCAGGAGCTACGGAACCCACGGAGCAGCAGGAACTACGGAACCCACGGAGCAGCAGGAACTACGGAACCCACGGAGCAGCAGGAGCTACGGAACCCACGGAGCAGCAGGAACTACGGAACCCACGGAGCAGCAGGAACTACGGAACCCACGGAGCAGCAGGAGCTACGGAACCCACGGAGCAGCAGGAGCTACGGAACCCACGGAGCAGCAGGAGCTACGGAACCCACGGAGCAGCAGGAACTACGGAACCCACGGAGCAGCAGGAACTACGGAACCCACGGAGCAGCAGGAACTACGGAACCCACGGAGCAGCAGGAGCTACGGAACCCACGGAGCAGCAGGAGCTACGGAACCCACGGAGCAGCAGGAACTACGGAACCCACGGAGCAGCAGGAACTACGGAACCCACGGAGCAGCAGGAACTACGGAACCCACGGAGCAGCAGGAGCTACGGAACCCACGGAGCAGCAGGAACTACGGAACCCACGGAGCAGCAGGAACTACGGAACCCACGGAGCAGCAGGAGCTACGGAACCCACGGAGCAGCAGGAGCTACGGAACCCACGGAGCAGCAGGAGCTACGGAACCCACGGAGCAGCAGGAACTACGGAACCCACGGAGCAGCAGGAACTACGGAACCCACGGAGCAGCAGGAACTACGGAACCCACGGAGCAGCAGGAGCTACGGAACCCACGGAGCAGCAGGAGCTACGGAACCCACGGAGCAGCAGGAGCTACGGAACCCACGGAGCAGCAGGAACTACGGAACCCACGGAGCAGCAGGAACTACGGAACCCACGGAGCAGCAGGAGCTACGGAACCCACGGAGCAGCAGGAACTACGGAACCCACGGAGCAGCAGGAACTACGGAACCCACGGAGCAGCAGGAGCTACGGAACCCACGGAGCAGCAGGAGCTACGGAACCCACGGAGCAGCAGGAGCTACGGAACCCACGGAGCAGCAGGAACTACGGAACCCACGGAGCAGCAGGAACTACGGAACCCACGGAGCAGCAGGAACTACGGAACCCACGGAGCAGCAGGAGCTACGGAACCCACGGAGCAGCAGGAGCTACGGAACCCACGGAGCAGCAGGAGCTACGGAACCCACGGAGCAGCAGGAACTACGGAACCCACGGAGCAGCAGGAACTACGGAACCCACGGAGCAGCAGGAGCTACGGAACCCACGGAGCAGCAGGAACTACGGAACCCACGGAGCAGCAGGAACTACGGAACCCACGGAGCAGCAGGAGCTACGGAACCCACGGAGCAGCAGGAACTACGGAACCCACGGAGCAGCAGGAGCTACGGAACCCACGGAGCAGCAGGAGCTACGGAACCCACGGAGCAGCAGGAACTACGGAACCCACGGAGCAGCAGGAACTACGGAACCCACGGAGCAGCAGGAACTACGGAACCCACGGAGCAGCAGGAGCTACGGAACCCACGGAGCAGCAGGAGCTACGTTACCCACGGAGCAGCAGGAACTACGGAACCCACGGAGCAGCAGGAGCTACGGAACCCACGGAGCAGCAGGAACTACGGAACCCACGGAGCAGCAGGAGCTACGGAACCCACGGAGCAGCAGGAGCTACGGAACCCACGGAGCAGCAGGAACTACGGAACCCACGGAGCAGCAGGAGCTACGGAACCCACGGAGCAGCAGGAACTACGGAACCCACGGAGCAGCAGGAACTACGGAACCCACGGAGCAGCAGGAGCTACGGAACCCACGGAGCAGCAGGAACTACGGAACCCACGGAGCAGCAGGAGCTACGGAACCCACGGAGCAGCAGGAGCTACGGAACCCACGGAGCAGCAGGAACTACGGAACCCACGGAGCAGCAGGAGCTACGGAACCCACGGAGCAGCAGGAGCTACGGAACCCACGGAGCAGCAGGAGCTACGGAACCCACGGAGCAGCAGGAGCTACGGAACCCACGGAGCAGCAGGAGCTACGGAACCCACGGAGCAGCAGGAGCTACGGAACCCACGGAGCAGCAGGAGCTACGGAACCCACGGAGCAGCAGAAGCTAGGGATCCCATGAAGCAGCCGTGACTTGGGAACAGAAACTGCTACTTCCGGTGGGCCGCTGACCCACATATCCATCATAGTTTAGTTGAACTGACACTTACCGGAGGCACCTACCTGGAGAGTGTTCAGGGGGTCAACGCCCCCGTGGCCCAATCCTCGACCAGGCCTCACAGTGGATCAGGTCCTGATCAACCATGCTGTTACTGCTTGCCGCACACAGTCCAACGAACTACTGCCCGGCTGACCGGGCAGTAGTTATCCCTCCAATGTCCTCTTGAAATCATCTACAATTATTCCGGAAGTGTTTCTGACATCTTGCAGTAGAGTGTTAAATAGTCTAAGACCACGGATGTTGATACAATGTTTTCTCATTGTGCCCACGGCTCCCCCTGCCTTTTCACAGAATTTATTTTACACCTTTTCCCTTGGCAGGCGATGCAACATACCCCCAGTGAAAAGTAGGGGCGTCACTGGTACACTAAGAGAAAGCGCAATGACACCTGGTTGTCTTCAAGAGGGAGCTGGACAGATACCTAAAGACAGTGCCGGATCAGCCGGGCTGTGGTTCGTACGTTGGATTGCGTGCGGCCAGCAGTAACAGCCTCGTTGATCAGGCCCTGATCCACCGGGAGGCCTGGTCGTGGACCGGGCCGCGGGGGCGTTGATCCCCGGAATGCCCTCCAGATAGCCAGGTAACTCCCACTCCAGTATGTTACAGCAGTGTGTAGGGTTTGGACCCGGCACTCAAGCACCTTCCACGTACATGTTATCAAGTATCTCTCCTCTCAAGCGAGTGCATATTTGGGACGTTGAGGTGTCCCCAATAATTTAGACATAAGCAAATTTGCGGATGACACCAAAATAGGCCGTCCAATTCATTCTAATGAGGACATTAGAGCACTCCAGGATTATTTGAATAGACTGACGCAATGGTCGGAGAAGTGGCAGATGCAGTTTAATATAGACAAATGCAAAGTTCTAAATGTTGGACAGTTAAACAACCATGCCACATATAAACTAAATAATGTAGATCTTAATACTGCCGATTGCGAAAAGGATTTAGGAGTTCTGGTTAGCAGAATTTAAAACCAAGACAACAGTGCATTAGTGTTCGCAATAAAGCTAACAGAATTCTTGGCTTCATGTCAAGAAGTATAAATAATAGAAGTCCTCAGGTTGTTCTTCAACTCTATATATCCTTGGTTAGGCCTCATTTAGACTATGCTGCTCAGTTCTGGTCACCGTATTACAGAATGGATATAAATGCTCTGGAAAACGTACAAAGGAGGATGACAAAGATGATCCCATGTATCAGAAATCTTCCCTATGAGGATAGACTAAGGGCCCTGAATCTGCACTCTCTCGAAAGGCGTAGAATTAGGGGGGACATGTTCGAGGTGTATAAATGGAAAACAGGAATAAATAAAGGGGATGTAAATAGTGCGCTGAAAATTTCCAGCCAAGACAGGACTCGAAGCAATGGTTTCAAGTTGGAAAAATTCAGATTCAGGAAGGATATAGGAAAGTACTGGTTTGGTAATAGAGTTGTGGATGAGTGAAACAAACTCCCGAGTACAGTTATTGGGGCTAAAACGTTGTGTAGTTTTAAAAATAGGTTAGATAAATACATGAGTGGGTGTGGGTGGGTGTGAGTTGGACCTGACTAGCTTGTGCTGCTGGGTCTGGTACAGTGCTCCATCCTTGAGTGGGGATGACCAGACTGGGTGAGTCATTGGGATAATCCGGGGGGGGGGGTCATTGGTCTAATCCGGGGGACAACATGGACCTGCTCCGCGTGGGTCAGTAGGCCTGTTGCAGTGTTCCTTCTTTCTTATGTTCTTATGTTAGCTTTATGCGGGTCGTAGATGATCTCTATCATCCGGTTCTGATATCTCCCTTCTTCTGTAAGAAGCCGCCAGCTGCTGATAAATTATGATAGATAAATATGCTAACATTATCTCCGTTACACAATACCACAAAAATAAAACGTGTTTATCTTAAAGTGACTTTGACAATTGGTAAATTACCCTCTCTCCCTTTCTCTCTCTCCCTTTCTCTCTCTCTCTCTCTCTCTCTCTCCCTCCCTCTCAACACCTGCTGAGGCATAACGCCAACACCAACACAATCACCACCAACAGTCATTAACAATCGCCTCCAACATAATCACCACTACCAACACAATCCCCCCTCCCCCTCCCTCCACCAATCCCTCACACACCACTCCCAACAACAGCACCACCATCCCTCACCGTTTTCCCCACCACATCCCCCCTCGTTTTAAGTCAAGGACGCAGTGAATCCCGTTGCAGAAGGTTGGAAATAGAGTGTGAATCCCCCACGACGGCTGAGGTTACTCCCACACCCCACCGCCACCCCAATCCCCACCACCACCCCCACTCCCGACTCCCCTACTTGGCGTTGAAGAAAAAGATAATCTTATAGGCTGTCCTTGTATATTAGGACAGTGTTCTGGGCGCGTTACAGGCGTGATGTGTTGTGGGCGTATTATGGGCTTGATGAGGTGTTGCGGGCTTGTTATGGGCGTGATAAAGTGTGAGGATTGTGTTGTGGGCGTGGTGAGGACATGTGCACGCCTACTTATAACCTAAGAATGGAGAAGCGTTGCTGTAGGCCTACTAACATATGCCTTTACCCGAGTCTCTTCAGCAGGTCGCCGCCCCCTGCGACCCGGTCCCAGACCACACCTGGTTGCTGGCCTGATCGAACAAGCTGTTGTGCACCCCACCCACAGTCCAACGTTTGCACTATGGCTTGGTTTATCAGGAATTATTCTGAAGAATCTGTCTAGTTTTCTCTTGAAGACAGCTGGGAGGGAATAATTGTTGGTGATTCTAAGCATGAAGAGGCGGCTGAATAGTTCTCTGTACTCATCGCTCCTCTGCTTTTCACTGGAAGTATCTTGCACCGTCTGCCAAGCCTTTTCATAAGTAGTAATTTCGATGCGCAGGTTTGGTACCAATCCTTCCAGTATCTTCCAGATTGAAATAAATGGTATAAAATACCGACACAATGGAAATATAAACACAAATGCAGTATAATGTGATCCTTTATTGACTACGTTTCGTCCACACAGTGGGCTTTTTCAAGTCACAAACAGAACTACCTGACCTGACTTCACCTGACCTCAGCATTCTGAACCGGACTATAAATACTCGCGTTCCTTCCACCCCAGGTAGTTCTGTTTGTGACTTGAAAAAGCCCACTGTGTGGGCGAAACGTAGTCAATAAAGGATCACATTATACTGCATTTGTGTTTATATTTCCATCTTCCAGATTATAAGAACATAAGAAGTCCAGTTCTAGGAACCTCAAGTGCTTCCGGTAATTTAGGTTCTTGACTAAATTTATACGAGCTGTGAACTCTTTCCAGCTCAGTATTTTCTCCTGCCATGAAGTAGGCTGTTACTACACAACAATATTCCAGCCTAGAGAACGAGTGACCTAATGAGCATCATTACTGGCTTGGCATCTCGTCCTGAAGGTTCTAATTGTCCAACATATCGTTTTCCTTACAGCTGCGATAACAACATACTTGTGCTCCTTGAACGTGACATCTTCTGACATTGTCACTCCCAGGTCTTTCACACTCATTAAAAAAATACAGAAATGAGAAGCACTGCAGTAGGCCTAAATGTCCGTGCTAGACAAATCCTAATAACAAGAAATCATAAGAACATAAGAACTGAGTGTTGTAGCAGGTCTAGAGCTGAGGCTGAGATAGTGGCCCATGCTAGGCAGGTCCTGCTCACACCTACACATTCTCATCCATGTAGTTGTCCGCATACGCTGGCACTGCCTCCCACACGATGGATGGATACGAGGGGACACCATAAACTAGCAGTGTCGGCTACCAAATTCAATTGACAGTGGGCAGACTGGTGAGGGTGGTACCTGTGGGCATGGCAGTGGTGTTAGTGGTGTCAGGCAGTGGCCGGGATGGTGGTAGTGGTGTCAGTGGCAGGGATGGTGGTAGAGGTGTCAGGCAGTGGCAGGGAGTCTATCTGGAGGGTATTCCTGGGATCAACGCCCCCGCGGCCCGGTCCATGTCCAGGCCTCCCGATGGATCAGGGCCTGATCAACTAGGCTGTTACTGCTGGCCGCACGCAGTCCAAAGTACGAGCCACAGCCCGGCTGATCCGGCACTGACTTTAGGTATCTGTCCAGCTCTCTCTTGAAGGCAGCCAGGGGCTTATTGGCAATTCCCCTAATGCTTGATAGGAAGTTGAACAGTTTTGGGCCCCGGACACTTATGGTGTTTTCTCTTAGTGTACCAATGGCGCTCCTACTTTTTATTGGGGGCATTTTGCATCGCCTGCCCAGTCTTTTACTTTCGTAGGGAGTGATTTCTGTGTGCAGATTTGGGACCATTCCTTCCAAGATTTTCCAAGTGTAGATTATGATATATCTCCCTCCTGCGTTCCAACGAGTACAAGTCAAGTGCTTCCAAGCGTTCCCAGTAGTTAAGGTGCTTGACAGAACTTATACGTGCAGTACAGGATCTCTGTACACTCTCTAGATCTGCGATTTCACCTGCATTGAATGGAGATGTTAATGTACAGCAGTACTCCAGCCTAGAGAAAACAAGTGATTTGAAAAGGATCATCATTGGCTTGGCATTTCTCGTTTTGAAAGCTCTCATTATCCATCCTATCATTTTCTTTGCACGTGCGATCGTGGCACTGTTGTGATCCTTGAAAGTGAGATCCTCAGACATTACTACTCCCAGGTCCCTTACATTATTTTTCCGCTCTATTGTATGTCCAGAGTCTGTAGTATACTCTGTTCTAGTTATTATCTCCTCCAGTTTTCCATAACGGAGTAGTTGGAATTTGTCCTCATTGAACATCATATTGTTTACCGTTGCCCACTGGAAAACTTTGTTTATATCTTCTTGGAGGTTAACCGCGTCCTCAGCAGATGACAGCCTCATGCAGATCCTAGTATCATCCGCAAAGGATGATACGGTGCTGTGATGTATATCTCTGTCTATGTCTGATATGAGGATGAGGAATAAGATGGTGACAGTGGTGTCAGGCAGTAGCCGGGATGGTGACAGTGGTGTCAGGCAGTGGGCGGGATGGTGACAGTGGTGTTCGGCACTGGCCGGGATGGTGACAGTGGTGTAGGCAGTGGCCGGGATGGTGACAGTGGTGTCAGGCAGTGGGCGGGATGGTGACAGTGGTGTCCGGCACTGGCCGGGATGGTGACAGGGGTGTAGGCAGTGGCCGGGATGGTGACAGTGATGTCAGGCAGTGGCCGGGATGGTGACAGTGGTGTCAGGCAGTGGCCGGGATGGTGACAGTGGTGTCCGGCACTGGCCAGGATGGTGACAGTGGTGTCAGGCACTGGCCAGGATAGTGATAGTGGTGTCCGGCACTTGCCAGGATGGTGACAGTGGTGTCCGGCACTGGCCGGGATGGTGACAGTGGTGTCAGGCACCTCACACCACCTGGTCACAATCAATAAATCTCACGTGAAAACAAACGCAAAACGTGACAGAAAACACCAGCTAAAAAACACGTGATTCATTTTCATTACAAACACACACACAAACACACACACACACACACACACACACACACACACACACACACACACACACACACACACACACACATACACACACACACACACACACACACACACAATACGTCAACCCGGTGATTCCTATCACTCTCGCAGATGTTTGAATGCGTCATGCAACAAAATTAAAGCACATTCAAAACGCAGAAAATCTACGCAATTTGTCAGAAACAATTGATCAAGACGTCTGGTGGTGCCAGCGGGGGCTGGATGGTCACTTTCAACCTACCCGGAGTCTACCTGGATGGTATTACGAGGATCAACGCCCTCCGTGGCCCGGTCCATGACCAGGCCTCCTGGTGGATCAGGACCTGATCAACCAGGCTGTTACTGCTGGCCGCATGTAGTCCAGCGTACGAACTACAGCCTGGCTGATCGGTTACTGACTTTAGGTATCTGTCCAGCTTCCTCTTGAAGGCAACGAGCGGTCTGTTGGTAATTCCCCTTAATTATGCATGGTGGGAGGCTGTTGAACAGTCTTGGGCTCCGGACACTTATTGTGTTTTCTCTTAGTGTACCAGTGACGCCCCTACTTTTCACTGGGTGTATGTTGCATCACCTGCCAAGTCTTTTGCTTTAGTAGGGAGTGATTTCTGTGTACACATTAAGAACCAGTCCCTCCAGAATCTTCCAGGTGTAGATTATAATGCATCTCTCTCGCCTGCGCTCTAGTGAGTACAAGTCAAGTGCTTCCAGGCGCTCCCAGTAGTTAAGGTGTTTGATGGAACTTATACGTGCAGTAAAGGTTCTCTGTACATTATCTAGTTCTGCAATTTCACCTGCCTTGAATGGGGATGTTAATGTACAGCAGTATTCCAGCCTAGAGAGAACAAGTGATTTAAAAAGGATCATCATTGGCTTAGCATCTCTTGTCTTGAATGTTCTCATTATCCATCCTATCAGTTTCCTCGCAGATGTGATAGTGGCATTGTTGTGGCCCTTGAAGATGAGATCCTCAGTGTGTGTGTGTGTGTGTGTGTGTGGTGTGTGTGTGTGTGTGTGTGTGGTGTGTGTGTGTGTGTGTGTGTGTGTATTTAGCGTGTCTGTATATGTGTACCTCGATCGGGTAACTCTTTGATAACACATTTAGAACACAAAACCAACACTAAACCCCAGAAGAGCCTCACTGCAGCAACACAACCAGCCTGACACTCACTCTCTCTCTCTCTCACTCTCTCTCAAAAAAAAAAAAAATAATCTTTCCGGAACACAGTGATTACCACTCACAAGGACATTAAGAAACTTTTCGCCCATCCCAAAGTTTTAACGAAGCCAGTGGGCGGCGAAACGTTGCCTCAGTCGTATTCACCTTTCTTACAAAAAACATCTGAGAATACAACAACGCCACTGAATATACAACGATCATATATACACAAAGGTGTATTTCTCTCAGCGTATATATGCTGAGAGTTTACTTTCGTCCCTGTTTTAAGGCTTAAGGTACTCTTGTATGCCTTAATAACCCCCCGTGTAGTAGATAGGCTTTAAACCCCATTAATCCACCACCAGCGATCGATCCAGAACGAAGAACCTAACTAGGCCACCACCAGACAAACCTGACCCCAAGACCAGGCTGGTCCATAAGAACATAAGGAACACTGCCTACTGGCCCATGCTAGGCAAGTCCAAGTCACCTACTGGCCGAATCTAGTCAGGCCCAAGTCACATCCACTTAAGAAGAATGGAGCAATGTATCAGACCCACTAGCGCAAGACAGCAACAACAGCCTGGTCAGCCAGCACAGCAATAATAGCTTGGTCAATCAAGAGAGCAACAACAACAGCCTAGTCAACAAAGACAGCAGCAACAACAGCCTGGTCAACCAAGACAGCAACAACAACAGCCTGGGCAACCAGGACAGCACCAACAACAGCCTGGTCAACCAAGACACCACCAACAACAGCCTGGTCAACCAAGACAGCAACAACAACAGCCTGGGCAACCAGGACAGCACCAACAACAGCCTGGTCAACCAAGACACCACCAACAACAGCCTGGTCAACCAGGACAGCACCAGGCTGCGGGAAAAGAACAAACTCCATTAGTCCATCAAAGGTATATCACAGGTAGGGGCGTGAACAGGTCCAGCACGATACATTAAACGAGCTAATGACTAATTAGGTATGACGGATTAATGACTGATGATAATTGCAGTTGACAGGTGGTAATTAACGATCTGTTATTTATATAATTATCACTAACTCGGACGAAATTATCTATTTTTCTCGTTCCCCACAACTGGGCACTGTCCACCACAGGACACTGCCTACAACTGGGCACTGCCCATCATAGGACACTGCCTACAACTGGGCACTGCCCACCACAGGACACTGCCTACAACTGGGCACTGCCCATCATAGGACACTGCCTACAACTGGGCACTGCCCATCATAGGACACTGCCTACAACTGGGCACTGCCCATCATAGGACACTGCCTACAACTGGGCACTGCCCATCATAGGACACTGCCTACAACTGGGCACTGCCCATCATAGGACACTGCCTACAACTGGGCACTGCCCATCACAGGACACTGCCTACAACTGGGTACTGCCCATCATAGGACACTGCCTACAACTGGGCACTGCCCATCATAGGACACTGACATCAGCAGTAAAAAACTCTGTAAATCGTATCAAAATAAACTAATAACACGTTCACGGGGCGTGAAAATGTGTAAATAACGGAGATGTGTGTTTACACAATACATGTGTGTAAACACAGAAGACGTGCGTGTGAACACACGGAGACGTGTGTGTAAACACAGAAGACGTGCATTTACACAACGAAAATGTGTATTTACACGTGAAGATGTGAGTGCAAACACACGAAAGCCTCAGGTATTCTCCCACCTTCAGTTATTATCCCTTATATACGTGTGGAGAAAAAACAGGGTATTAATTAAGGTGATTATAGCACCGATAGGAGAGTGCCAAACCTTTAGTGCCAGTAGAAATGGAAGGCCAGCAGGGCACTAGCCTGTATGCCATGGGGATCATGGCACCATTCCACGATGGGTAGTAGTAGTGCGGGCTCGCTCCTCCGTCCGCAGGAGTGACATATATTATCACCTTCAATAAGGGGGACTTACCGTAGGGCAGCAGGAAGGCGAAGACCAACGTGGTCTTCCAGAGGGTCCGTGGCACTGTCAGTGGGACCATGGTGGCATCAGCAGTGCCAAGGAGAGGCACTAACACCTGTCGTATAGTATACACCTGCAATACCCGTCCTTCACGCACACATACACGCGCGCACACACGCACACACACCCGTCACAATGACGTGTACGTCATTCCTGCGTCTATTTCGGTCTCCGACAATGGGTCATCGTCTTCAAATCAATTTTTTTTTCGAAATTAAAAAATACCAAAAAATTCCACTGATTACACCAAGATTTGAGGGACTTATTAATAATCTATTTCCTTGTGCATTACTGGAGGTGACGGCAAGCACGTCGGACAGACGTAGAGCGAAATATACGAAGAGTCGCTGAAGGTGGTGCTGGCCGCTGGAGCGACGGACAGGAGACGGGTGTCAGGAGGAGCGATCGACGTAAGTCCTTCCAGCACGAGCGTAGACGCGGTACTGGTGCTGGGTGGCCCCCGGACCCTGGTGGCGGGGGGAGGGGGATGACTCACGGGGGCGGGGGAAGTGGAGGCTGTTGTGGTGGTCTCCATAGCTGGGAGAGGGGGAAGAGGAGTCCCTGGTAATCCACATCCCTATCCTTCCATTCTATTCCTACTAACTTCCCCCACCCTATCCCCCATTACCCCTTGATCGATCCCTATGTCCTACACACTAGTGATGTGTGTATGTGGGTACAGTGGTACATTTGGTGGAATTTACGGCACCAACTCTTCTTTCATAGCCAGGAGCTATGACTCAACCCATGAAACCACAATTAGGTGAGGACACACGCACACGAGAGAGAGAGAGAGAGAGAGAGAGAGAGAGAGAGAGAGAGAGAGAGAGAGAGAGAGAGAGAGAGAGAGAGACAGAGACAGAGTCCAACGACTGCATAATAGGGACACACAGCTGGGAGACACAAGGTGATGAGAGCAGTGAGTGATGTACAACCCGCCACCAAACAGCAGGAGACCAAGACAGGAATAGGAGGACAAGTTCCAACACCTGGGCACCACGGTGGAAATATAAACACACATGCAGTATAATGTGATCCTTTATTGACAACGTTTCGCCCACACAGTGAGCTTTTTCAAGTCACAAACAGATCTGTTTGTGACTTGAAAAAGCCCACTGTGTGGGCGAAACGTTGTCAATAAAGGATCACATTATACTGCATGTGTGTTTATATTTCCATTGTGTCGGTATTTTATACCATTTATTTCCACCTGGGCACCACAGCGGAGGTGACTAGACAAACCCACACGGACAATACAACATTCATCACGGGAGACTTCAACCACAAGGAAATAGACTGGGAGAATCTGGAGCCACACTGGTGATTAAGATGCTTGAAGTTGGTGCAAGTGGCGATGGAAAACCTTCACCGGTTAGAATGTCAGCGACACCACTGGAGAGAAAACTGTCGAACCAGCGAGGCTGGACCTTGTATTCACCCTGTGTGATTCTGATGTAGGGGAATATATGAGAGGCCTCTTGTTGCCAGCGACCTTCAAATACTGAGCTTCGAATATTTTGTGGAAGCGAACATGTAGCGCTGGATGTGACATCTTGAGACTGGGTCTTCAAATTACATCTGTTTTGCTAAATAGGAGTCTGACTGCTAAGTACTGATATACCTGAAGTATATCTGGAGGGTGTTTCGGGGATGAACGCCCCCGCGGCCCGGTTCATGATCAGGCCTCTCAGGCTTAGTTCTATCAGAGAACTTTAGTCGCTTTGAGTGAGCACTGAGTTTCCCACTGGAAAATGGGTTGAGAAGGACCTGCCCAGAACGGACCAAAAGGCCTATTGCAGTGTTCCTCCTTTATGTTCTTATGTTCACTAAGCAGAACTTGAGAGGTGCGGAGGCCTTTAAAATCTCAGGAAAAGTAACTAAGGGAAATCACGTGCCAAACTCTGTTGGGGAACAAAGCTAGAGATTGCTTGGCTACCTTCAACTGGGGGAAGGAGTACACCAGTGTGTAACTCATGATATGACGAGGGAGAAATCCGAATACAAAAGAGGAGACTATGATGGTACGAGGGGATTCCTGAGTAGAATGGAAGACTGAACCAAATGGAAAGACAGTGAACAAAATGGACTATGTAACTTGAAAGTGCTGGGAGGCAGAGGAAAAATTCATACCCAGTGCAGTAAAAGCATTGGCGAACATAGTGAGAACCCATCTTTCACCCAGAGGTGAAGAGAGAGAAAAACAGAGTGCTACAGCATGGACAAATAGAGAAAGTAAAGAATACAGGAGAACAAGGAAGTAAGAAGAGTTAGAAACGAAAGAACACTGGTAAAAAGAGAGGCTGAAGAACAATTTGAGAATGTCATAGTCAAATCTGAACCTAAGTTTTTATGCATCCACATCAGAAAACAAGTTTAGGGCCAGATAATAGGACTGGAGAGGGAGGAGCAGCACCTTACAAGAAATAGCCAGGAAAATTTATGAGGAGCTGAACAAACGAGTTAAAGATTTATTCTCAGAGGAAAGAACATGATCAGAAAGCTGAAGAGTGCACCAACTAGTACCGGACATAATGTACACAATGGGAGAAGAAGCAAAGAAACTTCTGAATGAGCTAGATACCTACAAGGCAACAGAGCCAAACATCTCTCCATCTTCTGAGGAGCAGGAACATTGTGTGAATCACTAGCCACAAGTTTCGAAAAAGTCAACTGAAACATGAAAAACTGCCGGTGTAAAACACAGCGGTTGCAATCTGGACATTCAGGACAGTTGACAGACAAGTAGCATCAGACTACAGGTCCGTGTCAGTGAAATGCATCATAGTATAAGGTTATGGAAATTATCAGACGAAGAGTAGTGGAACACCTAGAAAGGGGTGGATTCATAAACAACTCAATATAATCGACAAATTTACAAGTATCCAGCTTAAGATTAATTAAAAAAAACAGAGCTGAAACACATCAGCGTTTAGGGTTTGAAGCCGATCAGAAGAGACATTCTTGTTACTGCATGGACACCAATTTGTTTAATGAAATGGGAAAAATTGGCATTCTGGTGTTTACGCAGCACAAAATCAACAAGAACCTTCCACTGAACAAAGTCCATAGTGAGAAAGTTTACCATCAAGGAACAGCCATCTGTGACCTTTTGAGCGGCCTGGCAATGCCCGGTGCCCTAGTGAAAGCTGGGCACTGGACATTTGTAAGTTAGGTAAGGTTTGTCAGGAAAAAGGACAGTGTTTCATTAATACTTCCCCCCTGGGTTTCCCCACGCTTAACACACCGTTCATACCCATGCTTGGCACCCTGGGCACTTACCCACGCTTGGTACCACGAGCTCTAAGATGTCAACACCTCTCTCAACCCGCAGCGCTCATCTATGTCACTTTGGGAGCGAGTACACCTTGGGTTCAGGTCCCTCGCTCCCTCCCAGCCCTAGAGAACACCCTGAGTTCAGATCCCTCGCTCCCTCCCATCCCTAGGGTACACCCTGGTTCAGGTCCCTCGCTCCCTCCCATCCCTAGAGTACACCCTGGGTTCAGATCCCTCGCTCCCTCCCATCCTTCGCTTACACCTGACAAGCTAGTGACAGGTTTCGAATCTCTTCCGCTGTCCCCCAGTCATAAATTACGTATCCTAACACGCATACGAGCAACGTACACCGACCCTATGACATTTGTAAAACACGCACACACACACACACACAGTTGGAAGCTGAAGACACAGATGAATCACAGGGATGTTAGGAAGTATTTCTTCAGCCACAGAGTAGTCAGTAAGTGGAATAGTTTGGGAAGCGATGTAGTGGAGGCAGGATCCATACATAGCTTTAAGCAGAGGTATGATAAAGCTCACGGCTCAGGGAGAGTGACCTAGTAGCGATCAGTGAAGAGGCGGGGCCAGGAGCTCGGACTCGACCCCCGCAACCTCAACTAGGTGAGTACAACTAGGTGAGTACACCCACACACACACACACACACACACACACACACACACACACACACACACACACACACACACACACACACACACACACACACACACACACACCCGGAAAAACGCACTAAGGATTAGATAGAAAAAAAAGATGTATCTGAAACAGAAGTTCTACTAATGTGGCCACAATAATCACTAAACTATCCGAGTCAGAAAGACGGGTCCAAGGAACTTAGCACAAGTCTGTTTGGTAGTCGTACGAGTACAAATGGATGAGCACTATCATAACATACACGCTTAAATGTGAAAATACCACGAAAAAAATAGGAAATCGAACTTAACCGATTTCATGTTCTTAAGGACATAAGAAAGAAGGAACACTGCCACAGGCCTACTGGCCTATGCGAGGCAGGTCCAATTCTCCCACCGGCTTAAGCCAATGCCTCACCGGCTGTTCTTGCACACACACACATTCCACGTGACTGCTTCCATGCACCCTAAAGTTCGCCAGCTCCCAAAATCCTGAAGAAGCCACGGGGTTGAATTCGTCAGCCCTTGAAGACCCAGGTGACACCATGGGGCTGAATTTATCATCCATTAAAGACCCAGGTGACACCATGGGGTTGAGTTCACCAGCCCCTCAAAGACCCAGATGACGGCACGGGGTCGGAGACACCACTAGCCACCGCTATCCTTTGCATATTCAACAACAGGTGGCTGTACCTCACGCCTCACGAGACACAGGTCCTCCCCAGGTCGCGAAGGACGAGTCCCCAGGTACGGCAGTGCCAAACCAGGTGTCTACACAAGGGTTCAGGTACCCTAGGATATTAAAGGATATGGAAATACAGCCGTAGGATGCCATGTTCCAGTCAGTCGTGAGAAGCTAGGATACGGCCGTACCATGCTAGGAGTTTGACACAGGATACAGGAATACAACCGCAGGATACCAGGACGCAGACACAAGATACTGACATTCGATTATAGGATACCAGGATGCAGACGCAGGATGCCATGCTACGGATGCAAGATACCAGGTTACGTCTGTAGGATACCAGGGGATGGCTATGGCCGCAGGATACCCAGATACAGAGTATAGCAGGATACGGACGCAGGTTGCCAGGAAACGGACGCGGGATACTAGGATATAGACGTAGAATATAGGGATACAGTGGCAGGATATCAGGATACAGCAGCAGGATATATTGATACTGGTTAACATTCAATGGTGCGCTAAATCAGTAGGGGTAGCAAAGCGCCATGGTGGGGAGGGAGGATGGAGAGAATGGGAGGCAGCCAGGTTTGATTCAAGAAGGGTAACTCTGATTCCTTGGATCAAGAGCCCTTCCCCAGCATCAAGGTACCGGCATGAAGGGCAATATTTTTTGTATAATTTTATATTGAATATAAACTAATACATTTGCAGTGGATAATTTATTGTATAATTTGCATATACAATGCAGCTTCGTATTTGGCGTCACAGCAGCCTACTGCTGCAGCGGCAGCTGCTGCTACTTTCGTTGCTGCAGCTGCTACTACTATTACTGTAACTTCTACTGTTACTATTTCTGCAGCTGCTACTGATGCTATTACTGCAGCTGCTACTGTTGCTATTATTACTGCAGCTACTACTGTTGCTACTATTACTGCAGCTGCTACTGTTGATATTATTACTGCAGCTACTACTGTTGCTACTATTACTGCAGCTGCTACTATTGCTACTATTACTGCAGCTGCTACTGTTGCTACTATTACTGCAGCTGCTACTGTTGCTATTACTGCAGCTGCTCTGTTGCTACTATTACTGCAGCTGCTACTGTTGCTACTATTACTGCAGCTGCTACTGTTGCTACTATTACTGCAGCTGCTGTTGCTACTATTACTGCAGCTGCTACTGTTGCTACTATTACTGCAGCTGCTACTGTTGCTACTATTACTGCAGCTGCTACTGTTGCTATTACTGCAGCTGCTACTGTTGCTATTACTGCAGCTGCTACTGTTGCTACTATTACTGCAGCTGCTACTGTTGCTATTACTGCAGCTGCTACTGTTGCTACTATTACTGCAGCTGCTACTGTTGCTACTATTACTGCAGCTGCTACTGTTGCTACTATTACTGCAGCTGCTACTGTTGCTACTATTACTGCAGCTGCTACTGTTGCTATTACTGCAGCTGCTACTGTTGCTATTACTGCAGCTGCTACTGTTGCTACTATTACTGCAGCTGCTACTGTTGCTATTACTGCAGCTGCTACTGTTGCTACTATTACTGAAGCTGCTACTGTTGCTACTATTACTGCAGCTGCTACTGTTGCTACTATTACTGCAGCTGCTACTGTCCCTCCCCCAACCAGCAGCAACAGTGGTGGAGACACTTGCACAGTAAAACAGAATTCAATCGTATTTTGATTGTTGTAAGCGCCAAGTAAATTGTCCATCTGTGATTTAATAGCGTCATTAACCCTTTAAATTATGCCAGCCACGGAAACTATAATTAACCGTGTCTAGAATTTTTAATTCTGCTAATTGTGATTATGTGAGGACTTTCCCATACGAGGTAATATATTCTGTCTGCAGGGTGAGCCTAGAGTAACTGAAATGTTCGTGCTATATAGAGTAGTCACTAGTTGTCAAAGGCACTTGTCCATAGACACCTGGTCTGTGAGTGTACTCACCTAGTTGTACTCAACTAGTTGAGGTTGCAGGGGTCGAGTCCTAGCTCCTGGCCCCGCTTCTTCACTGGTCGCTACTAGGTCACTCTCCCTGAACCGTGAGCTTTATCATACCTCTGCTTAAAGCTATGTATGGATCCTGCCTCCATTACATCGCTTCCCAAACTATTCCACTTCCTGACTACTCTGTGGCTGAAGAAATACTTCCTAACATCCCTGTGTTTCATCTGTGTCTTCAACTTCCAACTGTGTCCCCTTGTTGCTGTGTCCCATCTCTGGAACACCCCGTCTGTCCACCTTGTCAATTCCTCTCAGCATTTTGTATGTCGTTATCATGTCCCCCTAACTCTCCGGTCCTCCAGTGTCATCAGGTCGATTTTTCTTAGCCTCTCCTCATAGAACATACCCCTCTGCACTTTCTCTAGTTTCCTTACGTGCTTGGCTACGTGTGGGTTCCGAACTGGCGCTGCATATTCCAATATGGGCCTAACGTACACGGTGTACAGGGTCCTGAATGACTCCATATTTAGATGTCTGAATGCTGTCCTGAGGTTTGCTAGGCGCCCATATACTGCAGCAGTTATTTGGTTGATGTGCGCCTCAGGAGATGTGCCTGGTGTTATACTCACACCAAGATCCCTTTCCTTGAGTGAGGTTTGTAGTCTCTGGCCCCCTAGACTGTACTCCGTCTGTGGTCTTCTTTGCCATTCCCTAATCTTCATGACTTTGCCTTTGGTGGGGTTGAACTCCAGGAGCCAGTTTCTGGACCAGGCCTGCAGTCTGTCTAGATCCCTCTGTAGTTCTGCCTGGTCTTTGTCCGATTGAATTCTTCTCATCAACTTCACATCATCTGCAAACATGGACACTTCTGAGTCTATTCCTTCCGTCATGTCGTTCACAAATACCAGAAACAGCACCGGTCCTAGGACTGACCCCTGTGGAACCCCGCTCGTCACAGACGCCCACTCTGACACCTCGCTACGTACCACGACTCACTGTTGTCTTCCCAACAGTAATTCCCTGATCCATTGCAGTGCTTTCCCTGTTATCCCTGCCTGGTCCTCCAGCTTTTGCACTAATCTCTTGTGTGGAACTGTATCAAAGGCCTTCTTACAGTCCAAGAAAATGCAATCTCTCTCTCTCTCTCTCTCTCTCTCTCTCTCTCTCTCTCTCTCTCTCTCTCTCTCTCTCTCTCTCTCTCTCTCTCTCTCTCTCTCTCTCTCTTGTCTTACTGCTGTTACTCTATCATAGAACTCCAGTAGGTTTGTGACACAGGACTTCCTGTCCCTGAAACCGTGCTGGCTGACTCTAAGCTCATTCCTTTCTAGGTGCTCCACCACTCTTCTCCTGATAATCTTCTCCATGACTTTGCATACTATACATGTCAGTGACACTGGTCTGTAGTTTAGTGGTTCATGTCTCTCTCCTTTTTAAAAAATTGGGACTACATTTGCTGTCTTCCATGCCTCAGGCAATCTCCCTGTTTCGATAGATGTGTTGAAGAGTGTTGTTAGTGGCACACATAGCGCCTCTGCTCCCTCTCTCAGGACCCATGGAAAGATGTTATCCGGCCCCATCGCCTTTGAGGTATCTAGCTCACTCAGAAGCCTCTTCACTTCTTGCTCGGTTGTGTGTACTGTGTCCAGCACTTGGTGGTGTACCCCACCTCTCCATCTTTCTGGAGTCCCTTGTCTCCTCTGTGAACACTTCTTTGAATCTCATTTTGAGCTCTTCACATACTTCGAGGTCGTTTCTTGTAATCTCTCTCCCTTCCTCAGCCTGATTACCTGGCTCTCGACTGCTGTTTTCCTCCTGATGTGGCTATACAACAGCTTCGTGTCAGATTTGGCTTTCGCTATGTCATTTTCATAGTGTGTGTGTGTGTGTGTGTGTGTGTGTGTACTACACTGTGTGAAAAGAATATAGTGATTGGCAGTCATTGCCTGACAACGACCACTACTACGACTACTGATATTACCATTGGCTTTACTACTACTACTACTACTATCACTACTACTGCTACTACTACCACCACCACTAATACTATTACTAGCAATCCCACTACAACTGCTAGTAGAAATATATATATCTCTGGTCTATATTACACCGGAATGAATAATGAATATAAAATAGCAGTTTAAAGAAGATATACCAAGCCAAAGCTGCCACCACTACCACACAGTAATAGAGCGCCACCCACGGTAATAGAGCGCCACCCACGGTAACAGAGCGCCACCCACGGTAATAGAGCGCCACCAATGGTAATAGAGCGCCACCCACGGTAATAGAGCGCCACCAATGGTAATAGAGCGCCACCCACGGTAACAGAGCGCCACCCACGGTAATAGAGCGCCACCCACGGTAACAGAGCACCACCCACGGTAATAGAGCGCCACCCACGGTAATAGAACACCACCCACGGTAATAGAGCGCCACCCACGGTAATAGAGCACCACCCACGGTAATAGAGCGCCACCCATGGTAATAGAGCGCCACCCACGGTAATAGAGCGCCACCCACGGTAATAGAGAGCCACCCACGGTAATAGAGCGCCACCCACGGTAACAGAGCGCCACCCACGGTAATAGAGCGCCACCCACGGTAATAGAACACCACCCACGGTAATAGAGCGCCACCCACGGTAATAGAGCGCCACCCACGGTAACAGAGCGCCACCCACGGTAATAGAGCGCCACCAATGGTAATAGAGCGCCACCCACGGTAACAAAGCGCCACCCACGGTAATAGAGCGCCACCCACGGTAACAGAGCACCACCCACGGTAATAGAGCGCCACCCACGGTAATAGAACACCACCCACGGTAATAGAGCGCCACCCACGGTAATAGAGCACCACCCACGGTAATAGAGCGCCACCCACGGTAATAGAGCGCCACCCATGGTAATAGAGCGCCACCCACGGTAACAGAGCGCCACCCACGGTAATAGAGCGCCACCCACGGTAATAGAGCGCCACCCACGGTAATAGAGCGCCACCCACGGTAACAGAGCGCCACCCACGGTAATAGAGCGCCACCCACGGTAATAGAACACCACCCACGGTAATAGAGCGCCACCCACGGTAATAGAGCACCACCCACGGTAATAGAGCGCCACCCACGGTAATAGAGCGCCACCCACAGTAATAGAGCACCACCCACGGTAATAGAGCGCCACTCACGGTAACAGAGCGCCACTCACGGTAATAGAGCACCACCCACGGTAACAGAGCGCCACCCACGGTAATAGAGCGCCACTCACGGTAACAGAGAGCCACCCACAGTAATAGAGCGCCACCCAGAGTGACACAGCGCCACCCAGGATCAACGAAACATGTCAGTGTAAAGACAGAGAATTAGAGCGCCACCCACTAATAGACCGCCACCCAAAGTAATAGACCGCCACCCACGGTAATCGAGCGCCAGCCAGAGTGATAGAGCGCCACCCATGGTAAGAGAGCGCCACCCATGGTAAGAGCACCACCCATGGTAAGAGAGCGAGAGGAGAGAGGAAGCAATAAACCGGTAGGGGTGAGACAGCACCTGGGGAAGGGGAGGATAGGTCCACTTCCTTGGATCAAGAGCCCTATACCTAGCCTTCAAGAAAAACGGAATGCGGTCGAGTTTTTGCAGTGTTGGAGTTATTTATTCTCTCTCTCTCTCTCTCTCTCTCTCTCTCTCTCTCTCTCTCTCTCTCTCTCTCTCTCTCTTTGTCTGTCAGTCTCTGTCTCTCTGATTCTCACCACCAGCCTGGGACAAGCTTAAGGTTCCTCTTATAATATTCTACTTTCCCTTCCTTCTTCCTCCCCTAATCCCCCCTAATAATCCCCCTCCTTCCTCCCCTCTTCTCTCCTTACTCGCCTTGACTCACAATACTGATGCGTTCAATTAATTGTTTACTCATCCTCCGCTTGACTCACCTACTTAGTGACTCTGAACATCCCCCTTTTCTCCTCCTTTACTCACCTCCCCCTTATATTTCATCTCTTATTGGCAACATTCTCCCCTTTCAAACATGCGCACGCGCACGCATACATACACACACACACACACACACACTAGAACGGAACCAACTTATAAAAGACAACCAGCACGGATTCATGGAAGGCAAATCCTGTGTCACAAACCTACTGGAATTTTATGACAAGGCAGCGGAAGTAAGACACGAGAGAGGGGTGGGTTGATTGTATTTTCTTGAACTGCAAGAAGGCCTTTGATACAGTTCCTCACAAGAGATTAGTGCAAAAAAACCATACCCCCGGCCGGGATTGAACCCGCGGTCATAGAGTCTCAAAACTCCAGCCCGTCACGTTAGCCACTAGGGTATGGTTTATTTGCAATCGTGTCATTACGATTTCTTGAGTCATTAGTGCAAAAGCTAGAGGATCAGGCGCGTATAACAGGAAGGGCACTGCAATGGATCAGAGAATACTTGACAGGGAGAAAACAACGAGTCATGATATGTGATGAGGTATCACAGTGGGCACCTGTGACGAGCGGGGTCCCACAGGGGTCAGTCCTAGGACCAGTGATATTTTTGGTATATGTGAACGACATGATGGAAGGGTTTACCTGGAGAGTTTACCTGGAGAGAGTTCCGGGGGTCAACGCCCCCGCGGCCGGTCTGTGACCAGGCCTCGTTAGGTCAGTGTCCCAGGATGCGACCCACACCAGTCGACTAACACCCAGGTACCGATTTTACTGATGGGGAACATAGACAACAGGTTGAAAGAAACACGTCCAATGTTTCTACTCTGGCTGGGAATCGAACCCAGGCCCTCGCCGTGTGAAGCGAGAGCGTTAACCACCAGGCCACCAGAGCCCAGTAGTGTCCCTGTTTGCAGATGATCTGAAGTTAATGAGAAGAATTAAATCAGATGAGGATCAGACAGGACTTCAAAGAGACCTGGACAGGCTGGACGCGCGGTCCAGCAACTGCCTCCTCGAATCTGACCCCGCCAAATGAAGATTAGGGAAGGGCAAAGAAGACCGTACACGGAGTATAGGCTAGGTGGCCAAAGTCTGCAAACATCACTCAAGGAGAAAGATCTTAGGGTGAGTATAACACCGAGCATGTCTCCGGAAGAACACATCAACCAGATAACTGCTGCAGTATATGGGCACCTGAGAACAGCGTTCCGATACCTCAGTAAGGAATCGTTCAAGACTCTGTACACCGTGTACGTCAGGCCCATACTGGAGTATACAGTACCAGTTTGGAACCCACACTTGATAAAGCACGTCAAGAAATTAGAGAAAATGCAAAGGTTTACAACAAGACTAGTTTCAGAACTAAGGGAATGTCATACGTAAAAAAGGTTATGGGAAATCGGTCTGAGGACACTGGAGGATAGGAGAGTTAGGGGAGACATGATAACGACATATAAAATGCTGAAAGGAATAGATCAGATGACAGAGGCAAGATGTTCCAGAGATGGGACACAGAAACAAGGGGTCACAATTGGAAGTTGAAGACTCAGGTGAGTCACAGGGATGTTAGGAAGTATTTCTTTAGTCATAGAGTTGTCAAGAAGTGGAATAGTCTGGTAAGTGATGTAGTGGAGGCAGGAACTATACATAATTTTAGGACGAGGTATGATAAAGCTCATGGAGCAGGGAGAGAGAGGACTCAGTAGCGTTCAGTGAATAGGCGGGGCCGGCCAGCAGCCGAGTCTCGACCCCTGCAACCACAATTAGGTGAGTACACACACACACACACACACACACACACACACACACACACATACACACACACACACACACACACACACCAGTTTAACTTCCGTGTGACGTCACTGTCACACATGTTCGCTCGTTGCAAGCGATTCAAGTTCACACTCGCCTCACAACGAGTACAACGAGAACATGTACCCATCAAATGATGTACTCAGGAGAAAGCGCTAATCACGTACGGGTCATACAGCTCCTGGAGAACCGGCAGGTTACCAGGCTCGACGCATTGATGGAGGGAAGCCTCATTTTCTTGCATCAAGAGCCTTATACTAGCGTCAAGGTCCCAATGAACAGTTCTCTTAAGAAACAAAATATATCTTCCTATATACTTGACAATTATATATATATATATATATATATATATATATATATATATATATATATATATATATATATATATATATATATATATATATATATATATATATATATATATATATATATATATATATATATATATATATATATATATATATATATATATATATATATATATATACATATATATATATATATATATATATATATATATATATATATATATATATATATATATATATATATATATATATATTCAATTGATTCGACTACTTCCAACGTTCGTTTCAATATTATTAATGAACGATCCCTGGAGAGGTGTTTAAAGATAATAAATTAAAGGAGGGGTATTGAATACCAGGGCATTAAGGTGGGTATAGGGTGGGTAGCGTTCTTGTCTTATTACCGGACGGAGGATCGAGTCACCACACAAATGTATACGTAAGTAGTAAAAAAAGCAGGATTAGATAGAGAAGAAACTGAAAGGATAATCGCAGTTTGAAGAACGGGTATGACGTGAGAGTCGGGGATAGCAGCTGAGATGACTCCTGTAACCACAATGAGAGTAAATAAAATGTAGCTTGCACACGCGCACACACACACACACGCACACATACGACACACACACACACACACACGACAGAGGTGTGCGCACATACGGGAGCACAAACATACACACACACACACACACGATACAGGTGAGCGCACATACGGGAGCACAAACACACACACACACACACACGATACAGGTGAACACACATACGGGAACACACACACACACACACACACACACACACACACACACGATACAGGTGAACACACATACGGGAACACACACACACACACACACACACACACACACGATACAGGTGAGCGCACATACGGGAGCACAAACACACACACACACACACACACGATACAGGTGAGCACACATACGGGAACACACACACACACACACACACACACACACGATACAGGTGAGCGCACATACGGGAGCACAAACACACACACACACAGGCAGCAATAAACTACATACCAGTGTCACTCTCGTAAATAGCCATGTATAGTCCTGGAGAAGATTATTATTAAGAGAAGAGTAATGGAGTACCTACAAAGGAATGGGGTCATACAAGATAACCAGCACGGCTTCAGGGATTGAAAATCCTGTCACATTCCTACTGGAGTTCTACGGCGAGATAACAGGAGACACAGATGGGTAGACTGCATTTTCTTGGACTGAAAGAAAGCTGTCGACACTGTAGCGCACAAGTCACTCTTACAAAAGCTAGAGGATGAGGTAGGAATAACAGAAAAAGCTTTAGGAAAATTTAGGATAAGAAGGAGCGGCCAGCGAAGAGGCGGGGCCAGGAGCTGAGAACTGATTCCCTGCAACCACATCTAGGTGAGTACACACCTTCACCAGGACAAACTGACGTGTAAGGAAATTTGGGTTGTGAAAACCGTCCCCTATTTAGGAGAGAGAGCGAGAGAGAGAGAGAGAGAGAGAGAGAGAGAGAGAGAGAGAGAGAGAGAGAGAGAGAGAGAGAGAGAGAGAGAGAGAGAGAGAGGATGTAATGTGGTTCTCGGAGGCTGAGGTTCCCATGCTCCCCTGCGAGCCCAGGCTGGCCCCAGGGTTCACCTAATGATGTGAAGACGAAACCCGCTGCTGCTGAACCCCTGGAGAAGGAGGAGGAGGAAGAGGGAGAAGGATGGAGGGCGGGGAGGAGGAGGAGGAGGAATTGATTATACGAGGGAGGGAGGTGACGTAATGAACAAGATAGTTACTGGATATCTAAGGCACTTGTCGATAGAAACTTGACCTGAAGTGTTGTGTGTTCGTTACCATTTTTGTCAAAGGCACTTGTCGATAAGATACTTGGCCTGTACTTACCTAATTGTGGTTGCAAGGGTCGATTCATAGCTCCTGGCCCCGCCTCTTCACTGGCAGCTACTGGGTCACTCTCCCCGCACCATGAGCTTTATCATACCTCTGCTTAAAGCTATGAATGGATCCTGCCTCCACTACATCGCTTTGTGTGTGTGTGTGTGTGTGTGTGTGTGTGTGTGTGTGTGTGTGTGTACTCACCTATTTGTGGTTGCAGGGGTTGAGTCACAGCTCCTGGCCCCGCCTTTTCGCTGTGTGTGTGTGTTTGTGTGTGTGTGTGTGTGTGTGTGTGTGTGTGTGTGTGTGTGTGTGTGTGTGTGTACTCTCACCTGGTGGCTGCAGTTACAGGAACAGCCTCCATCTCCTGGTACCCACCTCTGACTATTTACATCTTACTTTGAGCCTTATGAACCACGTCGTATTTATTTGTGAAGCTGTGTGTGGGTGGAGTCTCTCCACAACTTCCTCATCCAGGTCATTCCACCTTCAAACAAGCCTGAGGCTGAAGAATTATTTCCTGACTTTTGTGTGACTCACTCCTTCCTTTACCTCGCAACAACCCCCTTCCCCTCTCTCCCCATACCTCCAAACTTGTCTGTGTACCCACTTAATTTGAGCTACAAGGGTTCGAGTCCCGGCTCCTTGTCCAACCTCCCAGCTATGAAGAGAGGCTGAAGAAACTGATCACCCCCCTCCCCGCGTCTACCTTTTCCCTGGGTATCTATAGCTACTTATCTGGAGAGTTTATCTGGAGAGAGTTCCGGGGGTCAACGCCCCCGCGGCCCGGTCTGTGACCAGGCCTCCTTAGGTCAGTGTCCCAGGATGCGACCCACACCAGTCGACTAACACCCAGGTACCCATTTTACTGATGGGGAACATAGACAACAGGTGGAAAGAAACACGTCCAATGTTTCTACTCTGGCTGGGAATCGAACCCAGGCCCTCACCGTGTGAAGCGAGAGCGTTAACCACCAGGCCACCA
Source organism: Cherax quadricarinatus (assembly GCF_038502225.1). Taxonomy (NCBI): domain Eukaryota; kingdom Metazoa; phylum Arthropoda; class Malacostraca; order Decapoda; family Parastacidae; genus Cherax; species Cherax quadricarinatus. Next base: position 5,520,590 of record NC_091337.1, on the reverse strand, counting down.
GAGCCATCCATATCTACAAAATCTACTCTAAAAGTACATCTCATTATATCTATGCATTATCTCCCTCTCATTATAAAGTACATCACAAGCAGTGAAATGCTCGAGAAAAATCTTTTTCGATCATTACAATGTAATCAGACTTGTCTAATGTAATTATTCTTCTAATTACCATGCTTCATGAATTATCATATCTGTGCAGCGCATTGAATTAGTCGAGTTTCAGTTATTTTGAGCCTCGAATTATCTGAGACTTTGGTGGTATGTACATTGTACTTGTATGTGTGTGTGTGTGTGTAGGTGTGTGTGTGTGTGTTTGTGTGTGTGTGTGTGTGTGTGTGTAGGTGTGTGTGTGTGTGTGTGTTGGTGTGTGTGTGTGTGTGTGTGTGTATGTGTGTGTGTGTGTGTAGGTGTGTGTGTGTGTGTGTGTGTGTGTGTGTGTGTGTGTGTGTGTGTGTGTGTGTGTGTGTGTATGTGTGTGTGTGTGTGTCTGTACACACCTAGTTGAGGTTGCAGGGGTCGAGTCCAAGCTCCTGGCCCCGCCTGTGTGTGTGTGTGTACTCACCTAATTGTACTCGCCTAATTGTGGTTGCAGGGGTCGAGACTCAGCTCCTAGCCCCGCCTCTTCACTGAACGCTACTAAGTCCTCTCTCTCCCTGGTTCATGAGCTTTATCATACCTCGTCTTAAAGATATGCATGATTCCTGCCTCCACTACATCACTCGCCAGACTTCCACTTCCTGACTACTCTATGACTGAAGAAATACTTCCTAACATCCCTTTGACTCATCTGAGCCTTCAGCTTCCAGGTGTGACCCCTTGTTTCTGTGTCCCCTCTCTGGAACATCCTGTCTCTGTCAACCTTGTCTTTTCCACACAGTATTTTGTATGTAGTTATCATGTCTCCCCTAACCCTCCTGTTCTCCAGTGTAGTCAGGAAAGTTTCCCTTAACCTTTCTTCGTAAGACACTCCCCTTAGCTCTGGAACTAATCTTGTCGCAAACCTTTGCACTTTCTCTAATTTCTTGACGTGCTTGTTCAAGTGTGGGTTCCAAACTGGTGTTGCATACTCCAGTATGGGCCTGACATACACGGTGTACAGTGTCTTGAACGATTCCTTACTAAGGTATCGGAACGCTATTCTCAGGTTTGCCAGGCGCCCATATGCTGCAGCAGTTATCTTGTTGATGTGTGCTTCCGGAGACATGCTCGGTGTTATACTCATCCCAAGATCTTTCTCCTTGAGTGAGGTTTGCAGTCTTTGGCCACCTAGCCTATACTCCGTGTACAGTCTTCTTTGCCCTTCCCTGATCTTCATGAGTTTGCATTTGGCGGGTTTAAATTCAAGAAGCCAGGTGCTGGACCAGGTATCCAGCCTGTCCAGGTCTCTTTGAAGTCCTACCTGATCCTCATCTGATTTAATTCACCTCATTAACTTCACATCATCTGCTAACAGGGACACCTCTGAGTCTAACCCTTCCATTATGTCGTTCAAATGTGTGTGTGTGCGGGGGGCTGTCTGTCTGTCGTGCCGAATAGGAGAAATTGGCCAATTAGCAAGAACTAATTAAAAATTAGGTCTATTCTAAAAAAATTTTCTTATACGTTTACAGATTTTTTTCATACATGTTAATGTAAAAATTAATAATTTTGTACTAAAAGAACCTTAGGAAACTTAACCTTATTATAACAAGTACAATTTAATTTAGCTTAATCCAACTAAATATATTTTAGATAAGTTTACAATAATTTAATAATAAACAAACACATGAAATAATTTTTTTTTTCGTTAGGTACAGAATGATTTGTGCGAAATTATTACATCCACAAATTTTCGCTTGCCTTGTTCGGCAAGAAGAGTGTTGCTATTAAAGCTAAAATAGCAAATTTTACATATTCGGCACTACATCATATTACGTACATACGTACATAGTATACACACACACAAGCTACACAAGACCACGATTTGCAACTCGTGCAAGTTGGCTTCCCTCAAGTAATGTTGACAGACTCAACGCCCGTCTCTTACGCCCTCCCCTCCCCCGGTTACCCACCCCTTCCCCTCTGTAACTCACTTCTCCCCCTCCCCTGACACACCCCTCCCACGCACATCCATCCCTTCCTTTCTAAATCATTCCTTTTTTTTTTTTTTTTTTTTTACACAGGGTTTGTCAAGGTTAATGATCCCTAGCTTTATTGACAGCTATTTACAGGTTAAGGATTCCTAACTTTATTGGCAAGCTAAGAGCTGTTACCTACATCAGCTCATTTGAAAGCATTTTTATTGTTATGAGACATACAAGTAGGAAACAGGATGAAGTTGGAGCCATCTGTGGGCCAGCATTTTCATTTGATCAACTGACTTTATCTCGTTGACATCATTATGCTGTACGAATGTGTTCCATACTCGAGTCATCCTGGGTATGTATGATCTCAGATGGAGTGATGTTCTGGAGAAGGGTACAGCCAGAGTGAAGTTGCTGCTTTCTGCCCGTCTTGTGGCATAAAAGCTTGTTTCACGCTGTCCTCGAAGTGAATCCAAGTGTGGTATTTTGACAATATTGACCTTGTACATAACAGTAAGGCCACCCACATCCCTCCTATGTTGAAGGCTCTGCTGAAATGACAGATCTATCCAGGATGGGTCCAGGCGAGAGATGAGACGTCTTGCTCTGTTCTCTACTCTGTCAAGCAGTCGCAGATGAGAGGGGTGGCAGGCAAACCAAGAAAGTGGAGCATACTCAAGGTGTGAGCGTACTTGTGCCTCGTACAGGATCTTGCAACCCCTACTGTCAAGCAGATGCGAGATACGGCAAAGTGCTGTAAGCTTCCTGGCTGCCTTGTTTGCAAGATTTACAACATGGTTCTTCATGGTTAATTTGGAGTCAAATTTCACCCCAAGGATATCAACTTCTTCTCCAGGTGCCAACACCCTCCCATTCATCCTTACTACTGCACCAGCATTACCATCATGGTGCCTAGAGACGATCATCATTTGCGTTTTCTCAGGTGCAAATGTTACTTGCCATCTATTTCCCCAAGCTGATATGGCTCTCAGCTGGTGATTGATGTAGCTTAGAGCAGCTGGCATTTCTTGTCTTGGATAAGTGAATGTCAGTGTATAGTCGTCTGCATATGCATGTGATTCTGGGATGAGATGAAGAAGGTCATTGAAGTAGACATTCCATAACAATGGACCCAGCACGCTTCCTTGTGGAACACTTGCCCCAATAGGATGTCTTGCTGATTCCGTTCCATTGAGAACTACACTTAGAGATCTACCATGAAGGTAATTACTGAGGAGACATAGCGTAGAGCCTGCAATTCCCAGTGCTTGAAGTTTTGCTAAGAGGCCCTGGTGCCACACCCGGTCGAAAGCGCCAGCAATATCCAGTGCTACCACACAGCTTACTTTGGATTCATCCAGTGACTGGTGCCACTTAGTGGAGAAGTTTAACAACAGATCAGCAGCAGAGTAACCTTTCCTGAAGCCATATTGACGATTACAAAGTAGTGAGTGGTAGTCAAAAAACTCTGTCATTTGTCTTGAGATTATTGTCTCAAGGATCTTACCAGTGATTGACAGGAGTGACACTGGTCTGTAGTTGCTGATTTCTGCTCTGCTCTTCTTTTTGTGAACAGGGACTACATTTGCCTCTTTCCACAGTTTTTAGTTAGTTTAATATGTTTATTATGCACCCCATACCCATCCTGTGGGCGGTAGTCAAAAGATTACAGAGGTACATAATTGGTCCAGGGACTGGACTCCAAAGTTTTGATAGCTGAGCAAGTTACAGAGGTAATGAACTCACAATTTACAAAGGTAATGAACTCACAATTTACAAAGGTAATGAACTCACAATTTACAAAGGTAATGAACTCACAATTTACAAAGGTAATGAACTCACAATTTACAAAGGTAATGAACTCACAATTTACAAAGGTAATGAACTCACAATTTACAAAGGTAATGAACTCACAATTTACAAAGGTAATGAACTCACAATTTACAAAGGTAATGAACTCACAATTTACAAAGGTAATGAACTCACAATTTACAAAGTTAATGAACTCCAGGTAATCATGACAAGTTACAAAGGTATTTACAGATTACAGAGGTACGTAATGGGTCCAGGGACTGGGCCCCCAAAGTTTTGATAGTTGAACTAGGTACAAAGGTAATGAGCTCACAAGTTACAAAGGTAATGAATTCTGTAGAATGGTTACTTACGTTTATACATGGCTACAATCATGAACAAATTATAGTGTAATGAGCAATTCACACTTCCACACCCGGTCACAACTGTAGTGAGTTATTGGTGCAAATATTGATTGTTGAGTCACACACATCACACACACACACACACACACACACACACACACACACACACACACACACACACACACACACACACACACACACACACTTTAGTTTAATATCTTTATGCACCCCATACCCATCCTGTGGGCGGTAGTCAAAAGATTACAAAGAGAGAGGGCCATTTACACTGTACTAGGCAGTGCTGAAAGATGCAACTTAGAGGCGCTGCTAGCTGGTCTGCACATCTTCTCAACAATCTTGGGTTCAACTTGTCTGGGCCCACAGCCTTTTCTTGGTCAAGCGATTTAAGAAGGAAATGCACCTCCTCCTGCCTTATCACCACGGACAGTTTTGACACAGTTCTTGCAGCTAGCCAAGGAAGGTCCCTTGCTGGATCAGGAACTTGCATTTTGGTAGCAAAGTGTTCAGCAAAGAGGTCCGCCTTCTCTTGACTACTAGTAGAGGTGGTCCCATCCTGTCGATTTAGAGGTGGAATAAGTTCATCAGGCAGATAACCTTGTCTGTCCTTGACCAGGGACCACCACGTTTTGGAGCCTACCCTACCTGATGCTAGCTTTCTTTTAGTGTCCACCTCCCAATTCCTCCCTCTCCATCCCCTCCCTGATGCCCTATTCCTTCTCCTCCTCCTCCTCCCCCTCCTCCTCCTCCTCCCCCTCCTCCTCCTCTTCCTTATTAGCACCAACAAATAAATATATTGTTCTTAAGCAAGTTAATTCTCAGACTATTTCCCCCTCTCTTACTAAGTTTCTTAAGTTACACCAGTTACCACAGTCACCTCTCACAACCCTCCCCAACCCACACTCACTAGCCCTCCACACCTCTCCACCCACACCACCACCACTACACACCACCTCTCCTCCTCTCCCACACTCACCCACACTTACCCCAACCACTCCACCCTCACTCAGCCTCACCTCTCCACCTGCAGCCATCTCTCTTCACCCACCAGGCAAATCCTACCCTACACACACATTCCCTCACCCAGTCATATCTCTTAGTCATTAATATTCCAAGAAAAAAATCACCTTCCTGACTCAGGAAACAGCAGAATCACTGACTTCGTCAATTTGCTAAGATAATTGATCATTCCGGTTCAGTTTCTCCGTCATCACCGCGCGGATTCACGGGGAAACATCTCTCGCGGATGACCCGAATCCACGAGGTAAGATCCGTTGCGGATTTGCGGGAGAAAAGTCCCTCGCGAACGGCTGGTTCTTGTATCACTGACGGATACAATTATCGCCAAATTCGTACCATTGACCTGCAAGATGGCACTGCAATATCTAGCTGTATTACTTACCATTACCTTGCTCAGATTTTCTCTTTTATGGGGGAAGGTGGGGGCGAACTGGCAGGGAAATGAGGGAGGGGGAGACGGGGAGGAAGCAATCATCAACAAGGAATTTCCTTAATTATCAAAACTCAGCTAGCTGAGGGCAGAGGCTGATCAAACACAAGGAGATAGGTGAACCTTGTTAGAATGAGGTGAACCCTCTAAAGTGTTAGGTGAATCGTCAATAAGTAGAGTTAGGTGAACCGTGTCACCTCGAGTTAGATAAACACTTCCCGCCTTCCACTCAAAGCGTTGAACCCTTCACACTATACCCTATCCACTTTCCACCCCTCTCACCGCTTTGAACCTTCCCTATTACTCCTTTCCCACCTTCCTACCCCTCAAAGTTTTGACCCTTCCTTACAAATCCCCTCCCAACTCCCCAGCCATTTCAAATTTTGTACCCTTCACACTGCCCCCTATCAACTAACCACCCCTTCAATGCCCTGGATATTCCACACTTACCCCTTCCCCACCTTCCACCCACTTGAAGCTTTGGATCTCAAACACTACTCCTCCACCCACCCCCTTTTAATTAAAGCTCAAAATTAGTACATTACCACTCCTGCTGGACCAGAAATAAAACTCACTGAACTGAAGTTCAAACTACTGGCCCATGGCTGGGCTCCGAGAGTAGTGAAACTCTCGAAACTCTTCAAAGGAATATCAAGGCCTTTAATATAGTCTCCTACTTCGCGGAATCTTGCTACAAGACCAACCAAAAAAATACAAATTGTTCCAGTCACGGTATTGTGCCTTTTTGTTACTTAAAATACAGATTATAGAGCAAACTTTTACTGGGTGCACGTTGAGCTCTGTGTAGAGCTCAGTCATGGAGCTCTGGTGTTGAAAACATCATGAATCTGATTCATCAATACTAAGGGACTGAACTCCAGTTTCCAGGCTGAGGGACCGACTACCTCATCTTCCAGACATGTTGTCCCAACAAGAGCAAGATCTGCTACTGAAGTCTCCATTCTCTTCCCATAAACAAAAGTCCTTAACATTCATCATCTCTTCCTGTAAACAACTTCCTTCTTAAGTAAGAGATCCCTGAACACCGAAGAAATTGTCCCCCCAACACACACAATTTCTAAACATATAATTAACTAACGCAATGGAGAAAATGCTGTAATGTGATTTTAATGATCTTCAGAATGCAAGGAAACTCATTAATTAGAACACGGTTAAACGCAACATATTTAGTGTTTAAAGGTATTAATGATTATATATATTATGTAATCTCAAACTCCCATTCTCTCTCTCTCTCTCTCTCTCTCTCTCTCTCTCTCTCTCTCGTCCATCCTTAACAGTCAAGTGGATGAGAGTTTGACGCCTGTGTTTGCTAGAGCCCCTTGTGTTTGCTTCAAGTCTCTGTGTTTGTTTGTCCAAAATTTTGTTTATGTTGATGGAATGATCCTGGAGAGAGCGAGTGGGGAGAGGGAGAGAGAGAGAGAGAGATTAGTACTCTAGGTTTTAGGCAGATGAGGCCAGGCTAGTATAACAGAAGGCTCTCTCCTCACCCTTCACCCACACTGTTGACACCAGTACCTTCACACACACACACACACACACACACACACACACACACACACACACACACACACACACACACACACACACACGGTAGTTTAAAAACCTTAAAAGAAAACAAAAGAAGTCGAGTTTGAAACAACTACTACTACTGCTGCTGCACTTGACGCTGCTACAAATATCTGTGCAACTGCTACAACTACTTATGAATCTTCTACCCCTACTGCCTGCTAGCAGTACGACTACTATACCTTGGGTAGCTAATGGTCATGACTTGGATGGGACTACTGCCCTACATTACTCATCCACCTCTAGAGAAACGTTTAACAAGCTGGGTTTTAATATGAATAAATATGAATTATGAGTGGAGACTAGTGACGTGATAACCATGTGATGGGACAACCATCTGTGACAACCATCTGTGATAACCATGTGATGGGACAACCATCTGTGATAACCATATGATGGGACAACCATCTGTTGTGACATCAATTTGTAGAGTCATGAGAAGTTATGAGAATATATTCAGTTTGTACTTACACAGACAGACAGACATACACACACATACACACACACACACACACACACACACACACACACACACACACACACACACACACACACACACACACACCAAAGACTGCAAACCTCACTCAAGGAAAAAGATCTGGGGGTTAGTATAACACCGAGCATATCTCCTGAGGCGCACATCAATCAGATAACTGCTGCAGCATACGGGCGCCTGGCAAACCTACGGATAGCGTTCCGATACCTCAGTAAGGATTCGTTTAAGACTCTGTATACCATCTACGTCAGGCCCATACTGGATTATGCAGCACCAGTTTGGAATCCACACCTAGTCAAGCACGTCAAGAAATTAGAGAAAGTGCAAAGGTTTGCAACAAGACTAGTCCCAGAGCTACGGGGATTGTCCTATGAAGAAAGGTTGAGGGAAATCGGCCTGACGACACTGGAGGACAGGAGGGTCAAGGGAGACATGATAACGACATATAAAATACTGCGCGGAATAGACGAGGTGGACAAAGACGGGATGTTCCAGAGATGGGACACAGACACAAGAGGTCACAATTGGAAGTTGAAGACTCAGATGAATCAAAGGGATGTTAGGAAGTATTTCTTCAGTCATAGAGTAGTCAGGCCATGGAATAGCCTAGAAAGTGATGTAGTGGAGGCAGGAACCATACATAGTTTTAAGGCGAGGTATGATAGAGCTCATGGGGCAGGGAGAGAGAGGACCTGGTAGCAATCAGCGAAGAGGCGGGGCCAGGAGCTGTGAATCGACCCCTGCAACCACAAATAGGTGAGTACAAATAGGTGAGTACACACACACACAGGGAACTTGGAGAAACATCTGCGAGGAAGTGCCAGGAGGCATCCAGGGAGAATGCAATTATAAGAACAAGCAGAACTCGTGGTTCAACTAAAACTGCACACGGGAAAAAGAAAACCTGGAGTGCAAGAGCATGGAAAAACTTTAGAAAACTAAGGACGGAAAAATAACAGTGAGGAGAAGTCAGACAAGAATATGGATGGGCAACAACTGGAAGCGAAATCAAGATCTGAAGCAAAACCGCTACACAGCCACGTTAGAAGAAAGGCGACAGTGAAAGATAAGGTAATAAGAGTGAAGGAGGAAGGAGGAGAGGGCAGGAGAAACCACAAGGTCAGTGAAGAGCTGAACAAGTGATTTTAGAAGGAAACACTGGAACACTAAAGTCGCAGGGAAAGTGCTCATCGTCAAGCACTGGACACCACACACACAGCAGCGGCAGAGGTGAAGAAACTTCCGGGTTACATGCATTAAAAAGCAATGAAGCCTGATAAATTGTCGTCACTGAATCAGTAAGAGAGAACAGAGGTTCTGACCAAACCACCATCTAAATTCTACAGCCAACCAATGGATATTGGTTGGATATTGGATATGGGTAAACTGCACATTCGTGAACTCCAAGAAGGCCTGAGACACCGTATCTCAAGACACTGGGACAAAGACTTGGGAAACAAGCAGTTGTAACACGGAATGCACTACAGTGGATCGAAGAGTACCATTAGAAGGAGAGTGGACGAATGAAGTTAGGTTCCTCAAGGTTCAGTACTGGGACGGGTACTGTTTCCTGTATATGTGGAAGATATAGCAAAATAGATACGTTCAGAGGTACCACCGTTTGCAGTGTGGGAAAATTAATGAGAATAAAAGCCGATGAGGACAGAAAGGTTACAAATAGATCTAAACTGCAGGACTGGTCAGACAAATGGGTACTGGAATTCATCCCCAGCAAGGCTATGAAATCTGGGGAAGGGGAAAAAAAAGGACAGGGAACTGCATAGACTCTGAAAACAGAGATTCCAGACTTCACTGAAAGAGAAAGACCTAGGAGTGAGCATTGTGTCGAGCATATCTCCAGAGGCTCACATCTTTTTAGTAACCTATATGCTGAATGTTCCTTTAACGAATCTAGAATAAGTTAATTAAAGGACATTCATCCACGTCCCTATATATGACACATGTTAAGCCCACACTAGAGTACGCAGCACCAACGTGAAACCCACACCTGATAAAGCATTTCAAAAAACTGGAAAAGAATAGAGGTTTACAAGGAGACAAGTACCAACGATCCACGAAGCGAGACTGAAGGAACTAAACCTGACATCACTAGGGTATAGAAGAACACGGAGGGAAATGATAACGACGTACATAATACTCAAAGCTTGATAGTGTTGAAGTCAAGGACACAGATGAATCACAAGGATGTCAGGAATGATTTATTCAGTCTTAAGATGGTCAGGAAGTGGAATGATCTTGACGACGAAGCAGTGAAGGCAGGCTTAATGTATAGGTTTAAGAATAGGTATGACACGTCCCACGATGAAGAACAGGGAGTTAATCTGGCAAGTTGGCCGAGACTCGACCCCTGCACAGTTTCAAGATGAGGTAGGATAAGGCTCTTGAAGCAGGGTGTGTGTGGACCTAGTAGTGAATAGCAAAAAGGCGGGGCCAGGAGCTATGACCCCTGCAACCACAAATAGGCGAGTATACATACTTTACAGATATATACCCCAGCATCAGCAAACATACGCTACGCAAAACACACACACACACACACACACACACACACACACACACACACACACACACACACACACGCACACACACACACACACACAGGTAAACACAGACACTTGCTATTCTTAACAGTGAGAGTAGTTAGTGTGGTTATTGTTGGTCATACTAAGGCAGCCTTACACACCCACCAGCTCCAGCATTGGTATGGGCGACGCAGCCTCCTGGCCCGACCAGCGAAGACCCACCTGAGTTACCTTCATCGAAACCGTAACCGGATTTGGCAAGCGCCACCTTGTCCAGCGTGGGAAACGAGGTTCTTGGTGGTTCACTGCGCTGCGAGACCTGACGTTAGTCATATTGCGAGTGAAAGTGAACCGAATAGAGTGAGAGAGACGTATGCAGATTGCAATAGGGGAAAAGCTAGCTTTAAAAAAAATACATGATAAAGCGATGCAACATGATACTAAAGAAATTAAGACACTGACAGCAGAGAATAATCCTTTTAATACTACTTTTCACCCAAGACTGATGAAGCCCAGCTTCGTGCGTAACGTCGTATAAAAAGCATTCTCTGTTTCCCATGTATTTCCACTAGTGACTGGAATAATTCACAAATAAACCGCACACAGGAGAGACAGAAACTCGTAACGACATTTCGTTCAGATTTGGACCGAAACATCACAAATTTCTTTCTTTGTGCAGGTTGTTTGTGTACTGCATGGGGATCACCCATCAACACAAAACCCATTAACAAACTCGACCCAGTCCAAAAACTGAGGAACTACAATACAACGACAACCCGTAGGGTTATCAACACACGCACTCAGTCAACATATTGTGATGACACCAAACTGTAATATATAAAAACAACGAAATAAGTAGTATAAACCTTGGTAATAACAACAAACTGGTTTAAAACACGTAAGACAACATGTGTCACTCACACCCCAAACTCTTCGCATGTGTGTGTGTGTGTGTGTGTGTGTGTGTGTGTGTGTGTGTGTTTGTTTACGTGTCTCTCTAAACCCACTGGAATATGTACACAGGAATACGCTGCATAACCCAAGAAGCCTCGAGGAACTGTCTCATGAACATCAACGTGAACTCGACGGAGGAACCTAAGTACTTAAAATTAAAAATGTCTTTCATTCGAACGCACAAGATCGTGTGTTTCCGCACTTGTATCAGAACTGAAGCATGTGAAACACTTCTTAAAGAAGCATGTGAAACACTTCTTAAAGAAGCATACATCGAAGCATTCACCTTAAACTAAACACTTCTTAAAGAAGCATGTGACACTCTGAAGCATGTGACACACTTCTTAAGAAGCATACTTCTTAAAGAAGCATGTGAAACACTTCTTAAAGAAGCATGTGAAACACTTCTTAAAGAAGCATGTGAAACACTTCTTAAAGAAGCATGTGAAACACTTCTTAAAGAAGCATGTGAAACACTTCTTAAAGAAGCATGTGAAACACTTCTTAAAGAAGCATGTGAAACACTTCTTAAAGAAGCATGTGAAACATTTCTTAAAGAAGCATGTGAAACACTTCTAAAGAAGCCACTGAATATGTACACTTCTTAGGAAGCATACACTTCTTAAAGAAGCATACACCACTTCTTAAGAAGCATGTGAAACTCTTAAAGAAGTGTCTCTTATGTGAACATCAAAGAAGCATGTGAACTCTTAAAGACATATGAAACACTTCTTAAAGAGCATATGAAACACTAAGTACTTGAAACACTTCTTAAAAAGCATGTCACTTCTCATATGAAACACTTCTTAAAGAACATATGCACAAGATCATGTGAAACACTTCTTAAAGAAGCATATGAAACACTTCTTAAAGAAGCATGTGAAACACTTCTTAAAGAAGCATGTGAAACACTTCTTAAAGAAGCATGTGAAACACTTCTTAAAGAAGCATGTGAAACACTTCTTAAAGAAGCATATGAAACACTTCTTAAAGAAGCATGTGAAACACTTCTTAAAGAAGCATGTGAAACACTTCTTAAAGAAGCATGTGAAACACTTCTTAAAGAAGCATGTGAAACACTTCTTAAAGAAGCATGTGAAACACTTCTTAAAGAAGCATACACAACACTTCTTAAAGAAGCATACACAACACTTCTTAAAGAAGCATACACAACACTTCTTAAAGAAGCATACACAACACTTCTTAAAGAAGCATACACAACACTTCTTAAAGAAGCATACACAAAACATGCTATATATGATAATCTATGTAACTGTATTTGTGTATACCTGAATAAACTCACTTAACACTTCTTAAAGAAGCATACACAACACTTCTTAAACAAAACAGGCCCAAGAAGAAAAGACACACTGAACCTCTTGCTTAAGTCACACTAACAACAGTGTGACTAACAAAACTAACAGAATAAGCTGCACTTATATCACAGCGACTGACCACATCTACTCCAGGCTGAGGGACTGTTTACCTCAAACTCCCTTTTATCTTCCACCGTTCTCTGCATTGGACTGAAGAAGCCTACTGGCTGGCGAAAACTCTGCTTGTTTTAATACTGGTCTGCCATGGGATCGAACCCTTCGTTCAGCGATTTATTAGCATTTGTATATCAAAAATATTCAGAACGCTGTACACATGTATAGGACATTTAAAGGACTATACATATGTATACGATATTCAAAATAATGCACACACAAGACATTCAGAAGACTGTACACAAGACATTCAGAAGACTGTACACAAGACATTCAGAAGACTGTACACAAGACATTCAGAAGACTGTACACAAGACATTCAGAAGACTGTACACAAGACATTCAGAAGACTGTACACAAGACATTCAGAAGACTGCACACAAGACATTCAGAAGACTGTACACAAGACATTCAGAAGACTGTACACAAGACATTCAGAAGACTGTACACAAGACATTCAGAAGACTGCACACAAGACATTCAGAAGACTGTACACAAGACATTCAGAAGACTGTACACAAGACATTCAGAAGACTGTACACAAGACATTCAGAAAAACTGTACACAAGACATTCAGAAGACTGTACACAAGACATTCAGAAAAACTGTACACAAGACATTCAGAAGACTGTACACAAGAGACCTTCAGAACACTGTACATAAGTAAGAGACATTCAGAACACTGTACACAAGACATTCAGAAAAACTGTACACAAGACATTCAGAAGACTGTACACAAGAGACCTTCAGAACACTGTACATAAGTAAGAGACATTCAGAACACTGTACACAAGACATTCAGAACACTGTACACATCATTCAGTTAAAAGTAAGAAATTCGGCGCCAACATCAAACTCTCATTGTTTCTAACACAGGAAGTTCAGGAAATTTAGAGGCTGGTCCCAGACCTAAGGCACGAAGATGTGTAAAGGAGAGCAAGACCTCAAAGCACAAGAAGGTCGAAAAGACAGAGTCAGACCTCACACTGCTACAGGCTGGATGAATCAGAGACCTCGGAGGAGACATGAAAACAACATAAAAGATAATCAGAGGCATAGATAACACAGCCAAAGAAAATCGAACGAGGAAACAAGATGGAGATTAATTATATGAAATACGGACGCGATGGAAGAGACAGACCCCCACCGTGGGCTTTATCAGTCACATAGAGATCTTCACCCAGGTAGATCAGTTTTGACTTGATAAAGCCCACTGTGTGGGCGAAACGTTGTAAAGATCGCATTATGCTGCATTTGTGCCTATTTCTCCTTCGAGAAGAAGAAAGACACACCATAAAATAGCTCTTAGTGTGTGGAAAGTGAACAAGAGAAATGCATTAGGAGGATATGAAGTGGAGGATAGCTACACGCACGAGTCCAAGTGGAGGATAGCTACACGCACGAGTCCAAGTGGAGGATAACTACACGCACGAGTCCAAGTGGAGGATAACTACACGCACGAGTCCAAGTGGAGGATAACTACACGCACGAGTCCAAGTGGAGGATAACTACACGCACGAGTCCAAGTGGAGGATAACTACACGCACGAGTCCAAGTGGAGGATAACTACACGCACGAGTCCAAGTGGAGGATAACTACACGCACGAGTCCAAGTGGAGGATAACTACACGCACGAGTCCAAGTGGAGGATAACTACACGCACGAGTCCAAGTGGAGGATAACTACACGCACGAGTCCAAGTGGTGACGCTGCTGAAGAGATCACTTCAGGATGAACGGAAAAAATTATTTCATTAGCAAGAGTCGATCTCTAGCTAATAAAATCACTGAAGAAGACACTCGTTGATAAACGAAATAAAGGCACTCGTTGCAGATAAACCAACTAAAGAACGCACTGCTTGTTGATAAACCAAAAGAAGAGACTTTTGACAAACTCAAATGACTTGACAAACAGGCGATTGCTGACTGATAAACCAGCCGTAGACCTGACTTTCGGCTGACAGATAACTTCTGGCTAACAAAAAGGAGTGCTATCGTCTCTATAGAGCATTTCAACACAGGAAGTTAAACCAGCAACAACTTGCCTCTCCCTAAAGAAAAAAAAAAACAATCAGACACTAACCCCGTGTCGATAAAAATGCAAATCAGTGAGCGTAGGCTGCAATTTTTACCTCGGGAAAGACATGTCAGATAAAGTGGAATAAGACACTTCAGGACATTAAGGAATGGTTTCGCTACGAGTGACTCCATCGGTCCTAATGAAGCCGCTAGCGGCGAAACGTTTCCTTTAAGAAAGGTCGTGTGCCCGTGTCACCATACCACTTACAACCACGTCAGACACACAGGTACTCGATAAAGGCTGAGAGGACACAGGAAAGACCACATCTGGTGTATGGAGTAGCAGATCTAGCATCAAATTTTACGTACGTGGGCAGAAAACTTACCATAAATAGTCTATATATGGGGTAAAAAACCATCAAATGTCTTGTATGGGGTGGAAATCTTACCATTAGTTCTAATTTTCACACTGTGGCCTTGTAAGCTAAGGGGTGGGAAAGACTCAATCAAAGGACCCAGAAACATAGTGCACCGCATGCTAGTGTCTTTCGTGCCTGTTTTAATAAATGTAAACTACATTATCTGTATACCGCTGAAGAGAAATAAACTATTTACTTGGTTTGACTAAGATTAGCGCCAGGAGAAATTGATGCGTCTGTCCTAGGCGCTGCGTGACGTCTTAAGAGCTTAGCGCTTTCTCACAATTATAAGAATAGTCATATTTTTTTTTCTAACAAAACACTACCACTGATCTGCCTAAAAAAAATTAAGTCCAGAAGAAGTGGCAAATCGAACATACTGAAGCAGGGGAGTGAATCTTTCCACAGTGAGGCTTTATCACCCACTGTGTTAATGCTTCCCACAGTAATACTATCACCCACTGTGTTAATGCTTCCCACAGTAAGACTATCACCCACTGTGAGTTAAAATCTCGTAAAATAAAGTATCTCTCTTGGTTGACCATGACTGACGATCCTGTCTGTCGTCCAACAGAGGTACTCGAGCAACACAACATCCAACAGACAGACGTAATCGAGAAACACAACGTCCAACAGACAGACGTATTCGAGAAACACAACGTCCAATAGACAGACGTAATCGAGAAACACAACGTCCAACAGAGGGATCGAAAAACTAAGCCAACAACAAAACCGACTAAATCAGGATCGAAAAACTAAACCAGAAAACCGGTTTTTGAGATAATGGTCCCATTAATGCACCAGGGAGTACCTTGCGGGTAAGAGGAACAGCAGCACCAGCAGGAACAGATCATAAAAAAATGGCAACAGCTGACTGATACAACAGTAATCACGGTTGGAGAGGTAGGAGGTAGTCAAGTGAGGGAGGGAGGATAGTGACCGGAGGGAGGATGCCGAGAGGGTGAGAGAGGACCTGGATGTGTGGTGGTAGGGAGGAGGAGTAGAGATGGGAGAGTTGGGGAGGATGTAAAGAGTAGGAGAATCAGTGAGGAGGAACAATGAGTATGACAGCGTAGGTAGTGGCAATAGCAGCTGCTGTTGGTGCTACTGCTTTTGCTACTGCTATTATTGCTGCTACTGCTTTTGCTACTGCTATTATTGCTGCTACTACAACTGATCCTATTACTGCTGTTACTACTGCTACTATGACTATTAGGGGTCCAAATTAAAACGAAGTCACATAATATCACAGTTCCTAGAGAGATTATTCTCCAAGTGGTTACAACCTCTTACGTACTTGAAAGTCAGGAATGGCTTTCAAGTACTCTTCAACACTAAGACTGCAGACTGAGATGTGGACAAATGGGCATGTTGATTCCTCTCTTCGAAACGGGAGACAGCTCCTTATCACCTAATAACCGCCCTCTAAGTCACCTTAATACACATAATTCGATCAGAGAATCATAACACGGATCCACAAGGAGTCATTCTTGCCTGAAAAATTCACCAACTTGAACTTTCTTCAGTAAGCTACTTGAGGGTGACTATCGATGCAAGTTCAGAGAACTATCGATGATCAATAGTCCCCCCTCCTTCCCTCACACATAGCAGGGACTATCAGTCAAAGTTAAGCG
Organism: Cherax quadricarinatus; assembly: GCF_038502225.1. Classification (NCBI taxonomy): domain Eukaryota; kingdom Metazoa; phylum Arthropoda; class Malacostraca; order Decapoda; family Parastacidae; genus Cherax; species Cherax quadricarinatus. The sequence continues at coordinate 5,503,762 of NC_091337.1, read as the reverse complement.
ATCAAAGTTTCATTTCAAATCATGATAATTTACGAGTTTCTAAAAAATAACACTAATTCCGTTATTTATTGTGTATGGCGTAGCGAAAATGAAAAGCAGGTCAAGAAATTTTCCCAGCGGCTCGGAAAGGTCGAAATACGCAAGAGAAAACAGGTTTTATTTGTTCAAGTGGCATCACACGGTACCGAAACGAAGATTTTAGGCACTGGTAGAGTTATTGCGTAGAAAGTTTACATAACAATAGCCTAGTGTGTGTACATAACTATAGTTTGGAGTTACATAGCAACAGCCTAAAGAGTTTACCTAGCTATAGCCTAGAGAGTTTGCACAGCAACAGCCTAAAGACTTTACAAAGCCACAGCCTAGAGAGTTTACAAAGCCACAGCCTGGAGAGTTTACAAAGTAGAGGTGAAATCAGAATTGGACCGATGATAAGTGGCAAACCTCTTGAGTCAGTAATTCACATAAACGACGGTAAGTGGAAGGGGAAAGTAGACGACTACGAGATGGCAAAGACTCCTGAAACACCATCACAGTTGATCACAACGTTTCGCTCAAACAAGAGCTTTTTTTTCTCGAAGCTGAAAAGTTTTCTTGGAGAGAAATGTTGTTGCAGTAATGGCGTGCGACGTTTCCAGCTTCTTTATAAACAGTAACGACCTTGAAGACTGAAACAATAGCGACCTAAGCGAGTTTTAACAAGGGAACAACTAGTTGAGTACACCTACACACACACACACACACACACACACACACACACACACACACACACACACACACACACACACACACACACACACACACACACACACACACAGGTAAAGGATTAGTTCTAGTGAGGAACTAGCTTCGGCATCTATAGCCTAAATAATTTGCTGACACGTGTACCTCCCCTTCCCCCCCAAAAAAAAACTAAAATTTCTGATTGACAAGAACCTGAAGCCTCAGTGTAGTCAATAATGCACCTTTGGATTTAGATCAGGGTGGTCTAAGGGCCCGTGGTTAACTTTTTGTGGCCCGCGAGCACTCTTAATATACTGATTTATTGAATTTTCATCCATAAAAAAACAAAGTAACTGCAACGCTAAGGTTACGTATGTGAAATATTCCAACAGACGGTGTAAGAGGTATGACAGGCAGTAAAGTGGAGTAAGTTGGCTGGCTGAAGGAAAATAGTCGATTGTATCACATTACACTGTATTATCCACCATGAAGCATTATCTGGACAGATGTTACAGACGAGTGATGTCATGCAGTGTATATATGTCGTGCCGAATGGGTAAAACTGGTCAGTTAGCAAGAACTCGTTTAAAATTAAGTCTTTTCTAAAATTTTCTCTTAAACATTTAAAGCTATATTTTTTCATTTATGTTAATATAAAAATTAATGATTTTGTACCAAAAGCACCTTAGGAAACTTTCCTAACCTTATTATAATAAGCGCAATTTAATTTAGCCTAATCCAACTAAATATATTTTATACAAGTTTATAATAATTTAATAATACACAATGAATTATATTTTTTCGTTAGATTCAGAATGATTTTCCCGAAATTATTGCATACAGAAATATTCGCTTGCCCTATTCGGCAAGAGCGTTGCTATTTAAGCCCAAATCGCAAGTTTAACCTCTTCATCCTGATTTAGATCAATAAGTACTACCAATAAAAGGCTTAGAATTCTACAACTTGGCTTGCACATTCTACAACTTTATACATCCTGGTCTCAGACCGGGCCGCGGGGGCGTTGACCCCCTTAAACCCTCTCCAGGTAAACCCCAGGTAATCACTCGTAAGCCCTTGTTTAGAATATGCAATACGGCACTCCGTTTTTTGGTCAATATGTTTATGGATAAAAAATTTACGTAGATTTGAAAGCAGAAAACCTAAAGGAAGAATTAGGAAGAATACGAATGAAATATACACATGATAAACAGTGATAAATAGGAAACTAAAAGTTAAGAAATATATAAGTCAACCAATATATTACAAATTCTGAGCCACAAGATTTTTTCTTTAAATTACCACATTGTATAAGCTTCCGAGGTGACGCACCGAGTCCAGGACAAAATTAGTACTCTGGATGTCACGCGAGTTTCCGAGGTTGAGTGAAAGGTATTAATATTGGTAGAATTACCGACTATGTTAGGTAAAAGGACACAAAGTACAATTAATGTGGCATTTTATTGTGGCAACGTTTCGCTCTCCAGGAATTTTGTCAAGCTGTTACGGAGAGCGAAGCGTTGCCACAATAAAACGTCACATTAGTTGCACTTGAGTCCTTTTACTTGAGTGAAAGGTGCTACGCTTCCTGAGAAACCTGTATAACAGGATTTCGTAATACGAGTCCCGCTCGAAACGTGTAAATACAAGTTTCACTGTAAACACTGTATCGATCCCCCACCACCTGTAGACCTACACCAAGGTTTATCCCCCCGTGGTAAACATGCGATGATTATCGAATCAACATACTATGGGTAACGAGTTAGCATGCCATGGTTAACGAGTTAACATGCCATGGGTAAAATAAACATGCGATAAGTAAACCCATAGTTTCACCCTTACAGGAAATGAGTGGTTTAATGGGACAGTCCCCCCCTACCTCGTATAAACCACCCATCCTGCGTGATGGAAACTAACATTAGGACTTACATAGTTTATATTGGCACACTACCACGAGGAATGGAGCAGCCACACACTGAGTGTATTCCCAAATGTGTTGAATTACTGAGAAAAGTAATAAATAACTACTACTGCTATTACTACTACTGTTACTACTACTGTTACTACTACTGTTACTACTACTACTACTACTACTACTACTACTACTACTACTACTACTACTAGCATCAACAATCACAGTTGCAGGACAGCTTGCACAGCGCAAGTGTGGGGCAGAGAGGAGATGGGGTAATTGCAGGATTGTTGTCGGGGGAGAGAGAGGGGGAGGTGAGGGGAGTGAAAAAGAGAGGGAGCGTAGCGGGGTGAAGAAGCAACCGGAGATGGAGAAGTGGTGGAGAATGAGTGTGTTGAGGTAGTAGTGGTGGAGGCGAATATGTAAAATAAAACAAGATTAAAACGAAGGAGAGGGAGACAAGAGAGAGAAGGGAAAAGTAGGTATAGAAAGAAGGGAGGGATTAAGAGGATGAAGGAAGAACGACCAAGATCAAGCGATAAGAGAGGAGATGGGAAGGGTGAAAAATGAAGGGAGGAATGAAGAGGGAAAGAGAAGGAGTGATGAAACAGGGGTGGGAGGGGAGAGGATAGGAGAAGGCGGGGGGGGGAGAGGGGGGTTTTACAAGGCGGGGGGGGAACAGGGGGGGGGGAAAAGGGGGTGGGGAATAACCAAGGATTTTGGGGGGGAATATAAAAGGAAGAAGGAAAAAAAAGGAGAAGGGGAGAAAAAGAAAGAGAAAAAAGGGGAAAAAGAGGAGAAGGGAAGAGGGAAGGAGAAGGGGGAAAGGAAAAAACCCAGGACTGAAAAAATTGAGAAGTCCGTTTTGAACCCTTTTGCCCGGGACCAGGTGAGGGTCCAATAAAAAAATAAAACCAACCACACACAACAAAACCAAAACACAACAAAAACAAATCACAAACAAAACAGGAGAGGGGGTGAAAAAACCCAAAGGGACACGATACCAAAGGAATGGGATATTTTCCCAGGGTCCTGGAGGGGAGTAGTTTTTGGGCAGATCCTTTTCCCAAACCCAAAAATCCCTGAAACTGGGCAAACCTGGGGATAAGACGGCAAATTTGTTCCCCATTTTTAAAAAAGGAGACAAAAAACACAAACCAAACCTGTGTCATTGACTGAAGTATGCAAAATTATGGAGAAGATTATCGGGGAGGAAGGGTGAAGAACGAACAAAGAAGCCAAAAAAGGTTCAGGAAAGGAAATCCTGTGTCAAAAACCCTTTTGGAGTTTTATGAAAAAAAGAAGTAAGAAAGAGAGGGGTGGGTGATTGCATTTCTGACTGCAAAAAGGGCCCTTGACACAGTTCCCACAAGAGATTGGCAAACAGACACAGGGATAAACAGGAAGGGGACTCAATGGATCAGGAAACTCAGGGGGGCAAAAAACGAGCAGGGACTTTGGGAGTTCAAGGGGGCACCTGTAAAGGGGGTTCCCCGGGGGGTTTCCAGACCAGTGCTAGGTAGGAAACAAATGACGGAAGGGTTAGACTGGGTGTCCTTTTTGCAGATGAGAAGTTAATGGGGAGAAAAAAATCGATGAGGCCCGGGGGATTCAAAAGACCCGACAGCGGGAACCTGGTCCAGAAATCCTGATTTAATCCCCAAATGCAAAGTCATGAAGATGGAAGGGGCAAAGAAGCCACAGAAGAGAAGGGTTTGGGGGGAAAAAGATCAAACCTCACTCAAGGAAAAGATCTTGGGGTGAGTAAAACCCCAGCACCCCGAAGCCACATAAACAAAACCCTTTGCAGCATATGGGCGCCTGGAAAACCTAGAACAGCTTTCCGAATCTTATAAGGAATCATTAAAGACCTGACACCGGCGCAGGCCCATATTAGCAACCGTTTAACCCCACTTAAAAGCAGTAAGAAACTAGAGAAAGTAAAAAAAGGTTTGCACGATTCCAAAAAGGGAATGTCCTAAAAGAAAGTTAAAATCCCCTGACGACACTGGGGGACAGGAGGGTGGGGGACATGATAACGACAAAAAAAATACTGGGGAATGACAAGGTGACAAAGACAGGATTTTCCCGGGAGGGGACACAGAAACAAGGGACTTGGGTGAAGACACAAAATGATCAAGGGATGTAGGAAGTATTTCTTCAGCAAGATTTGTGGGCAGGGGAATAGTTAAAAAAAAGAGTAGGGGGAGGCGGGAACCAAACAAGTTTTAAGCGAGGGGGGGGATCCCTAGGGCGGGGAGGGGGGCCTAGTACCCTGGGAAGAGGGGGGCCAGGAGCGGGGACTCGACCCTGAACCCCAAAAATAGGTGAGTAAAAATAGGTGAGACACACCACACACACATACACACACACAAAACACACACACAACACAAAACACACACACACACACACACACATACACACACACACACACACACAAAAAAAACAAAAAACCACACACACACACAAAACAAAACCAACAAAACACACCCCAAAAACACACACACAACACACACACCACACACAAAACCCAAAACTAAACCCCAACCACAAAAATAAAACACCACACACATCACACACATCACACACACACACACACACACACACACACACACACAAAAGACACCACACACACACAACACACACACACACACACAAAAAAGGGCCACAAAAAACACCACCCCCACCCCAAAACAAAACCCACACACAAACTCTTCAGTTTTTCCAGTTTTCCTATTACTCTATTCCGGGAGACCTTATGTTGAATAACTTATCAACTCTCTGTGCCCCAATCTTATACATCGGATCAGGGCCCCCTCGTACCTCTGAGGATTATTTTGCTGTATTTTTTTTTTTTAGTTTTGGAGGTGCCCGAGAGAGTTGGGCGGGAAATTACTCAGTGGATGATGGATGGATCATCTACATGTTACTTCAAAGGGCATACCGAGGCATGAATCTTTAATACTGGAGCCGGTGGAAGAAATGGTAAGATGTAGAAGTTGAAGGTATAGCTACATGTGGGCGGGGCCCACTAGTGGAGGCAATCGAAATTAAAAAGAAAGTTGATTAGTCTTGATATTTTTTTTTTTTAATAATTCATGTTAAGTGCTAAACCCATGTGGGTCATTCAGCGTAAGTCGTCGTGGAGGCTTGATCCTCCGTCTTCTAAGCGCCAGACGTTGAGGGTACCACATGGAAGTGTGTTTGGCCCACTGCTGTATGTAATATACTACTTAACCTCATCTCCAAATCCAACGTCTATGAAGATAAACAGACTCCGACATCCTAAACGTGAAAGGTGTTGCCCACTACCTCAGGGCCACCAACCATCAGTTTGTAGCAGTATCACCCTGAAGCAAGCGATGACAGCTTACATTTTTTTTTGAAAAACCCCGGATAAAGGGCCCTTTTTGGGCATCATGTTATCAGGGGGAAGAGTATAAATGGAAGACTTATTAACATCCAGCCATAAAATGGAGATCTCGGGTAAATCCTGTTCAAACTACACAATTTCCCTTTTAGCTGATTGTAAAGCGCCAGGTCAACACTGAGGCCGTGGTTCAGCCCCCGGTGGGGGTAAACATTAGACGTTTTCCCCCACGACACCTGCTGTCCATGTTCACCTAACAGAAAATAAGTCCCTGGGGTTTGTCGACGGGGTGGGTCATCCGGGGGAAAAAATTAATAATTTGCCCGAAACGCTCAGCATAACAAGCGGCTTTCTATATAGTAGTATGTCATTGATGTCAGCTAGGACTGTATACCTTGTACATGCACTTGTAGTAAATAAAGACAAGGAAACAGATGTGTGGCTGGAGAGTGATAGGTGGATTTCATATTTTTGAAGTAAGTGTTTAATACCGTACGGGAGACAAGAGCTGGAGGAGCATGAATAAGGCATCTCACCATACAGAAGGCTCGAATCAATGGCAAGTCAGTCTTAAAACTAGCAGGTCAGTGTGCTACCCACTGTGCTACTGTTACCACTGTCACATGTACCACTGTACCACTCCTCCCATTTGCTCAACAGCTAAGACTGCAAGACTAAACGAGACACATCTGCTGTAAGTATGCACCACTTCCTTGAACTGCCTGTCCAACAACTGACAATAGATACCTCAGTGTTGCACACGTCTTGCTAATCAGCTCGTCTCTATTGCATACCATTTATAATACTATACCAGAGAGATGTTAGAGGTCTTACTGATATAAAAAAAATTTTTTACCAAGATCCCTCACCAGACTCATCTTCGTGGAAGTCCAAAACAAAGAGCTATTACACCACAAGACGGGCAGATATCAGTAATTTTCTTACCCTTCCCCCAAAAAGCCCCCCCCTTTCTTAACCTATAATTTAAATACCCCTTTCCATTAATTAATTAAAAAAACAGAAAAGTTTGAAAAGCTTCCCATTTTTGGGAATTTTAATTAAAAAAAATTTTTAAACAGAGAATTTAAGTGGGGGGTAAAAACCAGTTTGAAAAAAATAAGGAACCTGCCCCCCTTTTTAAAAGGGAAGGGGAAGAGAGAGAGAGAGAGAGAGAGAGATAGAGAGAGAGAGAGAGAGAGAGAGAGAGAGAGAGAGAGAGAGAGAGAGAGAGAGAGAGAGAGAGAGTGAGAGTGCACTCATGACACAGAGACACACACACACTTACACCTCCCATACACAATACACATCCCCCCCACACACAACAGGGAGTGTGTATTAACAAGTGCCTTTGAGAACCGGTAAATAACGGACGGACGCGCGCGCCCACACACACACACACACACACAGTAAGAGCCAACGTAAGATGGTACGAAAATGGCAACAGTGAAGACTGAGAAAAAGGAAACTGAGATTGAGAAAAAAAAGAAAAAGGGGGGAAAGGGGAGAGAGAGAGAGAGAGAGAGAGAGAGAGAGAGAGAGAGAGAGAGAGAGAGAGAGAGAGAGAGAGGGGGAAAGAGAGAGAGAGAGAGAGGAGAAATGAGGGGGAAGCTGTGGGGAAGAAAAAGGAAAGGGGGAGGGAAGGGGATTTGGGAGGGAGGGGAAAAAGTAGTAGAGGAGAGGAAAGGGTAGGTGATGAGGGAGTGGGGATGTGAGGGAGGAGGAGGAGGAGGGGAGGGAAGGAAGGGGCGGGGAGACGTAACCACAGAGAGCCCTGGGGTGAAGACACCCGGTAAAGTCCCCCAGAGAAACCCAAGACAAATCCGGGGAGGCATCCTGGGGCGGCAGGTGGCAGTTTGCAGAAGGTGAAGCAGCAGGACCAGCAGGAGTTGCAGAACCAGGAGGGAATGCAGGACCAGTAGGAGGGAGCTGCAAGACCAGCATGATGGAGTTGCAGGACCAGCAGGAGGGGATGCAGAACCACCAGGAGGAAGTTGCAAAACCAGCAGGAGGGAATTGCAAGACCAGCAGGAGGGAGTTGCAAGACCAGCAGGAGTTGCAGAACCAGGAGGAGGGAATTGCAAGACCAGCAGGAGGGAGTTGCAAGACCAGCATGATGGAGTTGCAGGACCAGCAGGAGTTGCAGAACCAGGAGGAAGGGGTGTAGGACAAGGAGGAGGGGGGGGGGGGGTTTAAAAGGGGGGGAAAACCCCAGCAGGGGGGGTTGGAAAAAGGGTTTGAAGACCGGGGGGAAAAAAAAGGGGGGTTAGGGGGGGGTTGCCCAAGGGGAACCCCAGCAGGAGGGAGTTGAAAAAGGGGAAAAGCAGGGAGGGAGTTGCAAGACCAGCAGAAGGAAGAGACGGAGGGAAGAGGAGGGAGATCTAAGAGTGTCCAAGGAAGCGCTGGGAGAGGATGAGAATGAGGTGAGTGAAACGAAACAGGAAGATAAAGAGGAAGAGGAGCACGGAGAGAAGAAAGTAAAAAAAATATATATATATATATGATAGGATGTTAGAGGTGGAAGATGAAGATAGTGGAGGATGAAGATAGTGGGTGAAGCTGGAAGAGTTAATCATGTATAGTGTGCTTGTAGTGACCTACCCCCACCCCAAGGTTCCAGGAGCTAGAGCCTGTGTTTGTATGCCTACACTATCTTATGACCCGTGAGGGCTGGTCTGAAACCTGGCCGCTGGGGTGCTGACCCCAATATTGCCTTCAGGCAGCCCTACAAGTCACTCGAATAACCAACAGGTAAGCCAGGTAACCTAGCTAAACCAGGCCAGCCAGGTAACCCAGCTAAACCAGGCCAGCCAGGTAACCCAGCTAAACCAAGCAAGCCAGGTAACCCAGGAGAGGCAAGTCAAGTAACCCAGATAAGCCAAATAACTCAAACCAAATAACCCAAATAAGCCAAGTAACTCAGGCAAACCAGGTAAATACAGGTAAACTAACTCCGATATTCCAGGTAACCCAGGTAAGCCAGATAAGCCAGGAAAACCAAATTCTCACACATTTCCTCACTACATCACTGTATTCTCTGAAAAACTAAAATAATTTTTCACCCGAGTGTCGTTTGCGATATACATTCATATTTAAGATACATTATTCGTTAAATAAATATTACTCTGTAAATATTATCCCTTGAATAAACAAATTCTTGAGACTCGGAAATAATATTGTTTGCGATATTATTTACTCCCTTATTTGCTTACAGTAAACAACGGATTTATTGACTTGTAACAGAGAATTGGAAGAGAATTATTTTCCCCTAGAATTCCAAATTACTTATTTATAAATTAAAATTAATAATTAATACTAATAATTAAGTATAATTAATGATAATGATACCACTATTATTATTTACATTATTGTGGTTATTATTCATGGGATATAAAAAAATTTGACGCCCCATTCCTTGAGAATGGGAGGCAGTGAGAAAAGGGAGGGAGGTGGGGTAAAGAGGGTAGTTCCAGTTCCTTGAATCAAGGGCTGTGTGATTTCCCCCTACGAGTTTAGCGCTTCCCCGTGAATGTAATAGCAAGGTGTGTGTACTCGCTGCTGGGCGATCCCAAAGAGAAACTCCTCGTATCCCACAAGCCCAGCCTCCTCTACCCCAACACTTGCATCACAGGAGGCAGAAGAGCTGCAGTTTGACACCCCAAAGGGAACCCGAGAGCTATAGCCCAACCCTCCCAAGAGATCCAGAATAAAACGTCAAAGTTCTTGCACTTGGTTGCGAACTGTATAAAATGCAAAAAGTTGAGAGAAAATTTTGAAACAGGGGACGTCCCTTCAGCAGGCTTTCCTGCAAAAAACAGAAGAGAATGTACTGCAGGCAGCGGCAGTAGTGGCCAGTTAAAGATGTCGCAACTAGTCCATCAACCTTGAAGAAATAGAGGTGGTCAGTCCCTCAACCTGGACTCGGTGTGTTTAGTGTTTTTCTCAAAAATGATGATCAGAACACATCCACTACAGGTGAAAACGTTATTCCGGCCTTCCCTTCTTTTAATCTGGGAAGCACGGGCAAAACCTTTTTCCCGAAGATTCCCAAATGCTTACAAAAGGGGACCTTAACTTGTTTTTTTGCCCTTTTCATCATAAAAGCTTCCATTGCAGGGGCTCGAGGGCGACCCCTGGGATGCACGGCACCTCAGCAGGGGTGCATAGACGCTCCCTGGGATGCACGGCACCTCAGCAGGGTAAAAAGAAATCCGGGATGCAGGGACCCCCACAGGGGGGCATAGACGCTCCCGGGATGCACGGCACCCGCAGGTACATAAGCCCTGGGGTGCACGGCACCCAGCAGGGTCATATAGCCCCGGGGTGAGACACTCAGTAGGGGGCATAGACGCCCCCGGGTAGACACCAGCAGGGTGCACAGACGTTCCCCGGAGCAGTAGATTTTTTGCTAGCTTTGGGAACGAATATTCTATTAACTCTACTTAATAATTACATGTTGATAAATTACGAAAAACACTGTGACTCAGTAACAATAAATAAATCTGGGCAAGTTCATATTGAAACCAAGTAAGCTTCTGGTGGCTCTGGAAGCTCCACCTCGCTGCTTCAGAACTGCTTCAGAACTGCTTCAGAACTGCTTCAGAATTGCTCATGAGTGAAACGCAAAACCAGAGGACTCGCCTAAATTATTTCTAAGACTAAAACCACGTTTTTGGGAAATTCAGCCAAACAGAAATTACTTTTAAACGTTTTAAAATACACAACCCCATTTTTCCTTTAAAGCGAGAGATTCTTCCACGAATCTGCAACAAAATTTAATTTAGGCAGGTAGACCTGATTAGTACAAATAATGAATCTCGTCAAGTGTGTTTATATCAACGTCAATTTTTTTCCCTTACAACGTTGGTTTTACGCCTTCCCCGATTGATTTTAAATTTTAGTCAATCTAAAGTGCAATCAACCTCTCTTTTTACAGACAACATCCGAGTAAAACCCGGTTCCCCGGGAGCAAGACTGACCGGGGGAAAGTGACTGTTTGGGGGACAACCCCATTCGAGGTTTGGACAAGGGGGGGGCCCACCGGTTGTGGTAACAATATTTTGTAATTTAACCCCCAGCCCCACCGGCAGATTTTGGGCCCCTTTCCCCCTTTTACCCGGGAGGCCCAGGAAGGGGTTTCGGGCCCACCCTTTTGGGCTTTTCCAAGGCGCCCAATTGGGGCATTTTATCCCCCTTTTTCTTTTAAACTTTCCACCCCCCAAATTTTTTTAAAAATAAATTCCCCGGGTTTCCAAAGAAAGAAAGAAATGCTCAAACATTTGGCAGAAAGGGTTTGTACACCTTAATCGGTTTCCCTTTTTTAAATTTAAAGCCCGCGTATTCCAGTGAGAGCAATATTTTAAAAGGACAGGGTTGCAGGGAAACCCTTTCCACCATCATTTTTTTTTCACCAGTGGTGTTTGTCCCTTTTAAAATGGAAATTAACATTTTCCCCAGGTTTTCATACCCTCATTTATGGGGGGCTAAAGTTTTTTTTACCCCCCGTTTTAAACGGGTATTAATTTTTAAACCAATTTTACCCCATGGTTTTTTGTTTAACTTCTGAGGAAATAAACCCACAAACACTAGGACCGTACCAAAGGTAACCGATATCTCTTTTATGCTAAGAGGATAAGGAATAAAAACCCGGGGGTTTTGGAAAGGCCTTTTTAAATGATAAAACTTTAATACTTCTTTTTGGTTTATTTTTAAATTAAACCTTCCCCCCTTTAGTTTTTCCCTGCAGATTTTACCTT
>NC_091337.1:5399506-5487006 GCF_038502225.1 Cherax quadricarinatus | reverse complement strand
CAAGGAGATTAGTAGAAGAGCCAGAAACGAGTATGCACAGATAAGGAGGGAGGCCCAGCGACAGTATGAAAACGACATAGCATCGAAAGTCAAATCTGACCTGAAACTGTTGTATAGCCACATTACGAGGAAGACAACAGTCAAGGACCAGGTGATAAGGCTGAGGAAAGAAGGTGGAGAACTCACAAGAAACGATCAAGAGGTATGTGAGGAGCTCAACACGAGATTTAAGGAAGTATTTACAGTAGAGACAGGAAGGACTCTGGGGGGACAGACCAGATGGGGACACCAGCAAGGAATACACCAACAAGTGTTGGACGACATACATACAGATGAGGAGGAGGTGAAGAAACTGCTAAGGGACATCGATACCTCAAAGGCAATGGGACCGGACATCTCCCCGTGGGTCCTTAGAGAGGGAGCAGATATGTTGTGCGTGCCACTTACCACAATCTTCAACACGTCCCTGGAAACTGGGCAACTACCTGAGGTATGGAAGACGGCAAATGTAGTTCCCATTTTTAAAAAAGGAGACAGAAAAGAGGCACTAAACTATAGACCTGTGTCATTGACGTGTATAGTATGCAAAATTATGGAGATTATCAGGAGGAGAGTGGTGGAGCACCTGGAACTGAACAAGAGTATAAATGCCAACTAGCACGGATTCATGGAAGGCAAATCCTGTGTCACAAACCTTCTGGAGTTTAATGATAAAATAACAGAAGTAAGACACGAGAGAGAGGGGTGGGTTGATTGCATCTTCTTGGGCTGCAAGAAGGCCTTTGACACAGTTCCTCACAAGAGATTAGTGCAGAAGCTAGAGCATCAGGCGCATATAACAGGGAGGGCACTGCAATGGATCAGAGAATATCTGACAGGGAGGCAACAACGAGTCATGGTACGTAATGATGTATCACAGTGGGCACCTGTGACGAGCGGGGTCCCACAGGGGTCGGTCCTAGGACCAGTGTTATTTTTGGTATATGTGAACGACATGATGGAAGGGTTAGACTCAGAAGTGTCCCTGTTTGCAGATGATGTGAAGTTAATGAGGAGAATTAAATCTGATGAGGACCAGGCAGGACTTCAAAGAGACCTGGACAGACTGGACACCTGGTCCAGCAAATGGCTTCTCGAATTTAATCCTGCCAAATGCAAAGTCATAAAGATAGGGGAAGGGCACAGAAGACCACAGACAGAGTATAGGCTAGGTGGCCAAAGACTGCAAACCTCACTCAAGGTTAGTTCCAGAGCTAAGGGGAATGTCCTATGAAGAAAGATTAAGGGAAATCGGCCTGACGACACTGGAGGACAGGAGGGTCAGGGGAGACATGATAACGACATATAAAATACTGCGTGGAATAGACAAGGTGGACAAAGACAGGATGTTCCAGGGAGGGGACACAGAAACAAGAGGCCACAATTGGAAGTTGAAGACACAAATGAGTCAGAGAGATAGTAGGAAGTATTTCTTCAGTCATAGAGTTGTAAGGCAGTGGAATAGCCTAGAAAATGACGTAGTGGAGGTAGGAACCATACACAGTTTTAAGACGAGGTTTGATAAAGCTCATGGATCGGGGAGAGAGAGGGCCCAGTAGCAACCGGTGAAGAGGCGGGGCCAGGAGCTAAGACTCGACCCCTGCAACCACAAATAGGTGAGTACAAATAGGTGAGTACATACACACACACACACATACACTCACACACACACACACACACACACACACACACATACACACATATACGCACACACATACTCACACACACACATACACACACACACACATACACACACATACACACACACACACACACACACATACACACACACACACACATACACACACATATGCGCACACACATACGCACACACACACACACACACACACACACACACACACACACACACACACACACACACACACACACACACACACACACACACACACACACACACACACACACACACACACACACACACACACACACGTGCCTGTTAATACTTAATGTTTTTACATACATGACATAATATAAATCTGAGTCGAAATTGGCGATTTTTTTCATTATATTTAACAAGCTGACGGAATTTTGCCTCAGACGGGAAAAATTGGGATTATTGGACAGTGTCTGATAAAACCCTGTCGAACATATCTGAAAATTTACGTTTTTAGTTAGAGAGAGAGAGAGAGAGAGAGAGAGAGAGAGAGAGAGAGAGAGAGAGAGAGAGAGAGAGAGAGAGAGAGAGAGAGAGAGAGAGAGAGAGAGAGGACTGACATCCAGACATCATTAAAAGTTACCACACTCTTAAATAACCCCTCCTCTCTCTCTCTCTCTCTCTCACTCACTAAAGCCGAGTGTACATAATTAGGAAGATTTGAATGGATCTTAGACACAAGTTTTCTCTTCTAAGTTTCATCTCAAAACTTTTAATTAGAAGGAATTTTTTCCACTTTCTTCCCGGTGTTGAAGATATAAATTTATTCATTGTTTATTCAAGGGTATTTACGCCTTTCATTCACCCGATGATGAAGAGAAGCCTCCACTCTACGTTTCGCTCTGTGTTGAGCGAAGGGTAGTCAGGGGTGAGGGCCCCAGGCTGATACACTGGTGTTCTGAGGGGAGAATACAAGCCTGGTAATTCATTATTACTCGTCTTTATTATCCATCTTCCCTTTACTTTTATCTTTACCTCCATCTTTGTGGTGAATACTTCTGAATTATGACACCAAGAAGCTTGCTTTCTTTCTCACTCTCTCTCTCTCTCTCTCTCTCTCTCTCTCTCTCTCTCTCTCTCTGCCTCCTTCAAGATCAACGTCCACTATCAAAAGCACTCTCAAAGGTCTTTGAAAATATACTATCACTACTACTGCTGCTTCTACCACTATTATCACCACAAATAATCTAATCTAATATATATATATATATATATATATATATATATATATATATATATATATATTTATATATATATATATATATATATATATATATATATATATATATATATATATATATATATATATATATATATATATATATATCCCCTACCAAAAATCCACATTCTTAATTTTTTTTGAACCCCAAAGCCTGTCATTCAAAGAGAGTTTGCCTCCCCGGGGTTTAAACTCCAGTTTTCCAAACCCGCATTTACTTTTTTACAAATTTTAAAAAATTAACAAAGGGACACCCATCCTTGCAAGGGCCCCCCCTGGGAAAAATTTCCTTCCTACATCTTAACTTGGCTACACCCCCAAAAAAAACCCCAGCCAAACCACCCCACACCAACACCCAACACCCACACCCACCACCCTGTCAAATACGCCTTTTAAAAATAAATGCCCAAAAACCCTTTTAGCCCACTAAATACTGTTATTATAGTTTTATGGGAAAACCTTGTCCACACCCCATTTCCAAACCTCGTTTATTCTACCTACCCGCATTTAATTTTTCAATTAAATACCATACACACCCTACCTAAAGACTTACCCCATAATTTTTGATTTTATCCCCTTTTTTATAAAAGGAACCCATGATGCTTTGCCAATCCCGGGACCACCCTTAAAAATTTATTAAAAATTGCACCCAACCATCCAAAAACTATATCCCCCTTCGCTTAAATTTTTATTTTACCCATCAACCCGGCTGCCTTTTCCCTTTCATTTTACCACTGCTCGAACTTCCCCCACATCAAACTGGTTTTCCCACCCTACAAAATTTTTTCCCTGCCCCTAACACAACACAGCTCCCTTACTTACAAATTTTCAATTCCTCAAAATTTCCCTTTCCATTTCCCAAACTTAATCCCATTTAAAACTCCCTCCTATTTTTAAGGGGCAAATCATTTGTTTTTCAGGCTTTCTTTTAATTTTAACTCACCCAAAATTTTCTTTTTTAACAAAATTTGGAAACTTCACCCCCCCTTTCTTTTCCTTTTAATTTTCACCACTTTTAATTTCTTTTCTCCTAACTTTTCCGCACATTTTCTACTTTTAAAAACTTTTTAAGCAATTTTTCTCCCCTTTACCTTTCACAATTTCCACCAACGCTCCTCTTTTCCCCCCTTCACCCCCCTTTCCTTTAACCACAAACTTTGCTAAACTTAACACACATTTTTAAACCTCCCCCAACCCCTTAAAACCATTGCCATGTTCTTTCCCCCATCCCCAATAGCTGTTTTTAAACACCCAACTGCCTCCCTTTTTGTTTATAAAAATCACCTTCTTCCCTGAGCTTACCCCCGACCCATCTCCTTTTCCTCAGAAAAACACCGGGACTGATATTCGGCCCCTATAAAATGTCATCCAAAGCACTTAACGCTTTTAAAAATTACCAAACATAATAAAAATTTTGTCTTTTGTTTTTTTGGGGGGTTTTTTTTTTTTTTTTTTTTTGTACCTATAATAAATTTCTATAAAAGTTCTCAAAAGGGCCCCATTATATTTACACCTGCACCCAAATTTACCTTTTCCACCCTCTCTAAAAGTTTTTTCCCCTTTTTAAATTAAGTCCCTACCACTTTTCTTTTCACTTTTCAAAGGTCAACCCCACTTAACATCTCCCAAAATTCCTTCCTCTCATTCCCCCTCCAGGGCATACACCAATACCCCCTTCCACCAACCTTTACTTTAACCACAAACCTAAATTTACAATTCATATTCCTTTCCTTCCATAACTGACTTTTAAAAACTCACCCCCCTTTTTAACCCCCAAAAACTCCAATTTTAACCCCAACCCCACGAAACCCCTCCTACCCCCCCTTTGTTTCTGACCAGGACACCCCCTTTTCTTCTAACTCAGAAACATCGTTTTTTCTCCCACTCATCCCGCCAATTTCAACCCGTTTTTGTTTTTTTTCTTTTTTGTTTGTTACAGGAAGGGGGTTACTTTTCCCATTCTCCCATTTTTTCCTCAACCCCGGCATCTTACAAACTTTTTCCCTTTTCCCCCCTACAATGGAAATAAAAAGAACAAGGCTATTTAAAAAAGAAAACCCTTTAGTTTTTATTATTGTGGCTGTTAAGTTGCCAAAGAAGGGGGGAAAATCCCCGAAGGGTTTTGAGACAGAAAAAAAACCCAATCCTACCATAAAAAGTTTCGGTTTTTTTTAACCGGCGACGGAGATTTCCGGTTTTTGTACCAACCTATTACCACATAATATAAATTATATTTATATTATTATTAATTTTTGGGGGTGGTTTGGTGACTCACCAGTTTAGGTTTGGGGCGAGTCCAGTGGCCCCCCCTCTTTACCTGACGTACCAGGCACCCCCAAGGGGGCTTCAACCCCGCTTAAAGCTAGTTTCCCCCACCAACGCTTCCCCAAATACCCTTACTGACCCGGGGAAAAACCTTCCCCAACATCCCCTTTTCACTGGCCTCAGCTTCAACCGTGTCCCCGTTAGTTCCAATCTCGAAATTGCTTGTCCCCCTTGTCAACCTTCAAATTTTTATGCTTACAGTCCCCCTTCCCCTGCCTCCAAAATTCCCAGGTTTATTTTCCCAACCCTTCCCCGGACATCCTTCCTGGGCTGTCGTTCAAATTTCACTTTCTCTCAGTTACCAGGGGTAAGGGTTTCCCAAAGGTGCTGCTCCCAATATGGGCCTCCCCCAAAAACGGGAAAGGGTCCTAATGATTTAAAGGGGGGTTTCAGGTTTTCCCCCCAAGGTGCACGTTTTGGGGGATCGTTCCCCGGGATGTTTTCCGGTGATCTCACCCAAGATCTTTTTCCTGGTATTTTGTATTGACCCCCCTAACGACTCCTTGCGGCCTTTTTTTTCCCTTCCCCAATCTTCCATGGTGGTTTTCCCGGGGCCCCCGCAGCCCTTAATCCCCTTTTTTTGTTCCCGCCTGTTTATGATAATTCTTTCCATCAACTTACTACTCAAACAGGGGAAAAGTCTATTCCCGTATGTCCTTCACAAAAAACAAAAAACACGGCCAAAAGACCCGGACCCCTTGGGCACACACTCTACACCTCCCCCCACCATGATCCTGTGCTTTGACAAGTATTCCTATCCATTTTATCCTTTCCGTTACCCTCTTTGGCCCCCAGTTTTTACCAAATTCTGTTAATTTTTCAAAAACCCTGTGTGGGGTGGGGGAGGGAGGTGAGGGGTTGGGGTGTTGGGGGTGGGGGGGGGGTGTGTGTGTGTAAAATGAAAGACTTAAAAGGGGGTTTAAGAATAAGGTTTTTTTCCATTGGGTATTTTTTAAATTTACCTCTAATGACTGGGGGGGAGGTCCAACTCAACCCACCCACGCCCCCAATTGAACCCGTTCACCCATTTTTAACTTATAAAGTCAGCTTCAGTGAACTTTTAATCGGGGACTATCCCAAAATAATGAAACCCGAAGCCCCAGTTTTTTAGCCTTTTTAAACTGGGGTTTTACGCAGCTTGTCAGATTTGAACTAAGAAATACCGCCTTTCCCGGGGGTGAGGCGCTGGGGTTGGAAATTGGGTTTTTCGACGCGGGGGTTTTGTGCGGAAAGGGATCCCAAAGGGAATTTAAAACATGCAACATTAGCTAATTTTTTTCGAGATCCCCAAATGTAGGGGGACTTACCAGGGGGTTTAAAAGATTTTACTGAAAACTGACTGCTGGTTGCCCATAGCCCAAATGCCTGCGTTTTAACCAAGCCCCCGGGGTCCCCAACTTTGCGGCTTTACTTAAAAAAAATTTGGTTTCCCCCAAAATTTAAATTTTTAGATGGGCCCGTGGGGGCCCGCGCAGGCCCCCCTTTAGAGGGGGGACTCGTAACCGTGCCCTCAGGTTTCCCAAAAGGGAAAAAACAGCCCCTTTGGGAAGCTTAAAGCATCGAGAACCCCCCCTTTTTAAGAGTCCCCAAAACCCACCCCAAAAACCCCACACACACACACACACACACACACACACACACACACACACACACACACATTAAGGCTAGCATACGCCGAATGTTAAACTGCGCCAGGGGGAAATCCCCAAAGGGGGAAAAAGAATCAAAAAGCTAGGATTAACGGGTCATGGGGGCCAAGAACTGTAGTTTAACCCAAAAAAGCCCCAACAAATTGGAAATGTGCAAGACACGAAGATAGATAATACTATACATAGATGATTATTATAATTATTGTAAGTATGAGGTAAAAAATAATTAGGGTATTAATAAGAAACCTTTTAATAACACGACGTTTCACCCACTGAAGACTATTAGTGTGTGGAATATATATATATATATATATATATATATATATATATATATATATATATATATATAGTCGTGCCGAATAGGTAAAACTTGCTATTTTGGCTTAAATAGCAACAATCTTCTTGCCGAATAAGGCAAGCGAAAATTTGTGTATGCAATAATTTCGCAAAAATCATTCTGAACCTATCGAAAAAATGTATATTTAATTGTATTTGTTTATTAAATTATTATAAACTTGTATAATATATATTTAGTTGCATTATGCTAAATTAAATTGCGTTTGTTATAATAATGTTATTCAAGTTTTCTAATGCTATTTTGGTATAAAATTATTAATTTTTACATTAACAGAAATTAAAAATATAAATATTTTTAAACGTACAAGAGAAAATTTTGGAAAGAGCTAATTTTATTTGACCAACTTTACCTATCGTGCCGAATAGGTAAAACTGGTCAATTAGCAAGATTTTCTCTTATGTATTTAAAGACATATTTTTTCATTTATGTTGTGAGGAAAAAGTTCAATAGATAGGAGTAGCGATATAGTAACAATAGTTTGATTGCCGGCTGCTTGTTAAGGTAGGGTAAGTCTAGCTCCCGCTATCCCTTCCCCTCCTTCCCCCCCCCCCGAAAGGTGATGTGTGGGGCTCCGGTCCAAACAGTAATCACTAGACTCACAGCTCCCAGCACTACTGTAAGTACATGCCTGCCTTGTATTCTAGTGGATTTATTGGTTGAAAGCTTCACTTTTGACCAATAATAAACTTAGTCCTTTCAGTCTTGCTCTAAGTTGACTGTTGTAATAATCACATCTTTTAGGTATTGTACTTATCATGGAGAGTGATTTCTTAAGCAGTGGGTAACCTGTCTCTCTTTCCAGCTTGGATGACAGAGAGGGTCACCTGCCAATCAACGAGTAGAATTGAAGGAGACAGACTAACGTTCTGAGATGTCCCAAATTTTGATCCACTTACCTGTTTGTGTATGCAAGTAGCAGGATATAACCCCTCATCATTGCAGTGGAGAAAACCTACTTTCCTGTCATCTGGACGGATTATTAAAAGCTAGAAAATCTGTGAAGAACGAGCCGGTGGGTTGTCATCAACACCTGCGACCCCCCCCCATCATCAGCAACGGCTAAGATTTCAACAACACACAGTGTCACCAACACCAGACACCCACGTTTTATATACATTTATATTAGCGTTGAATTCAGTTATCATTTATATTTTTCATTTTTCATTTTCTTTAATGTAGGATTAATACTTCATATTTAAGTGTTTTATATTTTATATTTTATAAATAATAAAGTGTTTATGTTTGTCAGTTTTTATTCTTTTTCTGTACATTAATTTTCCCGAGGAGGAGCCAGCCTTGGTAATACTGTCTGAAGTTGTTACAGGGCTGAGTAAGCCTTCACATATGTTAATATAAAAATTAATGATTTTGTACCAAAATAACCTTAGAAAAGTTATCTAACCTTATTATAACAAGCGCAATTTAATTTAGCCTAATCCAGCTAAATATATTATATACATGTTTACAATAATTTAATAATAAACGAACACAATAAAACATTTTTTTCGTTAAGTTCAGAATGATTTTTGCAAAATTATTGCAATCATAAACTTTCGCTTGCCTTATTCGGCAAGAAGTGTGTTGCGATTTAAGCCAAAACAGCAAATTTTACCCATTCGGCACGTCATATATATAAACTACCTTATTCCTTTTAACGTGTTGTTACTAGACAGGAGATGAGAGGTCAGAGAGTGAAGGTGGCGAGACAACAGGTGCACAGGAAGTTGTAGACAGGTGTAACGGAACACCTGTAATGACATTATTGTAATATAGATGGCGAGGTGAGTACTCCCCCAGTGTGTCTAATTCTTCCTTATCACCTTCTTCTCCCTCTCCCTCTCTACCCTCCTCTCCCTCTCCATTCCTACACTCCTCTCTCTCTCCCTTCCTACACTCCTCTCCCTCTCTACCCTCCTCTCCCTCTCCATTCCTTCACTCCTCTCCCTCTCCCTTCCTACACTCCTCTCCCTCTCCCTTCCTACACTCCTCTCCCTCTCCATTCCTACCCTCCTCTCCCTCTCCATTCCTACACTCCTCTCTCTCTCCCTTCCTACACTCCTCTCCCTCTCTACCCTCCTCTCCCTCTCCATTCCTACACTCCTCTCTCTCTCCCTTCCTACACTCCTCTCCCTCTCTACCCTCCTCTCCCTCTCCATTCCTACCCTCCTCTCCCTCTCCCTTCCTACACTCCTCTCCCTCTCCATTCCTACCCTCCTCTCCCTCTCCATTCCTACACTTCTCTCCCTCTCCCTTCCTACACTCCTCTCCCTCTCCATTCCTACACTCCTCTCCCTCTCCATTCCTACACTCCTCTCCCTCTCCATTCCTACACTCCTCTCCCTCTCCATTCCTACACTCCTCTCTCTCTCCATTCCTACCCTCCACTCCCTCTTCCCTCCTACCTTACCTCACCTCCCTCCTATTCCACTCTCTATCCGCCTCTCCTGCAACCCATCATCATTATCACTCTTTTATTATCAGTTTTATTACGAACAAGCTCTTCCTCATTATTATTATGCATAAAGATCGCTGGTCCGGGGAAGTATTTACAAGTGTATCTTGCTCTTGGCTCTGCAGTTACTACCACATGTTCAATAAATGTCAGGGAGAAGTTTTTCTGTCCTAGAGGTGAGAGACTGGGAAGACAGAATTACTGTCCTCCCGTGGAAAATACTCGAGGACCAGGTACCAAGATGAACACGGTACCATTACCATTTTCGGAGCGAGAGATATGGAAATGTATGGTACCAGCCATAAGGGGAATTACCTATAGGCCCCTGGTTGTCTTCAAGAGGGAGCTGGACAGATGCCTAAAGTCAGTGCCGGATCAGCCGGGCCGTGGTTCGTACGTTGGACTACGTGCAGCCAGCAGTAACAGCCTGGTTGACTAGTCCCTGATCCACCAGGAGGCTTGGTCATAGACCTGGCCGCGGGGTCGTTGATCCCCGGAATGCCCTCCAGGTACAATCCAAGAAGACCTCCTGAGAGGTACCATAGACTATTTCTGCTTATGGTACCCCTGAGGAGGTATCAGAGGTACAGAAAGAATGTCAGCTTCCGTGGTCCCAAGACTACGAGATTTACTACCAGTGTCAGATCAACCAGGTTGTTATGACTGCTTGTCATTATTTTCCTAACCATCTTCTAGTTTATCCTCTTCTAGCTTTATCAAATCTCTCGTTATCTCTAACTTGTGTGTCGTTATCTTTAATTCGAGATAATCACAACAGTAAGAGAATATCACAGCAGGCAACATCCGTTCACGTGAACGCCTCTTTAGCGGACGGAGGATCGAGAATTCACAACTGCTTGTGTTGAATCATCTTCAAGGGTTTAGCATAATAAAATTATTATTTAGAAATTAATATTTATCCGAATGTTCATTAAAGGTAATATGTCGTATCTTGTTAAAATTAACTTCAGTTGAGTGTTTATTAAATTTGAGGTACAGGTGTTCTGGCAGGTCTCCATGCAGCTGTTGCCTCTGTCTGCCTAACAGTAAGCAGGTTCCTGGTTTCTAGACGATTGTTGGAGTCTCATCCTGGGATTGTTGGGGTTGTTGACTGTCTTAGTCAACCGAGGAAGGATGCCGTAAATTCGACAGTGTGAAAGGAAGCTGTGAGCTTGGGAAGAAGATGTGAGCTTTGGAGGAAGCTTTTGCCTATGAGAACTTTCAACCTCTTGAGAACACAAGAGGTTAAGCTGAGAAAAATATTTGCTAGCACGGAGACAGATGAATGTTTTCTAACGCCATTTGCAATTATCGGATCTAAGACACCATCAGTGACAGCGGACGTCAGCAAATTAGCAACGTCAGCAGTGGCAGCACGAACAGCAACACCATCAGTGTCAGAAGAGATGGAGCGAGAAAACTATTTGCGGCCTCTGTAGCAAAGGCAGATGTTCATGTAAACTAGTCCAGGTCTTATACCAAACTCTAGCCAAGTCAGAGGTCAAAAGTTGTGCCACGAAGGTGTGCACAGCGAAGGCCTCGTCGTTTTTAGCGGAGGCTTCAGCGTTGTCGTCGTCAGCTGCGGCATTAGCGGTAGCGACAGTGGCAGCAGTTTCAGGTGAAAACAGCTGCCTCAGTATCAGTGATGTTAGGTTGTCTAGTCAAATATAAATCAATAACCTGTTACAAGCCAGGCGGAAACAGTGGGGTGAAGCTAGCTGGGTTCTAAGCAAGCCCACTCAAGACGCCTTTACCAGGGCTAGGTAACCCAGCATTGGAGAGAAAAGTGGTTTGCCCAGAGAAGAAAACACATTCACCATCACTCAGTCAATAACAGTCTTCCAAGAAGTGCACGGGCATCATAGTTCAAATGACCCTCTGCAGAGTAACCTCCTTATTTACCCACTAGAGCGCTGGTACTGCACTTCCCTTCTCCAGGACTGCAACATCCCCACCCCTCTTTCAGAGTGTAGGCACTGTACTTCTCAACTCCAGGAGTGCACCATCCCCATCCATCCTTCGGAGAGCAGGTTCAGTACTTGTCATACTTGTCACCTCCAGGACTCGAACCCGGATTAACACGGATTAATCTAATCGAAATTTTAGTCAAACATTAAATCAGCGCAATTTCGTTAATACCTGTGAGTACTCTCACCTCGGAGAAAGTAACTGCTAAAGTCAGCTGAAAGTAATTATGCAGCTAAATAAATTACCAGTTAAGTGACCTTTAGAGAACTGTTTGTTTTGTTCGTAGTGATTATAATTAAGCTAGATTAATCGTAGCTAACAGAGACAGAGAGAGGAACAGAGAGAGGAACAGAGACAGACACAGAGACAGAGAAAGGAACAGAGACAGACACAGAGACAGAGACAGATAAAATGAGATAGAGAAAGATAGATACAGAGAGAGAGACACATGCACACACAGAGACAGAGAGAGACATACACACAGAGACAGACACAGACACTACAAGGACAGAAGAACCATGTGGCAAGTCTTGCAAGCAAGACAACCAAGACACACACACACACACACACACACACACACATACACACACACACATACACATACACATTTTCTTGGACTGCAAGAAGGCGTTTGACACAGTTCCACACAAGAGATTGGTGCAAAAACTGGAGGACCAAGCAGGGATAACAGGGAAGGCACTACAATGGATCAGGGAATACTTGTCAGGAAGACAGCAGCGAGTCATGGTACGTGGCGAGGTGTCAGAGTGGGCACCTGTGACCAGCGGGGTCCCACAGGGGTCAGTCCTAGGACCAGTGCTGTTTCTGGTATTTGTGAACGACATGACGGAAGGAATAGACTCTGAGGTGTCCCTGTTTGCAGATGACGTGAAGTTGATGAGAAGAATACACTCGATCGAAGACCAGGCAGAACTACAAAGGGATCTGGACAGGCTGCAGACCTGGTCCAGCAATTGGCTCCTGGAGTTCAATCCCACCAAGTGCAAAGTCATGAAGATTGGGGAAGGGCAAAGAAGGCCGCAGACGGAGTACAGTCTAGGGGGTCAGAGACTACAAACCTCACTCAAGGAAAAAGATCTTGGGGTGAGTATAACACCAGGCACATCTCCTGAAGCGCACATCAACCAAATAACTGCTGCAGCATATGGGCGCCTAGCAAACCTCAGAACAGCATTCCGACATCTTAATAAGGAATCGTTCAGGACCCTGTACACCGTATACGTTAGGCCCATATTGGAGTATGCGGCACCAGTTTGGAACCCACACCTAGCCAAGCACGTAAAGAAACTAGAGAAAGTGCAAAGGTTTGCAACAAGACTAGTCCCAGAGCTAAGAGGTATGTCCTACGAGGAGAGGTTAAGGGAAATCAACCTGACGACACTGGAGGACAGGAGAGATAGGGGGGACATGATAACGACATAAAAATACTGAGAGGAATTGACAAGGTGGACAAAGACAGGATGTTCCAGAGATTGGACACAGTAACAAGGGGACACAGTTGGAAGTTGAAGACACAGATGAATCACAGGGATGTTAGGAAGTATTTCTTCAGCCACAGAGTAGTCAGTAAGTGGAATAGTTTGGGAAGCGATGTAGTGGAGGCAGGATCCATACATAGCTTTAAGCAGAGGTATGATAAAGCTCACGGCATAGGGAGAGTGACCTAGTAGCGATCAGTGAAGAGGCGGGGCCAGGAGCTCGGACTCGACCCCCGCAACCTCAACTAGGTGAGTACAACTAGGTGAGTACACACACAGGCCACTGAGCCCAAGTACATCAGCTAGTGAAACTGAAGAAAGGAAAGCTGCAATGGAGGAAATCAAATTGAATGAGGGGATACACAGGGATATGCAGTGGGAGAATGAAAGGGTGAGGTCAGTCTTTGTGTATGGGCTCCAGGAAGTTGAAGTGGAAACATATGAAGCAAGAAAACAAGGAAAAAAAAGCAATTGAAAGCATCATGAAAGCAATAGGAGAAGACGACATGACCCAGCTGGAAAATTTTCGGAGATTTGGGGGGTTTGTAAAAAAAAGAACCCGGCCAGTGAAAGTGACCTTCAAGGCAGAATCGACTCGGAACAGGATCCTGCAGGAGAAAGCACGATTAAGGGACATGCTGGCATACAGGAAGGTGTATCTCGATTGCGACAGAACACAAGAAGAAAGGCAGAAACTGAGAGAGATGGTACAAAGGCGAAAGGAGGAAAGAGAGGGGATGGAGAAGACAGACAGGAGATCCCAGACACAGGAAGATCAAATACAGCCTCCCTCACAGCTTCCTATAGAAGCCTCCCAACCAGGTCAACCCCAGTGCAACCAAACACTCTAAACCAAAACACCCATGCCACATCCAATGCCCTCACCCACTGCATTACAAACTCCACCCCCACAGCAACCACCCATAGTTCCTTATCAGGTCTCCCACTTCCCCAACCCCAGTACACCTCCCAGACCACAGTCTTAGAAAAGAAGTTGAAGGTGTGGTATACAAATGCAGATGGAATAACAAATAAGTATGAGGAGTGGCACGAAAGAATCAAGGAGACATCCCCAGACATAATAGCACTCACAGAAACAAAACTCACCAGAATATCAAATCCTCAGGAAAGACAGAGGGAGGAGAGGGGGAGGAGGAGTTGCACTGCTCATTAAAAACCAGTGGGGTTTTGAGAAAATGGAAGGAATGGATGGCACGGGCGAAAGGGACTACTTAGTAGGAACAATCCAGTCTGAGGGACATAAGGTGATAAATGCAGTAATGTACAACCCACCACAGAACTCCAGGAGGCCAAGAGAAGAATACGATGAGAGCAACAGAGCAATGGTCGACACACTAGCCGAGGTGGCCAGGAGAGCACACATGGGGGGAGCAAAGTTACTAGTTATGGGTGATTTCAATCACAAGGAGATTTTGACTAGGAAAACCTGGAGCCCCATGGGGGTCCCGAAACATGGAGAGCCAAGATGATGAATGTGGTACTGGAAAACCTCATGCATCAACATGTTAGAGACACTACCAGAGAGAGAGGAGAAGATGAACCAGCATGACTGGACCTTGTATTCACCTTGAGTAGTTCGGACATCGAGGATATTATGTATGAAAGGCCCCTGGGAGCTAGTGATCATGTGGTTCTGTGCTTCGACTACATAGTTAAGCTCCAAGTAGAGAGAGTAGCAGGAATAGGGTGGGAAAAATCAAACTACAAAAGGGGAACTACTCAGGCATGAGGAACTTCCTTCAAGACATTCAGTGGCAGAGGGAACTGACAAGAAAACCAGTACAAGAAATGATGGACTATGTGGCAACAAAATGCAAGGAGGCAGAGGAGAGGTTTGTTCCCAAGGGAAACAGAAATAATGGGAAGAACAGAACGAGTTCTTGGTTCACCCAAAGGTGCAGGGAGGCAAAAACTAGGTGTACTAGAGAATGGAAAAGGTAAAGAAGACAAAGAACTCAGGAAAATAAAGAGATTAGCCGAAGAGCCAGAAACGAATATGCACAGATAAGAAGGGAGGCTCAGCAACAATATGAAAATGACATAGCATCGAAAGTCAAGACTGACCCGAAGCTGTTGTACAGCCACATCAGGAGGAAAACAACAGTCAAGGACCAGGTAATCAGACTGAGGAAGGGTGATGGGGAATTCACAAGAAACGACCGAGAGGTATGTCAGGAGCTCAACACGAGATTTAAAGATGTATTTACAGTGGAAACCAGTAGGACTCCAGGAAATCAGAACAGGGGGGTACACCAGCAAGTGCTGGATGAGGTACATGTAACCAAGGAGGAGGTGAAGAAGCTGCTATACGAACTTGACACCTCAAAGGCGGTGGGACCAGACATCTCTCCGTGGGTCTTCAAAGAGGGAGCAGAGATATTGTGTGTGCCATTAACAAAGATCTTCAACACATCATTTGAAACTGGGCAACTCCCTGAGGTATGGAAGATGGCAAATGTAGTCTCAATTTTTAAAAAGGGAGACAGACATGAGGCACTAAACTACAGACCTGTATCACTAACGTATATAGTATGCAAGGTCATGGAGAAGATCATCAGGAGGAGAGTGGTGGAGCACCTGGAAAGAAACAAGTGTATAATTGACAACCAGCACGGTTTCAGGGAAGGAAAATCCTGTGTCACAAACCTACTAGAGTTTTATGACAAGGTGACAGAAGTAAGACAAGAGAGAGAGGGGTGGATCGATTGCGTTTTTTTGGACTGCAAGAAGGCCTTCGACACAGTTCCTCACAAGAGGTTGCTGCAAAAGCTGCTAGAGGATCAGGCACACATAACAGGAAAGGTACTGCAATTGATCAGAGAATACCTGACAGGGAGGCAACGAGTCATGGTACGTGGGGAGGTGTCAGAGTGGGCGCCTGTGACAAGCGGGGTTCCACAGGGGTCAGTCCTAGGACCTGTGCTGTTCTTGGTATATGTGAACGACATAACGGAAGGGATAGACTCAGAAGTGTCCTTGTTTGCAGGTGATGTGAAATTAATGAGAAGAATCAAATCGGATGAGGATCAGACAGGACTACAAAGAGACCTGGACAGGCTACAAGCCTGGTCCAGCAACTGGCTCCTTGAGTTTAACCCTGCCAAATGCAAAGTCATGAAGATTGGGGAAGGGCAAAGAAGACCGCAGACACAGTATAGTTTAGATGGCCACCGAGCATATCTCCTGAGGCGCACATCAATCAGATAACTGGTGCAGCATACGGGCTCCTGGCAAACCTACGGATAGCGTTCCGATACCTCAGTAAGGATTCGTTCAAGACTCTGTATACCATTTACGTCAGGCCCATACTGGAGTATGCAGCACCAGTTTGGAATCTACATCTAGTCAAGCACGTCAAGAAATTAGAGAAAGTGCAAAGGTTTGCAACAAGACTAGTCCCAGAGCTACGGGGATTGTCCTACGAAGAAAGGTTGAGGGAAATCGGCCTGAAGACACTGGAGGACAGGAGGGTCAGGGGAGACATTTTAACGACATATAAAATACTGCGCGGAATAGACAAGGTGGACAAAGACGGGATGTTCCAGAGAAGGGGCACAGACACAAGAGGTCACAATTGGAAGTTTAAGACTCAGATGAATCAAAGGGATGTTAGGAAGTATTTCTTCAGTCATAGAGTAGTCAGGCCGTGGAATAGCCTAGAAAGTGACGTAGTGGAGGCGGGAATCATACATAGGTTTAAGGCGAGGTATGATAAAGCTCATGGGTAGGGAGAGAGAGGACCTAGTAGCAATCAGCGAAGAGGTGGAGCCAGGAGCTATGACTCGACCCCTGCAACCACAAATAGGTGAGTACACACACACACACACACACACACACACTCACCATCACGATGCATATCTCACTTGCTCGACCAGCTGAGGTAAACAATAGACGAGAACAAGTTGCTTCTCACCTCAGGTTCATAACGTACTCTTGGGCTATCAGGCGCCCCTCTCATCTGCTGTATAGTGAAGAAGAAAAGTCTCTCCCCTCGACTTATTTTGGGTGAATCATCTCTTCCCTCAACCGGTTCTGGGTCTTTTAAGCAAGAGACTTCAGCATCAAAAACATATCTGTGGCCTTACTCTTATGTACATCTTTACTGTTGCGCACATCCAAAAAAGACTTATTACACTGCAAGGCGGACAGCCATCAGCCATTGTTCTCTCAATATTTGGACATTAAAAAATTCAGAAAGCTTTGGTGAACACCTGGTTCCAGCTTAAATATCTCGTAACTACATATGTTCTTTAATATTAAATAGAATACACGTCTGTTAGATAGAATGAGAGAGAGGGAGAGAGAGAGAGAGAGAGAGAGAGAGACAGACAGAGAGAGAGAGAGAGAGAGAGAGAGAGAGAGAGGAGAGAAATTTTATACCTATTCCCATTTATCTTCCCATTTCCCGATACGAAATAGATAGATTGCAACACTCTACAAGGCGCGTGAGGGCGAAAACAGATATAGCCAGACGCCAGCTGGTACAACTATATCGGCTGAGAGTAGCGGCAGCGTCCATCACGCCTCACCTCTGATAGATAGTACCCTCACCTGCCCCTGTTAAGATGCCCCTGGCACGCCGCTACCTCGCAGCATAAACTCTGTACTAAGAATACTTTACCCACAACAAAAATACATGAATCGCTAAAACTGAGAGGTGTATGGCAGCATATATATACACTGCCATACACCTCTCTGTGCATATACTGATTGTCAATTCGAAGTACCAGGTTCATTACCAGGGCACTAATAAGGAGGGAACTCTCACCAGGACAAAATGTTGGCAGGTTTGAGGGCGAAAACCAGTAATGTTGACAGGTGTGAGGACAAATACCAGTAATGTTGCCAGGTGTGAGGGCGAATACCAGTAATGTTGACGGGTGTGAGGTCTCAACAAGACACCCAACTGCTGCATATGTTTTAATCAACAACTCGGTATTGTATACCATAATCATGTTCACGGTAGAGATGTTGAAACTACCAGTGTTTTGTACAAGTGTATTTACAGCAGTAATCACTGCAGATTCCAAGCACCCCCGCTGGTGCAAATCATCCTCCTTAATGATCCTCAGCATCGCTCCACTTCACGGGATGATTATGAATATTTCTGTAACGTATGTGTTATCTAAATTGTTCATCCTGTATGAAAATTGTTTATATATATCTTAGAGAGTGTAGGTTCCTATGACAAAATGAAGATACAATCTAGTGGTGCGATTTAAGTGATTATTAATGGAGGATGTAGAACGTGTTAGGTAAAAAGGACGCATGTGAGTAACTAGGAGACTTAACTTTAGTCATATTGATTGGAATTTCTTGACTGGGAATTTAGAATCATACGGCTTCTTAGAAGTAGTTCAGGATTGTTTTTTGAAGCAGTTTGTGACAGAACCTACAAGGGGAAATAACCTGCTTGACTTAGTTCTGGCAAACAATGAATCCCTTGTTAATAATTTAGAAGTTTCAGAGGAACTGGGTGCTAGCGACCACAAATCAATTACATTTAGCATTGAATGGAAGTACGATAGTAGTGATAACTCAGTAACAGTCCCAGATTTTCGCTTAGCAGATTACGATGGGCTTAGAGAACACTTATCATCTGTTGACTGGGGTAACGAAGAGAGCTATCAATATGACAGTTTTCTGAACACTATACATGCTGCTCAAAGAACGTTTACCCCATATAAAGAAATTATTTCAAATAGAAATGACCCAAAATGGATGAATAATAGGCTGAAATATCTACTAGGGCATAAGAAAGGAATTTATAGGCGTATCAAAAGAGGTGAGGGTCATCTTATGAATCAGTATATTGACATTAAGAGGGACATTAAAAAGGGGATAAGAAAAGCTAAAAGGGACTATGAAATTAAAGTTGCTAGGGATTCTAAAACTAACCCAAAAAGTTTTTTCCAGGTCTATAGAACAAAAGTTAGAGATAAGATAGGTCCCCTTAAAAATAACTATGGGCATCTTACTGACAAAGAGAATGAAATGTGCTCGATTTTAAATAATTATTTTCTCTCGGTTTTTACACAGGAAGACACTAACAATATTCCAGTAATTCATTTTTATAGTGGGCTAGAAGATAAATTATGTAACATCACAGTCACTAGTGAAATGGTTGTGAAGCAGATAGACAGACTGAAGCAAAATAAGTCGCCGGGTCCTGATGAGGTTTTTTCAAGGGTTCTTAAGGAATGCAAAATGGAACTCTGTGAACCATTAACTAATATTTTTAATTTATCTCTTCAAACAGGTGTAGTGTCTGATATGTGGAAGATGGCTAATGTAATTCCTATTTTTAAAACAGGGGACAAGTCGTTACAGTCAAATTACCGCCCAATAAGCCTGACCTCAATTGTAGGCAAATTACTAGAGTCAATTATAGCTCAGATTATAAGAAGCCATCTCGATAAGCATAGCTTGATTAATGATACTCAGCATGGATTCACAAGAGGCCGGTCTTGCCTAACTAATTTATTAACTTTCTTCAGTAAAGCTTTTGAGGCTGTTGACCACGATAAAGAGTTTGATATTATTTACTTAGATTTTAGTAAGGCTTTTGAAGAGTTCCACACCAAAGACTGTTAAAGAAAGTGGCAGCTCATGGCATTGAGGGAAAAGTGCTCTCATGGATCGTGTCATGGCTCACAGACAGGAAGCAGAGAGTGTCCATAAATGGGGTTAAATCCGAGTGGGGATCAGTAACAAGTGGCGTTCCACAGGGATCAGTCTTGGGCCCGTTGCTGTTTATAATATATATCAATGACCTTGATGAGGGAATTACTAGTGATATGAGCAAATTCGCCTATGACACAAAGATAGGTAGGATAATTGATTCAAACGTAGACGTTAGGGAACTTCAGGAGGATTTAAACATACTATATTCTTGGTCAGAAAAGTGGCAGATGCAGTTCAATGTAGATAAATGCAAGGTTTTGAAGCTCGGGAGTGTCCATAACCCTAGCACTTATAAGTTAAGTGATGTAGAACTTAGCCATACAGATTGCGAAAAGGACTTGGGGGTTATGGTGAGCAGCAACCTTAAGCCAAGACAGCAATGCCTAAGCGTACGTAATAAGGCAAATAGATTACTGGGATTTATATCAAGAAGTGTAAGCAACAGAAGTCCAGAGGTCATACTGCAGCTTTATACATCATTAGTAAGGCCTCACCTAAATTATGCAGCTCAATTCTGGTCTCCATATTACAGAATGGACATACATTCATTAGAAAACATTCAGCGTAGGATGACTAAATTAATACATAGCATTAGAAATCTTCCTTATGAAGAAAGATTGAAGACTCTTAAGTTACATTCACTTGTTAGACGAAGAATGAGGGAAGACCTGATCGAAATGTATAAGTGGAAGATAGGTATTAATAAAGGGAATATTATTAAGGTCTTGAGGATATCTCTGAAATTAAGACACATGTGCAACATCTGGTTATCTTTATTGTAGACGTTTCGCCATCCAGTGGCTTTATCAATACATAACCTTCACGACTACGACAACTACTACAACTAACCCATCTCTTTGGGAAGGACCTACTTCCACTGGGGAATCCCGCCTACCAGTGACTATACCCTCGTCTGCTACCCCTGACGTTACTATATAAGCGCCAGGCTCCTTGCTTCTGCTTCAGAATCTCCACGACTATGGTGCTCTTCGCACCTACTCCTAGGTTGAGGGACTGATTACCTCATCTTCTGTACATAGTTCTCCTGTCTTCAAGTTATGTCCTGGAATTTGTATTGAAAAAGCCACTGGATGGCGAAACGTCTACAATAAAGATACCCAGATGTTGCACATGTGTCTCAATTTGTATGGACTGATGAAGCCACTGTGTGGCGAAACGTTTCCTCAATAAAGATACCCAAGAGTTGCACACGTGTCTAATTCAACAACATGTCGGTTCTGTGAACCATTCATCTACAAGTTTAGATTTAGAAAGGACACAGGAAAGTATTGGTTTGGAAATAGGGTAGTTGATGAGTGGAACAGTCTACCTAGTTGGGTTATTGAGGCTAGGACTTTGGGTAGTTTCAAATTGGGTTGGTCAAATGTTTTGTTAATGGGATGAATTATAAAGGACCTGCCTAGTATGGGCCAACAGGCCTGCTGCAGTGTTCCTTTCTTATGTTCTTATGTAATGCTACATTTTATTGTAGCAACGTTTCGCTCTCCAGGAGCTTTGGCTTGACAAAGCTCCTGGAGAGCGAAACGTTGCCACAGTAAAATGTCACATTAGTTGCACATGTACCGATTTACCTAACACCTTGCCAGTAATTCTGCCAACGTTATTACAACGTTGAACGTAAACAGGAGGAGAAACATCACAAGAACTCAAGAAAGGAGTAACACTGCAGTAGACCTCCTGGTCCATGCCAGGCAGATAACTCTCACGCACCAACCACACCTACTCGTGCACCTGTCCATCCCAGTTGTAAAGCAGTCCCACCGCCTGGAAGCTTGTTCTGCTCGTCTACAACTCTACTGCCAAACCAGTGCTTCCCTGTATCCTTTCCAAATCTAAATGTGTCTAACTTGAATCCGTTGCTATGATCAAGAATAATCCACATGGAGACCGAAACTCAGGATACTGATTTGTATATTTCGGCCCTTTTCTGAGGTCGTCTTCAGCAGATACACAAGTGAAAGGAGAACGTGTTATTCCCAGAATCGTAATCCTCTCATGTAGTCGAGTCCAGAGTACAGGGGCGACTAGGTAAACAAAAATTAACATTATTTAACTTTAATGTAGGTAGACTTGGTTAAAATCTACATAATGTATTTTATGTGTGCGTAACAATGTATTTCACGTGCGTATACCGTGTATATGTGCCCTCAGAACCACTAATTTTTATTTCTTTCGCATGTTATGCCCCAAAATCTACAAATTTATTAAACTGAAGTTATAATGCTTGAGACACCCGCCACCCCGTCCCCAGGATCCTCCACGCCGCTCAGGACCCCCTCCCCTCCTGGGAGTTCTCAACGCTGTTCAGGGCTCTTCCCCCTGGGGTCCTCCACGCCGCTCAGGACCCCCTCCCCTCCTGGGAGTTCTCAATGCCCCTCAGGACCCTCCCCCTGGGGGGTCCTCTACGCAGCTCAGGACTCTTCCCTCCGGGGGTCCTCAACGCTCCTCAGGACCCTTCCCCTCAGGGACAAAACACCTACTTTCAAGTCTGAGGGACTGATCACCTCACACACTACCGCTCCAAGTCTTCCTCCGTCTCCAGTATTATTCCCTGAATCCCTGAGTAATAACCTTAATGACCAAGATATTCATTTTTGAAATTAAACAATAAATAATCATTCTCCGTGACTTGCGCCGTTCTGGAACCCTTTATTATTGCTATTATTATTATTACTATTATTATTATTATTATTATTACTATTATTATTATTACAATTATTATTATTACTATTATTATTGCTGTGGGTGGCACTCACTAAGATATGATAGTAAAATGTAATAAAATATATAATTAATAATAATAATAATAATAATAATAATAATAATAATAATAATAATAATAATAGTAATATAAAGAACGGGACACCACGAGCAAATTTCTCAGCTCCTGCAAGTAGGAAGTTCAGGTAGGAAATATATCACTCTTCTCCACACTAACTCTCAGTTCTTCGTTTTCCACACGCTCTCCCACTTCACCCACACTCAGCTCCCCCCACGGTCACCCACAGCACGTCACCCCACACACTCCTCCCACGTCTTCCCAGGAGAGCAGCGTGGTGATGCTGGCGTCTTCATCCGAGGCACAATAATTGGTGTCGTAAGGTCGTAGCCACAAAACCGCCCCACTCCACTTTTAGTGCTCTTAGTGCCCCGGGCAAGCCAGCCGTTCCCACACCATCTCTCTCTCTCTCTCTCTCTCTCTCTCTCTCTCTCTCCCTCTCTCTCTCCCTCCCCTCTCTCTCTCCCTCCCCCCTCTCTCTCCTCCTCTCTCAGAAGAGAGTAGAGAAACAGCAGCAAAAACAGCACAGCAGTAACAACAGCAGTAGCAGCAACAGCATCCGGAGGTGGTGGCACTTATTGTGGTAGTTGTGGAGAGGATGTGGTGGTGGTAGTGGTGGTGGTAGTGGTGGTGGTAGTGGTGGTGGTAGTGGTGGTGGTAGTGGTGGTGGTAGTGGTGGTGGTAGTGGTGGTGGTAGTGGTGGTGGCGGTCGGTGGCGGTGGCGGTCGGTGGTAGTGGTGGGTGGATGGTAGTGGAGATGCGTAGTAGTGGTGGAGGTGGGTGAATGGTAGTGGACATGAGTGGTAGTGGGTGGTGGATGGTAGTGGAGATGGGTGGTAGTAGTGGTGGGTGGGTGGTAGTGGTGGAGGTGGGTGGATGGTAGTGGAGGTAGTGGGTGATGGGTGGTAGTGGTGGTAGTACTAGTAGGTCGGCCAAGTAATTATGGTTGTGCTCTTGTTTCGTTGATTATGATCTTGTCAAAGCAAATAAATGGCTTTCAGAGAGAAAAGAGAGAGAGAGAAGAGAGAGGAGAGAGAGAAGAGAAGAGAGAGAGAGAGAGAGAGAGAGAGAGAGAGAGAGAGAGAGAGAGAGAGAGAGAGAGAGAGAGAGAGAGAGAGAGAGAGAACGAGAGAAACAGAGTTAAAAGACACTAAAGATATTAAAACGAAAGATAATCAAGATTATAATGTGCACAGGTCTGCCAGTGTGGCTGCAGCAGTAGTGGTGGTAGGTTGTGGTGGTGGTGAGTTGTGATGGTGGCAGGTTATCATGGTGGTGGGCTGTGATGGTGGCAGGTTATCATGGTGGTGGGCTGTGATGGTGGCAGGTTATCATGGTGGTGAGTTGTGATGGTGGCAGGTTATCATGGTGGTGAGTTGTGATGGTGGCAGGTTATCGTGGTGGTGGGCTGTGATGGTGGCAGGTTATCATGGTGGTGGGCTGTGATGGTGGCAGGTTATCATGGTGGTGGGCTGTGATGGTGGCAGGTTATCATGGTGGTGGGCTGTGATGGTGGCAGGTTATCATGGTGGTGGGTTGTGATGGTGGCAGGTTATCATGGTGGTGGGCTGTGATGGTGGCAGGTTATCATGGTGGTGGGCTGTGATGGTGGCAGGTTATCATGGTGGTGGGCTGTGATGGTGGCAGGTTATCATGGTGGTGGGCTGTGATGGTGGCAGGTTATCATGGTGGTGGGCTGTGATGGTGGCAGGTTATCATGGTGGTGGGCTGTGATGGTGGCAGGTTATCATGGTGGTGGGCTGTGATGGTGGCAGGTTATAATGGTGGTGGTGCTCTATCACTACTATTCACATCAAAACATAAGTATACCTCACAAGACTACGTGTATCCTCTCTAGGTTCATATTTTTCCATTAAAAATTACCACTAAACTGAATAATGGTAATTTCCATAGGTGCACACTACCATACGTCATACCAAGGTGCACACTCCCATACGCCATACCAAGGTGCACACTACCATACGTCATACCAAGGTGCACACTACCATACGTCATACCAAGGTGCACACTACCATACGTCATACCAGGGTGCACACTCCCATACGTCATACCAAGGTGCACACTACCATACGTCATACCAAGATCCCAGTGAGCACTGCCAAAGTCTGTAGTAGAATCGGTAGAGAATGAGAGAACAGGAGAGGAGAGAGAGGGAGAGAACAGCGAAGGAAGGATAGGAGGTAGACAGGGAGGAACGTGGGGGATTATAAGATGGAGGGTATAGAGATGAGGAGGGTAGGAGTGAGGGAAGGGTAGGAGAGAGGGGAGGGTAGGGAGGGTAAGGAGAGAGGGTAATAATTGATTTAAATAGCGGTGCAATCTGCGGTGGGCATGAATGAAGGGAGACGCCGAGAAGCTGAATGGTGGAGGAGGTAATGACGGAGTGTAGAGGCAACCAAACCCAACCTAACATAACCAAACCCAACCTATCATAATCAAATCCAACCTAACATAACCAAACCCAACCTATCATAATCAAACCCAACCTAACATAACCAAACCCAACCTATCATAATCAAACCCAACCTAACATAACCAAACCCAACCTATCATAATCAAACCCAACCTAACATAACCAAACCCAACCTAACATAACCAAAACCAACATAACCAAACCCAACCTAACATAACCAAAACCAACATAACCAAACCCAACCTATTATTCTATTATCACACTGGCCGATTCCCACCAAGGCAGGGTGGCCCGAAAAAGAAAAACTTTCACCATCATTCACTCCATCACTGTCTTGCCAGAAGGGTGCTCTACACTACAGTTTTTAAACTGCAACATTAACACCCCTCCTTCAGAGTGCAGGCACTGTACTTCCCATAAAACCCAACAAACCCAAACCCAACCTAACATAACCAAAACCAATATAACCAAACCCAACCTAACATAACCAAACCCAACCTAACATAACCAAAACCAACCTAACATAACCAAAACCAATATAACCAAACCCAACCTAACATAACCAAAACCAACTCAACATAACCAAACCCAACTCTACATTTGGTGGGAGTCTGTACAATATCTGGAAAATGCATCATCTAGTCGGATTTAAACTTTAATAATAATAATAATAATAATAATAATAATAATAATAATAATAATAATTGTTGTTGTTGTTGAGGAAAAGACCAAGTCAACTACAATTGTCTAAAAAAAGCGAATGGAGAAAAGGGAGGAAGAGGAGGGAGAAGGAAGAGATGAGATGGAGAGAGAGGGAGAGAAGGAGAAGGGAAGAGATGAAGGAGGGAGAGAAGGAGAAGGGAAGAGATGAAGGAGGGAGAGAAGGAGAAGGGAAGAGATGAAGGAGGGAGAGGAGAAGGGAAGAGATGAAGGAGGGAGAGGAGAAGGGAAGAGATGAAGGAGAAGGGAAGAGATGAAGGAGGGAGAGGGAGTTAGGAGGAAGAGGAGGAAGAAGGGTAGGAGGAGGGGGGGAAGACAATGAATGGAAGAGGAGCAGGAGGTTGGATCTTTCAATCCCAGGTAACAGGAAGCTGCAAATTATAAGGAGAAGCAGAGGTCAAGACGAGAGAGCGAGAGAGAGAGAGAGAGAGAGAGAGAGAGAGAGAGAGAGAGAGAGAGAGAGAGAGAGAGAGAGAGAGAGAGAGAGAAAGCTGATAGACGGGAGACAGGATGAAAAACCATGATGGAATAGAGAAAACTGGAAAAAGTGGACGGAATCGGAGAAAAGGGGAAGGACAGGAGAGTAAAACGAAAAGGATGGAAGAAAAGAGGAGGGGAGGATAGGAAACAGGAAGAGAGGGGAGGAAATGGAGATAAAAAAGAGAAAAGGTAAGAGCTGAGGAAGAGTTGCGGGAGATAACGATGTTGAGAGAGAGAGAGAGAGAGAGAGAGAGAGAGAGAGAGAGAGAGAAATCACCCATCACTGTACAAAACAATTTATCTCCAGGCTGGACCCGGCCTGGCTGCATGTATCACTCCACCAAAACATTCAACACATGAGAGACTTCGGTGGCTTTATTCTTAACGCCAAGTCGGATGACAGTTATGGCACCACAAGACGGGCAGCCATTAGTAGCTTCCTTTTGGCTCAGGGAAAGTGTCCAGGAAATGTCCAGGGAAGAGGCATCCTTGCCTGTATCAAAGAGGGAAGATGACAGCCAGCGACGTGCACAACACAATTACGTGTGCTCCAGTACACACAAAATGGTGCACTATAGATTAGGGAGTAGTAGAGAACGATTAACAGTGTAGAAAAAATGGTCATTATATACGAAGCTATTTTAGGCACCTGATGGAAGTGAATATTGAATGTTGTCAAGATGGTGGAAGAATTGAATGTTAGTCTAGGAGGTGGATGTGAACGTTGAATTTTAAAAATACACAGAATTTCTTCACAGCAAACTCTGCCATAAAGTGGGTATCATATTCTTGAAAGGTTGTGTTTTTTGAAAAAGAATTATGTAAAAATGAACACAGAAAAAAAAAATCTACATTCCACACCCTAAATTTGCCAAAAATGTTTTGTCTGTACTATGTATAAAATACTAGTGTGTCTCTCATTGGCGCCTGACCTCACTTATACTTGTGACCTCGTTTTCTCCAGTCCCTGATCTTATGTTCGTTTGCCATACAAGGCCGTGTATTTCCTTATTCCTGTATGCTTAACAATTCCCAAATGGGTGAAATTATTTACATTATCTCTCAGTCCACAGCAGGATTCGAACCTGCAAACTCGGCATTAGTACACAGTACTTTATCTACACACGGTCCGGCTGTGTATTCTGATGCCGAGTTTGCAGTTCGAATCCTGCTGTGGACTGAAAATGTTTATTCCTTTATATATGACGAGGTCCAACCTTGGGACAAACGCTATATCAGTTTTTACTACCATTGTCTATGTCTCCACTTGTCGACTGTTGTTATTGTCAACATAACTTTCCATTGTTCTGTTAGTTATGTGAACGTTGGAAGGTTCAGATGAACCTGGTGGACGCAGCAACTTCAATAAACTCCCGGCCAGAACACGTTCATAAATAAAAATAAGAGAATCACATTTCCTGACGAAACATGTAGGAAATCACCAGACATACGACAAAGGGAAACGCATTCGAGAGAAGAGAAAGTAAATGAAAAAGAATATGCTGAAAAATGTAGGTGGCGGAATCATGACTGGTCCATCAGGACGTAGCGAGCATGAAGAAACTTGCCATATTTGTAGGAGAAAAACAGCGAAGATTAATGTATTTGAATAGGCAATGAAAAAGGGAGAAAAAATTAGGTGCCCTTTGCTTGAAGTGATAGTTACACTGGTGTTCAATGGCAATAGTTACTTACATTGGTGATCAATAGTGATAGTTACTTACATTGGTGCTCAGTGATAATTACACTGGTGGTCAATAATGATAGTTACTTACACTGGTGATCAATAGTGATAGTTACTTTCACTGGTGATCAATAGTGATAGTTACTTACACTGGTGGTCAATACAGTGATAGTTACTTGTACTGGTGGTCAATAAAGTGATAGTTACACTTGGTGGTCAATAAAGTGATACTTACACTGGTGGTCAATACAGTGATAGTTACTTACACTGGTGGTCAATACAGTGATAGTTACTTACACTGGTGGTCAATACAGTGATAGTTACTTACACTGGTGGTCAATACAGTGATAGTTACTTACACTGGTGGTCAATACAGTGATAGTTACTTACACTGGTGGTCAATACAGTGAACGCAGTGCAAGTCACAAAGCATATTGATTTGTTGCAAAAATAGTAAATTTTTGAGTAGTGTTGACCAAAAATGTATTATAGCAATCATCTATTAAACTGTCATATAAAAAAAGACTGTACCAAAAACTAATGAAAAACAATAGAAATAAGAAACATCGCAATTGCCGGACGAAATGCATTAAAAGAGAAAAAATCCATTTCTTGATCCTTTTTTTTCGTACCGAATATGTACGAACATACCAGACAGGCACGACAGGGCCATGTACTTAAAAAAAAAAAAGGCCAATGAAAAAAACGAGAGGAAAAAGTCAAAATGAATTCTGAATGGTACTCCCACGTGCCCTCCCAGCATCACCAGCCAACCTGCCAGTGTTTTCCTGGACTGAAGTACACACATGAAGCTGCAAACGCTCTATCTTTCTACTGCTGTTCCCCCCATCCCGAGTGTGGGTCGTATTGGTCGGTGTCTATTGTCAATTCAGTTGACGGAATTTGGAATCAATCGCAGGATTTGTTGAAAATTTGCTAGTTGGATTCCCCCCCCCCCTTCCAAATATATTTGTAATGACTTTTTTTATATAAACTTGAATAAAGGCAATTTAGAGTGTTATTGTGCAGTGTGACTGCAAAAGAACGACTTCACGAAGCATATGGGAAAGTGTTGGTCGAGAAAGGATCATGAGCATTATCACAAAACGAGTGAAACCTCTAGAGTGAAACCTCTAGAGTGAAACCTCAAGAGTGAAACCTCTAGAGTGAAACCTCTAGAGTGAAATTTAGG
Source organism: Cherax quadricarinatus (assembly GCF_038502225.1). Taxonomy (NCBI): domain Eukaryota; kingdom Metazoa; phylum Arthropoda; class Malacostraca; order Decapoda; family Parastacidae; genus Cherax; species Cherax quadricarinatus. Next base: position 5,457,807 of record NC_091337.1, on the reverse strand, counting down.
AAAACTGTTGTAGTAGACTGTACCTGGCCGATATGGGTACAAGTGTTGAATTTGACTGCTGGCAATATTGTGAGATCCAAGAGTTATACAAAACACACAAAATTCATACACACAATTCATATATGTGAATTGTGTGTATGAATTTCGTGTGATGTATGCATGAGGAAGCCAATAATATCGTGTTTAGTGGAAGAGAAATTAAGAGAAAAAAGTTCTGGAAGCCTCAAATGCCATTTAATAATTCTGCTATGCAAATGAGGCTTTGAAGGAGCTGACAACACTGCGCTCAAGAAAATCTGAAATAAGACAATAAGTGAAGAGTATTAAAAAGACAATATTTAATAGCCCAAAGACAAGTGAGGAAGCCAAGATCCTTCTGTTGAGAAGAAAAAGATGTACGTAAGCACACTTTTTTGTGGATAAATTAGACACATGTGCAACTCTTGGGTATCTTTATTGAGGAAACGTTTCACCACAGTGGTTTCATCAGTCCATACGTAGGAGAAACTTGAAGAACAGGAGGCGAATGAGGTAATCAGTCCCTCAACTTTGAGTCGATGTTGAAGATTGAGACACTTATGCAGCATATGGGAATCTTTATTCAGGAAACGTTTAGCCACACAGTGGCTTCATCAGTCCAATACAGTATATACGCCACGTCTACGGCCCTATGCTGTACATTCTACAAGATTGATGGACTGAACACATCGACTCCAGGCTGAGGGACTGATTACCTCATACTCCTCCTCTCCTTACGCCTTCCTCTTTGTATTGGACTGATGAAGCCACTGTGTGGCGAAACGTTTCCTGAATAAAGATTCCCATATGCTGCATAAGTGTCTCAATCTTCAACTTGTCGGTTTTTCAAACCATTCATCACAACTGTCAGACACTGCAGCATCATGGGATCTTGTTACAAAGAATTCTTCAACACTTGTTCAACTTGTTCGACTAGTGGATGGTACCACTATGACCCCGCCTCCGCCTGCTTCACCTCACCTCACTACAGTATATAAGCCACGTCTACGGCCTTATGCTGTACATTCTACAAGATTGATGGATTGAACACATCGACTCCAGGCTGAGGGACTGACTACCTCATACTCCTCCTCTCCTTACGCCTTCCTCTTTGTATTGGACTGATGAAGCCAGTGTGTGGAGAAACGTTTCCTGAATAAAGATTCCCATATGCTGCATAAGTGTCTCAATCTTCAACTTGTCGGTTTTTCAAACCATTCATCACACTTGAGTCGATGTGTTCAGTCCATCAATCGGTTTATAAGCTGCTTCTCCGCTCATATGCCGTATTCTATTCAAGATTGATGGACTGAACACATCGACTCAAGGTTGAGGGACTGGTTACCTCATTCTCCTCCTGTTCTTCAAGTTTCTCCTACGTATGGACTGATGAAGCCACTGTGAGGCGAAACGTTTCCTCAGTAAAGATACCCAAGAGTTGCACATGTGTCTAATTTATTAACATGTCGGTTCTCTGAACCATTCATCTACAAATCTGTCAGACACTGCAACTTCTTGGGATCTTAATACTTAGTAATTCTTCGCTTGCCTAATTCTTGGGCACGACCTACTTCCACATTGAACAAATGTGACACGACCTATGACTGCTGCACCTCTCCTGCCATACGGTTTATAAGCTGCTTCTCCGCTGATATGCCGTATTCTATTCAAGATTGATGGACTGAACACATCGACTCAAGGTTGAGGGACTGATTACCTCATTCTCCTCCTGTTCTTCAAGTTTCTCCTACGTATGGACTGATGAAGCCACTGTGTGGCGAAACGTTTCCTCAATAAAGATACCCAAGAGTTGCACATGTGTCTAATTTATCATAATTTATCTTCTTCTGGCCCACTATAAAAATTAATTACCGGAATATTATTAGTGTCTTCCTGTGTAAAAACCGAGAGAAAATAATTATTTAAAATCGAGCACATTTCATTCTCTTTGTCAGTAAGATGCCCATAGTTATTTTTAAGGGGACCTATCTTATCTCTGACTTTTGTTCTATATACCTGGAAAAAACTTTTTAGGTTAGTTTTAGAATCCCTAGCAACTTTAATTTCATAGTCCCTTTTAGCTTTTCTTATCCACTTTTTAATGTCCCTCTTAATGTCAATATACTGATTCATAAGATGACCCTCGCCTCTTTTGATACGCCTATAAATTCCTTTCTTATGCCCTAGTAGATATTTCAGCCTATTATTCATCCATTTTGGGTCATTTCTATTTGATCTAATTTCTTTATAAGGGATAAACGTTCTTTGAGCAGCATGTATTGTGTTCAGAAAACTGTCATATTGATAGCTCTCTTCGTTACCCCAGTCAACAGATGATAAGTGTTCTCTAAGCCCATCGTAATCTGCTAAGCGAAAATCTGGGACTGTTACTGAGTTATCCCTACTATCATACTTCCATTCAATTCTAAATGTAATTGATTTGTGGTCGCTAGCACCCAGTTCCTCTGAAACTTCTAAATTATTAACAAGGGATTCATTGTTTGCCAGAACTAAGTCAAGCAGGTTATTACCCCTTGTAGGTTCTGTCACAAACTGCTTCAAAAAACAATCCTGAACTACTTCTAAGAAGTATGATTCTAAATTCCCAGTCAAGAAATTCCAATCAATATGACTAAAGTTAAAGTCTCCTAGAATTACTACATTATCGTGCCTTGTGGCCCTAACAATTTCCTTCCATAGTAGTCTCCCCTGGTCCCTATCTAAATTTGGGGGACGGTATATCACACCTTAAATTAATTTTTCATGCCCCTCTGAAAATTCTATCCAGACTCTGTATGTGTTACTTCAGACTTAATACCCGTTTTTATGCAACAGTTCAAGCGATCTCGGACATACAATGCCACCCCACCCCCCTTCCCGATACTTCTATCTACTTGGAACAATTTAAAACCCTGAATGTGACATTCTGCAGGCATGTCCCGACATTTTGAATTAAACCACGTCTCAGTAATGGCAAATACATCTATGTTACCTGCACTAGCAACTAGTCTCAACTCGTCCATCTTATTCCTAGCACTGCGACTATTTGTGTAATAAATACTTAAAGACCCTCCTCTTTCTTTACCCTTCCTGCTCCTTTCTGTTATTCCACTAAACCTATTACTGTCCTTGTCAATTAGTGCCACTGGCTTTCCAATATCCACCTCATTTTGCCTATTTCTAGTTCTCCTAGTACTCATATTACTACCCTGAGACTTCACAGTTTTCTCTCCAAAACCCATACCACTAACTATTCCTAGTTTAAAGACCTAACAGCTCCCTCCACTGCGTTGGCCAGTGCTCCCACCCCACACCTAGATAAGTGAACCCCATCCCTGGCATACATGTCATTTCTACCATAGAAGAGGTCCCAGTTGTCAATGAATGTTACCGCATTTTCCTTACAGTATTTATCCAGCCAGCAATTGACACCAATTGCTCTGGACAACCATTCATTTCCAACTCCTCTCCTTGGCAAAATGCCACATATGACAGGTTTCCCACCCTTCCTCCTAATTGTCTATTGCTGACCAGATGGGACATATGTCGTGCATAGTATTCTAAACTGAACACTTTAGATTCCTCAAAGTGGTTCTTATATTTGACAGTCTTTCATACAGTGAAGATGAGATGTGATTAATTTGCATTTTAGGAGAGCTAGTCATTACTTCGGCCAGTCTTAGTGCTTGTGAATGACATCCTGTAGGCATCTGTCTATGCTTGCAACCTATTTAAGTTTTCCTGTAGACTACCTAGTAGGGTGATTGAAGCTAAAACCTTGGGTAGTTTCAAGTTTAGGTTGGATAAATACACGAGTGAGAGGGGTTAGATTTGAGTGGGACTTGCACACGAGTAAATAGAATTATCAGAGCTTATTGTCAGGGTAGCACTGAAAGTGGGTTGGGCAAATATTCTGATAGTGGTTTGGATTGAAAAGAACCTGCCCAGTATGGGCCAACAGACCTACTGCAGTGTTCCTCCTTTCTTATGTTCTGAAATAGATACTTAAGAGTTCAATCCTTCGTGCAGGTTGTTTACAACACACCAGAAGTACTGTTAGTCTGGGTTAGTGTGACAAGTCGGACAGAAGCGTCGTCGTAAGCGTCTCTCTTCCTTGTGCGTTTTATTTGTACATTGTTCCAGTCAGGGTATTGTGCCTTTTTGGTTCTTTATTGAACTCTGGATGGCCACCGCTCGTCACCCGTTCCCAGCGTGATAGCTGTAGTTCCTCAGTCCTGTGTGTGTTTAGAATGTGTTGCAGAGAGAATGAGAGAGGTATGTGTATGTACAATGTTCGCCAAGACCATAGTCCTGGCACGGGTCCCAATCTTGCGATGACCCGTCTCTGGCTCCCGATGGAGAAAGGTTTCCACAATGATGCGACGCATGCCGCTCAAGCGCCCCTCTGGTCAGTTCAACTGGTGCATCTCATAAGCGACATCATATGTAACTATGGACACTAGCGAGGAGGAGGATATGTCATTATCACAGGTAACAGCTTGTCTGGTTCGTTGACCCCATGGTACACTAGTGTGGCCGCAGTCATCTCTGGGTCCTCTTCGGGAGGGAATATCACCCCTAGTTGCCTGCGGAGTGTCTCAGTAGCTTCGCACTCTAGAAGATAGTGTGTTAGGGGCCGCTGGACAACGTGCTGACAGTACTGGCACATCTCCTCAGCCTTGTCTACCATCATCTTGGCTGTGGGAAAGCCCAAACGAAGCCGATGGATGGCGGTACACTGCGCTCTGGACCAGCTTCTATCATATGGAGGGGGTTCTCGCTGAGTCGCTGCTCGGTACCACTGTTGAGATGGGGTATCACCTAAGACCTCCCCCATAAGTTTCGTGGCTCTGGCAGCCACCAGTTTGGTCTATCGTAGGCTGATTGGAACAGTAATCCCAACATGTGGATAGTCTGTTACTGCCTTGGCTGCATCATCTGCCGCCTCATTTCCCCGGATGCCAGCATGGCTGGGGATCCAGTTCAATGTCGATCTATTACCCTGAACTTCTAAGGCTGTCATTATGCTCAGGATCGATGTGATGAGGCGAACATTATCCTGTGGTTGAGGATGGGAGAGGGCATTGATTGCAGAGGTGGAATCAACATGTATGACAGGTCGGAGTCGATGTCGTAGGGCATGTGACAATGCCTGCTGAATCGCCACCAGCTCAGCTTGAAAGATCGTGCAGTGGTCAGGGAGTCGCCAGCCTTGTGTGACCATTGTGGTACAGTCCAGCTGCTGCTCTCTTCTTGTCAGGGTCGACAGAACCATCTGTGAAATACACTGCATATGTGCCTCCCTCTGCCAGTGCCATGCTTGTCTCAGCATGATTGCTGAGGGTGTCTTGACTGCAGAGACACTTAGAGATGGGTAGCTGCATGATACAAACATCGGCTGGATCTGGGCGCCAGGGAGGTGTGAGATGCGAGTGTATGAGAGCGAATGTGTGTGTGTGTGTGTACACTCACCTAATTGTACTCACCTAATTGTGGTTGCAGGGGTCGAGACTCAGCTCCTGGCCCCGCCTCTTCACTGATCGCTACTAGGTCCTCTCCCTCTCTGCTTCCTGAGCTTTGTCATACCTCTTCTTAAAACTATGTATGGTTCCTGCCTCCACTACTTCACTTGCTAGGCTATTCCACTTCCTGACGACTCTATGACTGAAGAAATACTTCCTAACGTCCCTGTGACTCGTCTGAGTCTTCAGCTTCCAGTTGTAACCCCTTGTTTCTGTGTCCCCTCTCTCGAACATCCTATCTCTGTCCACCTTGTCTATTCCCCGCAGTATCTTGTATGCCGTTATCATGTCTCCCCTGACCCTTCTGTCCTCCAGTGTCGTCAGTCCAATTTCCCTCAACCTTTCCTCGTACGACATTCCCCTGAGCTCTAAGACTAGCCTTGTTGCAAACCTTTGTACTTTCTCTAACTTCTTGACGTGCTTGATCAGGTGTGGGTTCCAGACTGGTGCTGCATACTCCAGTATGGGCCTGACATACACAGTGTACAGTGTCTTATTAACGTATCGGAACGCTATTCTCAGGTTTGCCAGGCGCCCGTATGCTGCAGCAGTTATTTGGTTGATGTGTGGTTGATGTGTGTGTGTGTGTGTGTGTGTGTGTACTCACCTAGTTGTACTCACCTAGTTGAGGTTGCAGGGGTCGAGTCCGAGCTCCTGGCCCCGCCTCTTCACTGATCGCTACTAGGTCACTCTCCCTGAGCCGTGAGCTTTATCATACCTCTGCTTAAAGCTATGTATGGATCCTGCCTCCACTACATCGCTTCCCAAACTATTCCACTTACTGACTACTCTGTGGCTGAAGAAATACTTCCTAACATCCCTGTGATTCATCTGTGTCTTCAGCTTCCAACTGTGTCCCCTTGTTACTGTGTCCAATCTCTGGAACATCCTGTCTTTGTCCACCTTGTCAATTCCTCTCAGTATTTTGTACGTCGTTATCATGTCCCCCCTATCTCTCCTGTCCTCCAGTGTCGTCAGGTTGATTTCCCTTAACCTCTCCTCGTAGGACATACCTCTTAGCTCTGGGACTAGTCTTGTTGCAAACCTTTGCACTTTCTCTAGTTTCTTCACGTGCTTGGCTAGGTGTAGGTTCCAAACTGGTGCCGCATACTCCAATATGGGCCTAACGTACACGGTGTACAGGGTCCTGAATGATTCCTTATTAAGATGTCGGAATGCTGTTCTGAGGTTTGCTAGGCGCCCATATGCTGCAGCAGTTATTTGGTTGATGTGCGCTTCAGGAGATGTGCCTGGTGTTATACTCACCCCAAGATCTTTTTCCTTGAGTGAGGTTTGTAGTCTCTGACCCCCTAGACTGTACTCCGTCTGCGGCCTTCTTTGCCCTTCCCCAATCTTCATGACTTTGCACTTGGTGGGATTGAACTCCAGGAGCCAATTGCTGGACCAGGTCTGCAGCCTGTCCAGATCCCTTTGTAGTTCTGCCTGGTCTTCGATCGAGTGAATTCTTCTCATCAACTTCACGTCATCTGCAAACAGGGACACCTCAGAGTCTATTCCTTCCGTCATGTCGTTCACAAATACCAGAAACAGCACTGGTCCTAGGACTGACCCCTGCGGGACCCCGCTGGTCACAGGTGCCCACTCTGACACCTCGCCACGTACCATGACTCGCTGCTGTCTTCCTGACAAGTATTCCCTGATCCATTGTAGTGCCTTCTCTGTTATCCCTGCTTGGTCCTCCAGTTTTTGCACCAATCTCTTGTGTGGAACTGTGTCAAACGCCTTCTTGCAGTCCAAGAAAATGCAATCCACCCACCCCTCTCTCTCTTGTCTTACTGCTGTCACCATGTCATAGAACTCCAGTAGGTTTGTGTGTGTGTGTGTGTGTGTGTGTGTGTGTGTGTGTGTGTGTGTGTGTGTGTGTGTGTGTGTGTGTATGTATGTGTGTGTGTGTGTGTGTATGTATGTATATGTGTGTGTGTGTGTGTGTGTGTGTGTAAACGTAAGCGTTGAATTGCGCTCACATGTACACGTGTACTACTGTATAGATTTAACAGGAGCCCAGATGTTTAAGAACGCGCGTCACTACTTTGGATGTGCACCTAAGTGTGTACACATGTACGCATACAGCTATAAAAACACACAAATGCATACGCCAGCGTGCACACGCATGCGTACTCGCCATACGACTCAAATGTGTACACTTTCACGTACAAGGCAAGAAAGCGTGTACAAATACACTATCACAGGGATGAATTTGATGCTGTGTCCAAACAGCAGCAACAACATCCCCAGATTATGCCAGTGAAACATCTTCCATGCTGTGTGATTACCTGTTTGTAGCTACAGCAACAAATGTATAAATTCTGCAATGCTCCAACTTCAGCATTTATACTTACAGAAACATAGCTCTGTTCGTGGACCAACTTCAGTGGGTGTAGTTACTGAAACAGAGATGCTGGTGGCCGCAGGGAGATAGAGCATCTCATGTACAGAGCATCATCAACAGGAAGGCAGGTAGACACCTTTACCTCTGGGATTATGGTCTTGCCACACTGTTCGCCTTCAGACAGACAGCCACACACACACACACACACACACACACACACACACACACACAGATTGGACACAGTAACAAGGGAACACAGTTGGAAGCTGAAGACACAGATGAATCACAGGGATGTTAGGAAGTACATGAGTGGGAGGGGTTGGATTTGAGTGGGACTTGCACATCAGAGCTTATTTCTTGGGTAGCATTGAAAATTGGGTTGGTCAAATGTTTGTTAGTGGGATGAATTGTAAAGGACCTGCCTAGTATGGGCCAACAGGCCTGCTGCAGTGTTCCTCCTTTCTTATGTTCTTATGTTCTTATTTCTTCAGCCACAGAGTAGTCAGTAAGTGGAATAGTTTGGGAAGCGATGTAGTGGAGGCAGGATCCATACATAGCTTTAAGCAGAAGTATGATAAAGCTCACGGCTCAGGGAGAGTGACCTAGTAGCGATCAGTGACGATGCGGGGCCAGGAGCTCGGAATCGACCCCCGCAACCTCAACTAGGTGAGTACAACTAGGTGAGTACACACACACAATGTACGTCAGGCGCATCATGGAGTATGCAGCGCCAACATGGAGCCCCAATCTGGTCAAACGTTTATAAAAACTCCAGAATGTCCAGAGGTTTGCAAATTTAACAGCGACTAGAGAAGGCATGACTACGACAATATTCTCAGATGATTTGACAGAGATGGGAAAATTTTGTTTTTAAATGCGAGACGCAGAGAGCAAGGAATTATAGAAGCAAAGACACAGATGAGGCAGAGGGATGTTAGAAAGCACTTTTTTCAGTCAGGGTGTAAATGAGTGTGGGTATGGTGGTGTGTTTGTGAGTGGAGTGGGGAGTGTGTGGGAGTGAGAGGGCGGAGAGGTGTGGAAGACGTGGGTGGTATGGGAGGTGTTGGTGTGGGTGTGCACAGCAACGCACTTGACAGTGTTCTCAGGAAACAACAAATGAGGAGTTCATTGCGCAGATCACGAGTGTTGGTTCAAGGCAACACCAACTGTGTTTGGGCGCTTGTTTGTGCACGTGCGCGTGTAACGAGTGTAAGTTAATGAATATTGAAAGTATTTTAGATGCCAGAAAAACATGTTACGAACTGGTCATGAAACAAAGTTAAGCGAGGCAGATAATTTGTAGATGACGAAATCTCTCAATCTCTCTCTCTCTGTTATAACAACAGGGTGATAGAGATAAAGCAGGGGTGAAGGAAGATGAGAGAGAGAGAGAGAGAGAGAGAGAGAGAGAGAGAGAGAGAGAGAGAGAGAGAGAGAGAGAGAGAGAGAGAGAGAGAGAGAGAGAGAGAGAATCTCAACATACATGGCAGCAGGACGTAAATACCAGTCACATACAAATATCAGATTTAAAAAACTTCTACGAAAGTCAAGTCTACCAGCACAATTACACAACAAAAATAAGGTAAACACAATCACATTAAGGAACAATAATCAACAATAATGACATGCCAAATAAAATGTCAGCATCGTAAAAGTTAATATTGGAAGAACTACCAATGTTAGGTAAAGGAACACTTGTGCAAATGTGACTTTTTTGTGTGCGAACGTTTCGCTCTCCAGGAGGTTCATCAAGCTGACTTTATAAAGCTCCTGTTGAGCGAAACGTTGTCGCAATGTCACAGTTGCATGCGTATCCCTAACATATAAGAGTCGTCTAAGATATCTCAGAGGTCCCTATGCAAAGGAGCTGAATTCTAGAGTAGCTAAAAATCTGCTCCACAACATTCACACTGAGAGGGGCAAGAGCTTCTGTAAACAGCTGGCTATGAGGTTAATCAACTTTTTTTTCCCCCTTTGGGGGTTTAAACTGAACACACGAGAAAAAGTTTCAAAGACATTTTGAGGGACTTTTGGGCCCCCCCTTTTGGTTTTTTTCCCCCAAAAAAAGGGGACCCCTTTCCCAAAGCCAAAATAAAGAAAAATCTCCCAAAATGGCCTTTTTAAAAAAACCCCTTTATATTGTGTCATATTAACATACTTGTGTGTATATACTACAATTGTTATAACCCCAAAAGAAAAGGAGGCTGAGGATGATTCCGTCAGCCCCCCGGGTTGGGAAATTGGTGATAGGGAGGGGATGAGGTTTTTTGGGGTTGTTTGGAAGGGGGGGGGAGACATACATAAAAACCCATCCCCCACAACAAATTTTTATTATTCGATGTCCAAAGAAACACACGCCCCACCCACCAACACACCCAACCCACTTTGTGTTGTTGAGGGCTTCAAGCAACACACTGCCACACACACACTAACAATTTCTTCCACATTTCGGTTTTGTATCCCAAGACATTGTTGGTCCACATGCGGGGTCTCCCCCTTTTTCTCCCACTATTCCCCCACCCCCTCCTCTCCTCCCCTTACGCCCTTCCTGCCACCCTCCCAATTCCTCCTCCATTCTCCTCACTAGTTCATCCCCCCTCTCTTTATTCTGTCCCAAACCTTTACTTCCTCTCTTCCTTTTCTCTCACGTCCCCTCCTTTTCCCCTCCCGTTCCCCCTCTTTTCTCCCATCACAGCACTCCGGGCAAGCTGATATGTTTCGTAAAAATGGCAGCGGGGGCGGACCAGGGAACAAAGTAACTATGGGGGAAGGGTTTTAAAACTCGGGTCACAGCGCCTGGGGGTTCTATTATGTAACAGTTCAGGGTCCTGTGTATTAATAAGGGGGACTGAGGGAGTTTAAGCTTTATATTAGGTCTTTTGCGATTTTAGGCTCCACCAATATAAAAAAAAATCTAAGTCTTCCAATAATAAAAATGTATTGTGAAGGATCTCAAAAATTATTTAGTCATATATTATTTTTTTATTAGTCAGAATTGGTTATTTTTTATTACGTATTAAGAGTTTTGAGATTTTTCCCAAAAAGCCCGGTCCGGGGCCCGGCCCTGGCCGCCCCTGGCCACCCCCTGGCCAGCCCTGGGGGCCGGGGAGTGTAAACCCTTTTAAAAAGCAACCCTGGTCCGGTAGGTTCTTAATCTGGCCGTGTGTATCACGGCCAATATTTTAAATTCTCCGGCTTACGCCTACAGGCCTGGAAGAATTAAACTCGCAATACCGTGACTGGAGCAGTTCACTGGGGGGCAAAAGTCTTTTGACCCCCTATTCTTTTTCAATTTACCCGCCCCCAGAGCGACGAAAAGGGTTGTTTTAAACTTTTGGGGAGGAACCAAGACAAGTTTTAAATTGACGAGGTTATCCATAATTGGAAGATCCTGGACTTCACTTTACGAAACAGTAAGCAAGTGCGATAGTAATTATTGACAAGGTAGATTATAGGGGAAAAATAACATGTCATTAAAGGAATGAGAAATTTAGGGCCCGGAGGCTGCGTACCCTGAAATCTTCCGTCAAGAAAGAACCCCTTCAAAAATTTAAAATCTTTATATAAACAGAGTTTAAACATCTTCATTTTAAAAAACTATCATTTAAGTATTAAAAATTAAATTTAAATAAAAATTTAAAAATTAAAAAACAAAAAAAAATTTTGGTAAAAAAATATATAAAAAACAATAATTTGGTTTTTTAAATTATATTATATATATATATATATATATATATATATATATATATAATATATATATATATATATAATATAATATATATATTTTCCCTTTTACGAAAGGTCGTTTTTAAAAAATTTTATGTGCAGATTTTTATGTCAAGAAATATAAACAATATACAAATTTACCTGACTTTTCCAAAGTGATGATGTTTTAAATGACGTTTGAAAAACCATTTGAAAATTGTTGAGGTTTTACCAACACTTGAGAATTCTTTTCTCAATCGTTTGATTTCGTCAAATTCTGAACGATCTTCGTTGCAAAAGTCCCGCAAATTACTTCGCATAATAAATTTCATTTTCTAGGCGACGTTTTATTGTTTTAATGTTAATTAACGTGATGTACGTTTATTTAACCTCTAATAACGAAAATACATCACCGGGGAGGATAGCATCATAGTAAATAGAGTCCAATTCAATGAGAACTAAACGGTCGTAATGTATGGTGAGAGGGTCGACACTGCTACACCTTAATATAAAACTGAGATGATCTACACTGCTACACCTTAATATAAAACTGAGATGATCTACACTGCTACACCTTAATATAAAACTGAGATGATCTACACCTAATTTTTTTTAAAAACGAGATGATCTACACTGCACACCTTAAAATAAAAACTGAGATGACTACACTGCTACATTTTAATATAAAACGAGATGACTAATGCTAACCAATATAAACGGGGGGGCACGATATTAAAACTGGATTAGTTTTTTGGAGTTTAAAGTCCATCCTCCCAAACAGGGTTTAGGGACTGATTTAACCTGTTCACCACCCTACAAGAAATTAATCTCCCGGCATATACAAACCAATATGCACAAGCCCCGCTGAAAACTCAACCATCAGGCCATCCGAGGGGAAAAAAAGTACACCTAATATAAAAATTTCCCAAAGGGGGAGATGGTACACACACCCACTGCTACACCCGGTGACTACCACGGCCCTGTGTTTACTCTCTCCGTGCTCACCCCCGTCACTAATAAACCAGGGTTATGCACCACTGTTTAAATTTTGACTTCTATTATTCCCCCAAACTAAGAGTTTATGTTTTAGAGGGATTTTTTTTGAATTTTTATTTATTAGGTTTAACCAGTTTCAATAAATCTAATTATTTTATTTAGATTGATGAAAAAAGCATCTTTCAAAGGAAATTATACCGAGTTATGATCATACTGATTCTAAATATTAAATTATATATAATATATATATATATATATATATATATATATATATATATATATATATATATATATATATTATTTTTTAACAATCCGTTTCCTCAAGAAGGTCCCGATAAAGAAAATTTTAATCATTCACCCATCACTGTCTTCCGGGGATGCTTTGCAAAGTTAAAAAATTAACATTAACACCCCCCCTAAGGGGGGTTTTAAAATTTGCATCGTTGGTAACGTTGCAGAATGGCCGGGTTTTTTTGAATAAATTTATTGAAAAGGGTTTTAATTTTTTGGATTAAAGGAACTTTTCCCGCAAAGTAGATTTGTCACATGATGAGGCCCGCACCAGAGTCCCCAAAAAAACCAAAAACTGTCCACAAAAAAACCAAAAACTCAGTCACAACAACCCAAAAACTAGTCAAAAAATTAAAACCTAGTTACAATAACAAAATTTGTTTAAAAAAACAATATCACTAAAAACAAATCAAAAATTTAGTCCTAAAAAACAACAATTTTTTCACAAAACCCAAAAAATTTTTTGAAACAAAAAAAATTAGTCACAGAACCAAAACCCAGTCAAAAAAAAAATTTATCCCAAAAAATAACCTAGAACAAATAACCCAAAAATTTAGTCTACAAAAAAACAATTTAGTCTAAAAAAAACCAGTCTACAAACCAAACCGTTTAAAAATAAAACTCAGTCCAAATAAAAAATCCCCAGTCTACAATAACAATCAGTCTAAACAGCAAAACCAGTCCACAAATAACAAATTCCCGGGTACAAAAACAACAATTGTCCCAAAAAAAGCAAAATTTAGTTCAAAAAAACAACAATCCAGCTTAAAAAAATTAAAATTTAGTCAAAATTCAAAAATCATTTAAAAATTAAAAAATTTTAGTCTACAACCAATAATTTAGTCTACAAAAAAACTAGTTCAAAAAGGAAAACCCAGTTTTAACAGCAACAATCAGTCAAAAAAAACTCAGTCTAAAAGGAAAACCAGTCTACAAAAAACAACCAGTCTACAAAAATTAACAATCATTCAAAAAAAGGAAAACTATCATAAAAAATTAAAAATAGTCACAATCAAAACCATCAAAAAAATAAAAACCAGTTAAATAACAAAATAGTTCAAAAATTTTCAAACCAGTTAAAAAAAAATTTTTTCCAAATAAACCAAAAATTTTTTAGCCCCAAAAACAATAACCCAGTCTACAAACAATCAGTTACAAAAACAATTTGCCTTAAAAAATTCCAACACCCCCGTTACAAATAAAACTACTAAAAAATAAAAAAAATCCCCCCAAAAAATCAAAATTAAAAACCAGTCTAAAAAGGAAAAAGTTTTACAAAGCCAAAAATTTGTCCAAAAATTTAAAAATCTCAGTCCACAAAGGAAAAAGTCCAAATAAAAACTTTGTCCAAAAAACCAAAATAGTTTAAAAAGGGAAAACCGCCCCCAAAACCCCAACTAGCCACAATTAAAAAAAGTCCAAAAAAAAAAACTCAGTTCAAAAACCCAAAAATTGCCAAAAAACAATAGTTAACAAAAAAAGTTTACAAAACCCCAACCCGTCCAAAAAAACCAAAATGTTAAAAAAACCTGGAGGAGTCTACCTGGAGGAGTCTACCTGGAGGAGTCTACCTGGAGGAGTCTACCTGGAGGAGTCTACCTGGAGGAGTCTACCTGGAGGAGTCTACCTGGAGGAGTCTACCTGGAGGAGTCTACCTGGAGGAGTCTACCTGGAGGAGTCTACCTGGAGGAGTCTACCTGGAGGAGTCTACCTGGAGGAGCCTACCTGGAGGAGTCTACCTGGAGGATATTCCGGGGAAGAACGTCCCCAGGGCCCTGTCCACGACCAGGCCTCCCGGTGGATCAGGGCCTGATCAACCAGACTGTTACTGCTGGCCGCACGTAGTCCAACGTACGAACCACAGCCCGGCAGATCCGGCACCGACTTTATGTTCCTTATAAAATAATTTTCTCAAGAGATCAGGAAACAGCCTGATTGGTCAGAGACAGTCTCGATTAGCCTTCAGGACTCTGTGTTGAATGACCCCCTCTCCATGCGGGTTTAACGCAACTTGATATATGATAAAATGAAGTGATCGAGTTGTTTCGTGTAAATATTACGACACAGTGAGAGCTTTGACACCATAGGCCAGCACCAACAGCCTGATCGACCAGGCCAGCAACCAGAAGGCCTGATCTGGGACCAGGCCGAGGGGGGAGGTGACCCCCAGAAGCATTCTCAGTGGTTGTACGTTGATGCTACTGAAGGGCTCTTGCTCCAAGGTATTTAGCGCTACCTTTTCCTTCCTCGGATTAAACTTGATTTATTCCATTTCCCAGGCACTGTATGGCCCCCCTTACAGGCTTAACGCTTTCCCAGGAATAAAGTTAGTAATCATGCACCACAACAACGCAGGTGACGCACTCCGCATCGTACGATTCTCTCTCCGTTCCTTCTTAGTCTTCCTGCGTCGCCTCTCCATCTCCATGTCGTTCTCTATTCTTGCCTGTCTCACGCTTCCTCCTCCTCCTCTCTCATTCCTGTTCCTCGTCCCCATCCTCCCTCCAGTGTCCCTGATCAGTGTGTTTGTTGTCTTGTTGTGGAGACATTTCCTAAAAGGATCTCCATAGACACGCTGGAATTATTGATGAGCGGATTCTCTACGAGCCGAGGGTGAGTCAGAGGAGATGGAGGAGGGAGAGGGTGAGAGGGGAGTAGGGAGAGGAAAAGAGGGGAGGAGAAATGATGAAAAAAATCGGAAGGCGAGGGAAAAGAAACCGATTTTATTTTTAATTAAGCACAAGT
The DNA here is from genome assembly GCF_038502225.1 of Cherax quadricarinatus. NCBI lineage: Eukaryota > Metazoa > Arthropoda > Malacostraca > Decapoda > Parastacidae > Cherax > Cherax quadricarinatus. Next base: position 5,442,180 of record NC_091337.1, on the reverse strand, counting down.
TGATGTATCATTGCGTGCTGCTACCTTGCATAGCCCTACCAAACCGTGCAAGTACAGCTCCCCTGTCAGCCCCTGTCCACCGTACACACACGTACACATACAGGCCCCCCTACAGTGCACACACAACATACAGCCCCTACGCACCGTGCACACACAGCCCCACTATGCCATATACACACAACGTACCCCACTAAATCATGTACACACAACGTACCCCACTAAACCATGTACACACAACGTACCCCACTAAACCATGTACACACAACGTACCCCACTAAACCATGTACACATAACGTACCCCACTAAACCATGTGCACACAACGTACCCCACTAAACCATGTACACAAAACGTACCCCACTAAACCATGTACACAAAACGTACCCCACTAAACCATGTACACACAACGTACCCCTCCCCCTTAATGCACACAAATTCTTCAGAAACTCACGTAATTGTACTTCTTCCGGTGACTCAAGTGCGTAGTAACGACAGTGATTTCCGGCTTTTATTTATTCACACGTCGACTAGTACAAGTAGAGACAAGGTTGGCACTCAGAGAAGAGTCATCACAGTCATCACAAGAACACCGTAACACCCGAGGAGCGGATAGTTGACCTACCTGTTGGCTACATCAGATTTTCAAGCTTTTCTACTGAAAGAGGGTCACTCAGGCTGCATATCACTTCTATACCTTCGCAGAGGGATACTTCACAACGAGAAACAGGGATACAAAGTAAACTCTCAACATATATACGCATATATATATATATATATATATATATATATATATATATATATATATATATATATATATATATATAAAAAAAAGGAAATATTCATATTATTGTCAAAACTGCTTTTTATGAAACAAGATTCAATTATATTCCTGTCGACCATGGACTTGCTTGATACTACTTTCTCAACTTTTTGAAAATCAATTGGATGGTTAAAATCTCTTACATGAATAAATAGAGCATTGGAATCTTGTCCAGTTCTAATGCTATATTTATGTTGTTTTAATCTTAGTTCGAGATTTTTACCAGTTTGACCGTAATAAACTTTATCGCAAATTTTACAAGGAATCTTATAGACACATCCATCAGCATTTTGGGGGGAATTCTTTATCAAAAGTTTTTTTACTGTATCAAGATTTTTGAATACAACTTTAATATTAAAAGTCTTAAGAAGAGAAGGCATATCAACCAAGTTTTCATGGTAAGGGAGAACCAACATATTTTTAGTTGAATAAGGCTGGTTGTCCCTTTTTGGATTGTAAAAAGTATTTCTAGCAACTTTAAAAGATTTACCAATTACATTTCTTGGGTATTTTAAATCATTACCTATTTCATAAATTTTGGATATTTCCTCATCTATGAACTCAGGACTACAAATTCGTAAAGCTCTCAAAAACATTGATGAGAAAATAGACAGTTTGACTCTATCTTGATGCGAGGAATAATAGTGGACATAGGAACAGTTATTTGTAGGTTTTCTGTAAATTTTAAATTTGAATTCATTATTACCCTTAATAATTAAAACATCTAGAAAAGGCAATGAGTTATTTTCTTCAAACTCAACAGTAAAGTTTATAGAATGGGCTAAGCTATTTAATTTTCCAAGGAAATGATGTATATCTACATTTTTGGGCATAAGACACAAAATATCATCAACATATCTGAACCATTTAGCTCTATTAGGGAGGATTGTGTTAAGTAACCTTGTTTCAAAAAATTCCATGTATAGGTTACTAAGAACAGGTGAAAGAGGATTTCCCATTGCCATACCAAACTTCTGAGTGTAAAACTTATCATTAAATACAAATTTTGCATCAACAATGCAAAGTTTAATAAGTTTAATGATAGTAGGAACTGGCAATAGTAAATCATAGTTAACGAGTTCTTCAGATAAGAAACTTAATAAATCATCAACAGGAACTTTCGTAAACAAGTAACATCAAAACTAACCATGTTAAAATCATTTAAGTCAGTCAAGGAGCTTAATTTATCAACCAAGTCTATGTTGTTTTTAACATTAAAGTTAGAAATTTTGCCAACAATAGGGCTCAAAATATCAACAAGCCATTTGGATAATTTATATGAAACTGACCCTATGGAGCTAATAATTGGTCTGACTGGATTCCCTGGTTTGTGTGTTTTTATTAGTCCATACATGTAAGGTAAAGATGGATTAGTGGAAGTAAATTGTTTGACTAATTCATCTTTGCCTTTCAGTAGAAGTTTTATTGTTTTATTGAAATTGCTGTTAACGGTTTCTAGGGGATTTTTCCTAAGTTTGGAATAGGTTTCAGTATCATCTAAGAGATTATTCATTTTTTCTTGGTAATCATTTTCTTTCATAATTACTATTGCATTTATTTTGTCTGCTTTAGTAAGGCGCAAATTTTTATTGTTATTAAGTGTATCATAAGACTTAAAGAATCTTGAAGGGCAATTGGGAATGTTTGGTTTTAACATAGAGTTATATACCATTCCTTTACTAATATTAATTTCATCAGAGGATAAATCAGAAAATTTTTCAAAGTTACAAAAGGCTTTTGCAATTTCAACATTATTAAGTTTTTTTGAAGTTGCAAAACTTAGGCCAAAACCTAGAGCAGCAGTTGTATGTTTGTCTAAAATTTCATCTGATAAGTTAATTACAAAATTGTTATTAGCATGCTTTGTCCAATCACTATACATGGAATTTTTTGAAACAAGGTTGCTTAACACAATCCTCCCTAATAGAGCTAAATGGTTCAGATATGTTGATGATATTTTGTGTCTTATGCCCAAAAATGTAGATATTCACCATTTCCTTGGAAAATTAAATAGCTTAGCCCATTCTATAAACTTTACTGTTGAGTTTGAAGAAAATAACTCATTGCCTTTTCTAGATGTTTTAATTATTAAGGGTAATAATGAATTCAAATTTAAAATTTACAGAAAACCTACAAATAACTGTTCCTATGTCCACTATTATTCCTCGCATCAAGATAGAGTCAAACTGTGTGTTTTCTCATCAATGTTTTTGAGAGCTTTACGAATTTGTAGTCCTGAGTTCATAGATGAGGAAATATCCAAAATTTATGAAAGAGGTAATGATTTAAAATACCCAAGAATTGTAATTGATAAATCTTTTAAAGTTGCTAGAAATACTTTTTACAATCCAAAAAGGGACAACCAGCCTTATTCAACTAAAAATATGTTGGTTCTCCCTTACCATGAAAACTTGGTTGATATGCCTTCTCTTCTTAAGACTTTTAATATTAAAGTTGTATTCAAAAATCTTGATACAGTAAAAAAACTTTTGATAAAGAATTCCCCCCAAAATGCTGATGGATGTGTCTATAAGATTCCTTGTAAAATTTGCGATAAAGTTTATTACGGTCAAACTGGTAAAAATCTCGAACTAAGATTAAAACAACATAAATATAGCATTAGAACTGGACAAGATTCCAATGCTCTATTTATTCATGTAAGAGATTTTAACCATCCAATTGATTTTCAAAAAGTTGAGAAAGTAGTATCAAGCAAGTCCATGGTCGACAGGAATATAATTGAATCTTGTTTCATAAAAAGCAGTTTTGACACTAATATGAATATTTCCTTTGGTTTATATAAATTAGATCCATTTATAATTAATAGAATTTGGGAAGAATTTAATAATACACTGGACAAATAATTTTTAAATTTTCTTTGGTAGAATAGTTTGTGGGTGAGTTGTGCAAAGGACCTATCCAAGTTGGGTCGGCGCGCGTCAGGTGTTTAACCGTTGTGGGATCTGATAGTGAGGTGCTGGCCAGACCCCTTATATAGCTTCCTTGGATGCTTTACTTTCATAGTTCCTTGATAATGTGAGTAGTCACGAAAGCGCTTGGAATTTCTCTATTCTTTCAGAGTGGTTGTTTTGCATATTCTGAAATCACCTGTTTACTGTGATCTTATTGCATATATATATATATATATATATATATATATATATATATATATATATATATATATATATATATATATATATATATATATATATATATATATACAGTGAGTGCAACATTCGCCAGTCAGACTATAATGTAACATGGTGGAGAGCCAAGCGCTACACGGCGGGATTTTGTGTTACCAAATCGTCCTCTGCTCGAGAGACTGAAGACAATATAATGAAGAAATCTCCATGCTGTGGCTGACCTGTTCATCCTCCGCCTCTGTGCTGTTTCCTTATTTGTACCCCAGTCATTTTATTGCTCATTCGTTCTTCCTCTTTTTATTTTATGTACATTTTTTCTGTGTTCGACTCAACAGACAATGAGAGAATCTGTCTGTCTGTCTGTCTGTCTCTCTCTCTCTCTCTCTCTCTCTCTCTCTCTCTCGTCGCCAGTGCATCATTGCCAGAAATTCCCCGACAGTTCAAAAGGGCGATCAGAATTTCCCTGTCAAAGCTAGAGGAAGGGGAAAGGGGTGTGAAAAGGGGAAAAAGTGAAACAAAATATTTCCTCCCAATTTTCCCCAGCACATAAAGATTCTCTCTTTTTTCTCTCCTTGGAAAAAATAATAATATAAAAGAAAGTCGAAACTCTTTAATACGACGTTTCTCCAAAACACGTAAATGCACTCTTGTCCCAGTCATTGGCGCGAGGTGCCCTGTGAGAGGCAGGCAGAGGCAGACATTTAGGCAGGCAGGCAGAGGCAGACATTTAGGCAGGCAGGCAGAGGCAGATATGGTGGCAGACAGGCAGAGGCAAGCATGAAGGAAGAAAGACAGGCAGGTAGAAGCAGACATGTAGGAAGAAATGCAGGCAAGCAGAGGCCGACATTTAGGCAGGCAGAGGCAGAAATGGTGGCAGAAAGGCAGGCAGGCAGAGGCAGACATGGAGGCAGAAAGGCAGGCAGAGGCAGGCAGGGAGCAGTTAGCGCTCAACACCACACGCCAAAGTCCATTAGATGTACCTCTGGGCACTACACGAAACTGCTCCCCGTAAATTGGAGGATCGAGAGCAGATGCGATTCATATCTCATGGGGGGAGAGAGGGAGGAGAGAGAGAGAGAGAGAGAGAGAGAGAGAGAGAGAGGGGGGGTAAGATCGTATGGGTCATATAGCGCCTGGAGAATGGGGGACAGTGGTCCTGGATCCAAGAAAGTGAAGGACAACTCCATATCCCTGAATCAAGAGCTCTTCATCGGCGTCAAACCCCCTTCCCTTGGAGGAAGGGAATCAGACCAGAGCTGCTGGACACAAATAAAGGACCTTCAGCAATAGACCTGTAATGTAACTCACCCTCAAGCAATTTTTTTTATAAGATTTGACATAAAATATACACCCCATAATACCATACTCAAGCCACCTTTTTTCAGTTCTGTATTATCATCATACCGGGAAGAAGGTGGGGAGTAAGACCCCTTTTCCACCTCCAAGAAGGTACTCTAACTTCGTTTAATTGTCCCAGGTGTGTACTGAACAATGCTTAATACTGTGAGTACTGGAATCTCTAGCACAGAAATTGAAGTCTCGGTGTATGTACACGGGGATATAAACCTCTTCACTGCTAGGTCTAGCCATTTTATGTATATAAACTTAAAATACAAATCACGATTGATTACAGGTGAATGACTTCAAGGAGCAGCAGGTGAATGACTTCAAGGAGGGGCAGATGAATGAGGTGACTTCAAGGAGGAACACGTGAATGAGGTGACTTCAAGAACATAGAATGTGGACGCTGAACGTCATTGTGCGTACGAGTCCGATCTATTGCTATTATTATTATTATTATTATTATTATTAATTATTATTATTATTATTATTATTATTATTATACCAAATCCATTTACTTTCGAACAAAACACCTCTGGTGAGACCCCCGATAAAGATATTTCTTATAATCTAAATATGTCCCATTTACCGTCAGAATCAATTAGCAGATTAGACGAGAGTAATTTCTGCAGAAGCAATGGTGTGAGATTTTTATAAGTACCACCTCTTAAATAACGCAGACCAGACCAGAAGAACTCACAGGTAAGGACCCACGAGGGGTAAAAGGGGAAGTGAGGATAGATGAAGAATAGGTGGGGAGAAGAAAAGGCTACAGGAAAAAAAAAAAGAAAAGAGCCGAGGCTAAGCCCAGGGGAAGTGAGGATAGATGAAGAATAGGTGGGGAGAAGAAAAGGCTACAGGAAAAAAAAAAAGAAAAGAACCGAGGCTAAGCCCAGCAGGAGAGGCACTGTAAGGCTTAGAATTATTATAGCAGTTGACGCCCCACCGAAGGAGGTGCAGTGTCAACTATGTTCAACTGTTTTTTATTACTGTAATAATGACATGCAATACGGACGAGTTGATTAACAAGGCACATGGGGGAGGGAGCATCTTGTTTTATTATTTATTTCCGAAATAATGATACCGAGGCTGCGCAAGTGGGCTTTATTCAATACATTTTAAAACAAGTTCTTAAATAACATGCTGTGTTTGATGAGATATTATTGTCCTATCGTCGTAAATTTTCAAAACAAACGATATATGTATATATATATATATATATATATATATATATATATATATATATATATATATATATATATATATATATATTTTTATTTTTTATTATCACACTGGCCGATTCCCACCAAGGCAGGGTGGCCCGAAAAAGAAAAACTTTCACCATCATTCACTCCATCACTGTCTTGCCAGAAGGGTGCTTTACACTACAGTTTTTAAACTGCAACATTAACACCCCTCCTTCAGAGTGCAGACACTGTACTTCCCATCTCCAGGACTCAAGTCCGGCCTGCCGGTTTCCCTGAATCCCTTCATAAATGTTACTTTGCTCACACTCCAACAGCACGTCAAGTATTAAAAACCATTTGTCTCCATTCACTCCTATCAAACACGCTCACGCATGCCTGCTGGAAGTCCAAGCCCCTCGCACACAAAACCTCCTTTACCCCTTCCCTCCAACCCTTCCTAGGCCGACCCCTACCCCGCCTTCCTTCCACTACAGACTGATACACTCTTGAAGTCATTCTGTTTCGCTCCATTCTCTCTACACACACACACACACACACATATATATATATATATATATATATATATATATATATATATATATATATATATATATATATATATATATATATATATATATATGTCGTGCCGAATACGTAAAACTGGTCAATTAGCAAGAACTCATTTAAAATTAAGTCCTTTCTAAAATTTTCTCTTATACGTTTAAAGATATATTTTTTTCATTAATGTTACTGTAAAAATTTCTAATTTTGCACCAAATGAATCTTAGAAAACTTACCTAACCTATTATAACAATAACAATTTATTTTAGCCTAACCCAACTAAATATATTTTAGATTTGTTTACAATAATTTAATACTAAACAAACACAGTGAAATATATTTTTTTCGATAGGTTCAGAATATTTTTGTCGAAATTATTGCATACACAAATTTTCACTTGTCCTGTATGGCAAGATGAACGTTGCTATTTAAGCCAAGATCGCAAGTTCTGCCTATTCGGCACGACATTATATATATATATATATATATATATATATATATATATATATATATATATATATATATATATATATATATATATATATATATATATATATATATATATATATATATATATATATATATATATATATATATATATATATATATATATATATATATATTAAGATAAGGATTAAAGGCACTTGTGGATAAAGCGTTTCCCTTTAGGTAAAGTCTTTCGTAAACTCAGTTATCGGTCTGCAGCAACGTGTTACGTGTATTTTATTAAGATAAACACCGTCTTTGTGAAACAGCCGAAGTTGCTTATAAAAAAGAAAGTTAAACCGCATATTCTCGAAATTTATTCCTTCCTGTAGGCGAAGAGACTTCAAGCGATAATTTAATGCAGAGAGACGCCTTGTTAAGCTCCACGTTTGATACTACGCTTCTTGCCACGATTACTCAAGTTATTATACTAGTTGTTTTAACTTTGAGCTGCTGAAGCCTTCGTGTGAACTTCTGTGATAAATCTTCCGATCTTGAGTTCATGGCGTCATTTGCACCAACATAGACGATAAAGGAGTTTTATTGCCGGCATCTTCACATACTTTCCCCACTGCTTAGGTAATATCAACAACTCCGGCTACTGGAATGTACAAACTTTTATAACGCGTTGGATTCCTACCACAGAATTCGACTAGCTGCATACGGATCATGGAGCGCCAATGTGTCTGATGGTTGTTTTGTCTGATAGAACCGTCTGATTTTTCGCCTCTCTAGATATATTTTGTTTGGGATAAAATGCAAATTGTTGGGTTACTGAAAGACTTCACTAAAAAATTTGCAGTTATGGTTGAAGAATTTCTATCTGCCTTCTGAATATTTTGTATGTCGTGAACATGTTTCTTTTAGAGATATTGAATTTAAGCTGTTATGTTCTCTACTCATTACCCTCAGTTCCGAAGACAGCTTAAACACGAGCCTCTGATCTTTTTAAAGCTTAATACAAGTGCTTTACCAGGTGTGGACACCCTAGTTGAGGATACCCCAGGTGTTGATACCCCAGGTGTGGACACCCAAAGTGTAGAAAACCCAGGAGTGGACACCGTGCATACGACAAACAGATTTTCTGTCTGTCTGTCAGAGTTGTTGTGGTTAACGTGTTTATCAAAATGTTTGGTGTGATAGTAACCCCAGAGTTCTCTTCGTTTTATTTATATTTACATTGTTACTTTCTCTCTACTCATTCACTTTCTCTCCCATTTTTATGTTCTTACATTGTTTTGAGGGGATGGGGGGAGAGGGGAAGTGTCAAGTTCTCTGAATACTTCTCTGCCCTAATCCTATCTACAAAATTTTTTTTTCAATGGCTGCATATCGTCTTCAAATACTGGCCACTGTTGTATTCTCTATGAAAAGATCTTAAAATACATTGGATATGATATTGTTCTTCAAGGAACTCCTCTGGTAAGTCTCTCTCAGGCTAACACTTCCTCCTTCACCATTTCTCTCTGTCTTTTGATATATTTTGAGGCACTCAAGCACTTTCTCTGCCACCTCTGCAGATTCCTCGAGTTTGTGAGGCAGTCTCTGGAGGGACGCCGTGACGAATTCTCTCCGTACAGTGTTACAACCTGTAGTTTGTCAACTATTCTCTCTTTTCTCGTCTGATATCTGTACTTCCCATGAAAAAACAAGAAACGAGATTTTCCAATTATTTCACCTCAAAATGCAATTCAAAACGATAATTTTATTAAAAAATAATAATTTCCTTGTATATACGAGATTTCGAGAATGTTTTATCTTAAAATGCAATCAAGGGAGAGAAACTGACTAAAATGAATGATATTTTAAGTGTTTCTAAAAAATATAAGTTCAAATATATTTATACAAATATATCACAGCAAGGAATGCTCCAGTTATACCTTGTGTTTACATGTCTGTGTTTGTCTGTGTTCCTGTGATTACCTTGCAGCTAATCTCTCCCCCTACCTCCTTCACTCCCTGGCTTCCCCCTTTATAAATAATTCCTACCCAACTCTCACTGTTCGTCTTCCCTCCCCCCCCCTCATTTTTTCCTCCCTCCGGTCTTTCCCTTCCCTGGTGCCTCTCATCATGTTAGTTCTCCCTCATAAATATTCCCCCTCCATCTGCACAAGATTCTTGGAGCTTTCCTGTCTACTCTACTCTTATTATGCTCTTCCTTCCCATCTCCTTCATGAATCTCCATCAGTTCCTCTTTATTGCATTTATTTTTAATTCTCACTCTGGGGCGAAGATTATCCTGGATTGTATCTCCTCGTCCCCGTGGCTAGACAGGCAAAGGATAAAGTATTACATTATTGGTGTGTAAAACTGACAAGTAAACGAATAAGACTCCCATGCAACACTTAGGTATCTTTATTACTGAGACGTATCGCCAACCGGTGGCTTCATTATTCCAGTAGAGTAACAACTGGAGACAATGGAAGACGTCTGCAGTCATTTTTCTCTGTATTAGACTGACAGAGCCGCCTGGATGGTGATACGTCTCCACAGTGAAGGTACCCGAGTGTTACACGTGTTTTGTTGATACATGGCTCAGAGAACTGACAAGTTGATAAATTACACATATGTGCAACACAGTGGTTTCACCAGTCCAATACAAAGAAAAATGGTGAACAACAGGAGTTTGAGGTAATCAGTCCCTCAAGATGCAATCACTCCATCAGTTACTAAATGGTTATAAATGACCAGAATTTTTAAAGGGGTGGGCCGGTAGGCCAGCGGAAGGCCTCGGTCAGATGGCCAAAAGTTCCAACGGCGGGTCATCATGTAAGACCCGCGTCAGGACACACTTGTCCTGTTTCCTGAGAAACCTCACATAACATAGTCCAATCTTGATGGACTGATTACATTGACTTCAGGCTGAGGGACTGATTAACCCAAACTCCTTTTGATGTTCAACACTCTTCTTTGTATATGACTGATGAAGCCACTGTGTGGCGAAACGTCTCCACAATGAAGATAACCTCTTAGAGATGGCGTGTCGTGTGTGTTATTCTTGCCTAGACAGTGGCGACCACGAGCCAATATATCAGCCGAGATGAACATCCAAGGAACTTGCTCCGCGTCGCCGATATTTGCGCCTCAGTAACGGGCTCCAACCTCCGTCTGGCAATCATTACTCGATTTCTAACCAGTCAAGCTGTTGGTAATTGCAGCGTTATAACGCAGCACTGTGTCGAAGGTATTCTGAATATCTAGTCGTATAACCTCGAATGGAATACGTGGGGCTTTATTTCTATATATAACAGAGAAATCTTTATGTCCCGCTGTTCTAGGATAATTAATGGTTATTAATTTTATTTGTATTTAGCGATCTGCGAAAGAAACTGTCGATGGTAAAAAGTGAATTGAAGGCTGTTACGGAGAGAGGGAGAGAGGTAGAGGGAGAGAGGTAGAGGTAGAGAGAGGTAGAGAGGGGTAGAGGTAGGGAGAGAGAGAGAGAGAGAGAGAGAGAGAGAGAGAGAGAGAGAGAGAGAGAGAGAGAGAGAGAGAGAGAGAGAGAGAGAGAGAGAGAGAGAGAGAGAGGAGAGAGAGGCTGACTTTATCGGACTTCAATATCCTGACTGGAACCAAATTTCTCCACCCACTCAGCAGCGATCTTCCTCTCTTTCTTTCCATCCCTGTCCCCCAACAAACACTTTTCATTTGATTTACCCCCTTTCTTCCTCTCTCTCTCTCTCTCAATCTCTCTCTCTCTCTCTCTCTCACCCTCACCACCAAGTTCTCCCTCGTTCTGGCCCACTGCGTAATTCCTACATAGTTTTAGTGGGACACACATATCTCCCAGTCTCTCTCCCCTCTCTCGCTTGAAACTATTCTGGCTGTTTGTATCTGTGTTCTGATGTGTTGGTTACAGGTTCTCTACTCCTACACACATCTGTATGAACGTTTTATGTATTCTGACACGCTGTGTGTTGTGTGTGAAGTTTTTCGGTAGTGCGTATACATGTGCTACAGGATTCTAATCACGTTTCAAGCTTTTATAATGGTTTTATGCTTTTTTTTTGTATATTTTTGTACGACTTGTGTTTTTTTTTCCGAGTTACCTTCTGGTTTGATTGGCTAATATTTCCGGTTTCAGATGTTACGACTTACGGTACTTGTGGTTACGTATATTACATGTTTTCTAATGATGCATGGCTGGCTGCAGGTGTTTAATAGTGACGCATGGCTGACTGCAGGTGTTTTCTAATGATGCATGACTGGCTGCAGGTGTTTAATAGTGACGCATGGCTGACTGGCTGCAGGTGTTTTCTAATACTGACTGGCTGGCTGCAGGTGTTTTTAGTGATGCTTGGTTGACTGGCTGCAGGTGTTTTCTAATACTGACTGGCTGGCTGCAGGTGTTTTCCGCTAGTGTCTGGTCAGCCGAGTTCTTTGACGCTTTCTGACCGCCTTAATATCTGTTCATCTTTCTTTTCCATATGTTCAATATATTTTTTTTCCTCCAAAAAATGGAGAAGCGAATTAACCTAAGACTAACAACAAATATCACCCCCCCTCTCTCTCTTTCTCTCTCTCCCTCTCTCTCTCTCTCAATAAAGATTCCCAAATTCTGCACAAGTGCCTCAATCTTCAACTTAAAGACTAATTGACTGACCACCTCAGAACTACAAGAATAACCACCTACTACTATCCTGAGGGGACTGATTATGTCATCTTTCCCTCTCCACTGCTTCTGTCTCCAATTTTTGTCACTTCTGTTTGCGACTTAAGAAGCCTACTGTGTAGCGAAACTCTTCGGAAATGAGCAGTGAAGGTGCGTTTCATTCATCTACTGGATAAAGTACTTGGTAAAAGCCTCAGGTAGGTGAAACATCTTATTGGTAAAGGTCTCCTGCCTCTGCTTATGTCTTTTTGCCCACTTCTTTGAGGATGTTTGAAAAGCAGTTTATCTTCCATCTCAGACATTTGGAAGGCAGACTCTTGAAAGGAACCTGTTTTTTTTTCTTCCCCCTTCGACATTTGAAAGGCAGCTTTTTCCTCCTCCTCCTCAGGCATTTTAGAAGGCAGCTTGTCTTCCTTTCCTTCTCTGTTGACGGGCACATTTTTTTTTTTTACCGCCGAGTCTCTCTCGCTCTCATTATTATAACATTTTCTGCTTTATGTCACTCGTTTTGTCGATTACTTCCATTTCTCTCCCTTTTAGCGCGGGGAATTTTCAGAATGTTTCGTCTCGACCGTTGCTCCTCCCCCTTCCCCCCCTCCCCCACTTACCATCGTTCAGGGTGGGAAGTTTTGCCCGTTTCGTCACATTTAAAATTTCCAAGTTTTCCAGGATCTTCAAGGCTGTTGAATCTCCTCCCGCTCTTCTTTACTGAACGAGTCCCGAATTTAAAACCCACTATTCCTTGGCGTCTTTCTGGCGCACCTCTCTTGCTGTCTGAGGTCGGTTGGTTTCTCTACGTCCTACCGACGTTCCTCTTTAATAGGTTGACGTCAGTTTCAGCGTTCTTGCGTTGCGTCCTTCGGCGTTGGTCCGAGATCCCTCTCAGAAGCCAAAAGGGCCAATTAAGCGTCGTTATTTTGGCGTCTGAGCTCCCTCTAGGTGTCCTTCCGGCGTACTTGGTGTCTGAAGTCCGTCTGTTATTTTTCGACGTCTCTCCTGCGCCTCTTCTTACGATGCGTAAACGGCTTAAAACCTTTAACGTTCTGAAAGTATTTCTCTGGTGATTATTGTCTCTTTGGATCCCATGACATCCATTTGACTTTTCAGCGGCGGATTTTTAGCCTTTCTTCAGCAACTTTTAGCCGACTCTGGCAGCTTTTGGTTTAATCTGCCGTCTTCTGACCTATCTGCAGGATTTTGGATTATCTTCGCGTGTTTTAGCCTACCCTGTTGGACTTTTGGCATACTCTGCCAAATTTCGACTCACCCCGTAGTCTTTTGGGTCTACTCTGCCGTCTTTTTTTGGACTATCCTCCTGATGTTTTGGCTAACTTTCGTTTCTAATATCACGACGCCTTAAGCCGCATTCTGGAGACCACTGTAACATGATGTTGACACACCCTTCTCAAACCCAACATACCACAATTTATTACTACTACTACTACCACCTCACTGCTTTTCATCTGACTCCTGCCTCTATACTCGTTCTTAGTTATTATCTCTGTATTAAGACTGAAGCCACTAGTGGCGAAACGTTTCCTCTAACAAATGTCTTGAACTGTAGGTGTCTTTTTTTTCACTGACATTGAGTCTTTCTTTTCGATAGCATCTTCCTGGCGTTCCTCCTATTGAAGTCCCTATGACGTCCCCCTGATTCCTGAGTCACCTGATGGCGTTCCAGTGTTGCCTCTCCGGCGTCAGGCTTGTCTCGTGGAGGAAGGGCATGTAGGGGCGTCTCCGTCAGCAGGGACTGCTGCAGTATAGAGGGGCAAGAAGGTCCACAAAGACGCCCATTAGCATAGGATCATCAATCATCTTGGTCGACGCTCCGGAGGTTCTGCCTGCTTTCGCCCCTATTGTCGCGTGTAACTGACTCACTTCTTGCGTGTGCGCGCGCGCGCGCGCGTGTGTGTGTGTGTGTGTGTGTGTGTGTGTGTGTGTGTGTGTGTGTATGTATGTTCTCATTCGTCACAGTGTAAATATAGAACAATCGTAAATTAGAGAAATACGATTGGGCAAAAATAAAGGAACTATGATATGGAGGTAATTAGGGAGCTATGATTAGGTAATTAGGGAACTATATGGTAAAATAGGGAACTATAAGATGAAATATGGAACTATAATATGGTAAATAAAGAACCATGCTTGTAAATATAGAAAATAGATCTAATCCATATTGTAAAATATTAAAAAATATTTGATGTGTAATAATTTCTTTTGTATAAGCAATCATTCTTTTTTCACGTAAAATAATTCTTCTTTCATATGTAATAATTCTTTAAAGTACAATAATTCCTCTTAAATGTTCAAGAATTCTTCTTCCATGTATAATAATTTAACTTTCAATCAATCGTTTTCTCTCATTCATTCCTTTATCTCTTGTGGTCCTCCTTTCATTCATGCTTTCATTATTTTTTTCAGAGAATTATTTCACTAGTAATCAACATTTTCTTTTTCTCTTAAATACTAGAATTCCTCAAAATTCTTTCTGGAAGAAGTCTGGCATTGTCTCTGTCGGAAAGTTCTATAGTTGGATACCATCGCAAAGTACTTCCTCAAAAGTTCTTTTGGGGAGGCACTCTTTTGCAAAGTGCTGTCGCAAGGTACTGTCGCAAAGCACTTTAGAAAAACACTTGCGTGAAACACTTTTTTTAAGCGCAGCTCCACACAGCACTTTACCAATGTACTTTTGCAGAGTCCTTGCTTAAAGTCCTTTCATGACGTCTTTCTCAAAGTCCTCGTGTCAAGTTTTTTCTTCTTCCCCGCAATGTCCATCCACAAAGTCCTTTGGCAAACTCTTTTGCAGCCTTTGCACTTGCAGCCTCATCCTCTTTCACTCTCTTTTATTCTCACTAGTTTGTGTACCTTGACTAGGTGTTGCTGGCCGCGTTGCAGAGAATTTAGTACGTTACTGTTAACGTGCTTGTGAGACGCCCTAAGCCTGTATTAATCCCTTTAAAGAACAGAAAATTAATCCATTTCCTCTGCCGTCGTTTAATGTGATTAAAATTTGACGCCCTCTTTCCCAGCATCAACCGAGGGGGAGATGAGAGAGAGAGAGAGAGAGAGAGAGAGAGAGAGAGAGAGAGAGAGAGAGAGAGAGAGAAACAGGTTCCATTTGCTTCTGAGGTAACACCGGTAATGACAGTCTTGAGGCTACATGATGCTCTTCCTGGAGTTGGTGTCAGACGGACTGCAAGACACTCATTGATGAGGTTGATATCCTGAGGGCGACATCCAGAAGGTGATGTTTACAATGCTGGTGAAACTTCCGTGCAAGGAAGACAAGGAAACCAATATCATAAAAGTATATTAAGTCCTTGGTGAAGTCAGCCAGCGGCTGCAGAGCTGTGCACAAGATTTTAGTTCGTTCTCACCTCCAGTGTATATCATGTTTTGAAGGATCTGCCTTCCTTCCTATAGCTAGCTCAGACTACTGAATCTGCCACAAGTCTAGCAGGTGGTCATTGTTGCCTTGGCCCGTCGTGGGGCCACTGGCTGCCCCACCTACACACATATCTAGGGCCTAGAGTACTTACCATCCTGCCACGCCCACACCCTACAAAGATGAGTGTCTACCCGGAGGGTATTCCGGGGATCAACGACCCCGCGGCCCGGTCCACGACCAGGTCTCCCTGTGGTCCATGACCTGATCAACTAAAATTCATCAGTGTCAAGTGATATCCAGGAGATATCCCGCACTACTGTCTCTCATCTTACCTCAGTCCTATATCCACTTTCATGTAAAAGTCTACAACCGACCCAGCTTGGGTTGACCTGTCATTATAACAAATGTGAATCAGAAACCTGTTAGCTGTCTTACACTCCTTACACTTCTTCATGTCTCATAAACATGTAAGGTGACAGTAAATCTTTTGACTACTACCACTTAGACAAAGAAGGCACTACGGTGACTACTGTGCGTGTAAATTTATGTATATACAGATACATGAACCCAGGAGAGTTTCCTTACTGCAGTGTACAACGTTCTCATCATCTACGAAGTTGTCCAGCTTCGTGAATAACCAAAATATAACAACGGGCAGTCAACAACAGTTTCGCTCTCTCACATACTGGGCCGCGGGGGCGTTGACCCCCAAAACCCACTCCAGGTGTGTGTGTGTGTGTGTGTGTGTGTGTGTGTGTGTGTGTGTGTGTGTGTGTGTGTGTGTGTGTGTGTGTGTATAATCAAATGAAGCGTCTATGAATTAATAACGCAGACTGACTTTACGATGCGCTGAGATGGGCTGAACATGTGTAAAATGTAACGAAACGAGTTAAGAAGCAACACAAGAGTGGACGGTAACCAACCTTCCCTCACAGTTTGTAAGAGCAAACTACGAACGTTTTCTGAAAGATGATCACCATTGTAGTGACGCTCTGAGATCCCGGGTATGTGAGTGTTGCTGGGGAGGGAGTGCAACTCAGAGGGAAGGATGGAAGGAAATAGGGAGGGAAAGAAAGGAGTGAGGGAGAGAAACGGAAGGAGAGAGGGAGAGAGAGAGACAGAAAGAGGGAGAAAGAGAGGGAGAAAAGTAGAGGGGGAGAAAGAGAGAGGGAGAAAGTGAGGAAGAGAATGAGGAAAAGAGAGAGGAGGGAAAGAAAGAGAGGCAGGAAGTGAAGAATGAGAAAGTGGGGAGAGGGAGGAAGAGTAAAAACTTCCGGTAAAGGCCTTGGAATTTACTTAGCATTTTTAGAAGGCATCTATGATAACGCTGGCCACAGGCTTCCAGGCTTCCAGGCTTCCAGGCTTCCAGGCTTCAATGCTAAGCTGAGGCAACAGCTACACCCAGAAAGGAGCACAAACGAGTACACGGGAGTACATGAAAGCTCACGGGAGTATATAAAAGCGCTTAGGAGCATGTGGGAGTACACACGAGTACACGGAAGAGGAATGTTGGAAAACCTTCACAGACTGGAGAAATCTGACGTCGTCGCGTAAGTCATTGCGTTACTGCTAGTTATTTGCGAGTATTTATAAGAACTGGAGCTGACGGCGATGACTACAACCACAACTACAACCACAACCACCACTACAACCACAACAACCACAACCACGACAACCACAACAACCACAACCGCCACAACCACAGCCACCACTACAACCACAACCACCACAACCACCTCTACAACCACAACCCTCACAACCACCACTACAACCACAACCCTCACACCCACCACAACAACCACAACCCTCACAACCACCACTACAACCACAACCCTCACACCCACCACAATAACCACAACCACCACAACCACTACAGCCACAACCACCACTACAACCCCAACCACAACAACCACAACCGCCACAACCACAGCCACCACTACAACCACAACCACCTCTACAACCACAACCCTCACACCCACCACTACAACCACAACCACCACAACAACCACAACCACCACTACAAGCACAACCCTTACAACCACCACTACAACCACAACCACCACTACAACCACAACCACATTCCTCACAACCACCACTACAGCCACATCCCTCACAACCACCACTAGAACCAACCCTCACAACCACCACCACCACTATAACCACCACCATTATCACCACCACCACAACCACCTGCTGCTCACAAAGTCTTGATTATGTTCGAAATGGAGCACTTACCCCTTGATGGATACTCTCTTGCACCTCCGTGGCAGACCCTGGTGATATGTTCCGCCCCTTTCCAGCTCCCATTCCCATTCCCGTTCCTGAATGGCTTGATTCCTAGCGAGGGGTGTGTGAGAAAGCAGGCTGTTCCTGGGGGCAATCTGAGGGGAAAATCTCGGGAATAAGAGAGGAAATTCACCATAAATGGCGCTCATAAATACAACGCTTCGTAGCCTTCTCTTGATCCAAGGAATTAGAGCCACCTTTTCCATGAACAAACACCTGGATAGAGTCGCTTCCCTGAACAAATCTGACTGGACTTCCTATTCATTATTGCAACATTGCAAGCTCTTGATGTGTCGGTTGTTGCAACGCGAAAGGCCTAGAGCTATCATTCAGTTCTCCCCTGTGGCTATTTTGCATAACACACACACATGTATATATGTCGTGCCGAGTAAGTAAAGCTTGCGATTTGGGTTTAAAAAGCAACACTCTTCTTGCCGAATAAGGCAAGCGAAAATTTGTGTATGCAGTAATTTCGCAAAAATCATTCTGAACCTAACGAAAAAAAACACATTTGTTTATTAAATTGTAAACTTATATAAAATATATTTATCTGGATTAGGCTAAATTAAATTGCGCTTGTTACAATAAGGTTAAGTAAGTTTCCTAAGGTTCTTTTGGTATAAAATCATTAATTTTGATATTAACATAAATGAAAACATATTTTTCAATGTATAAGAAATTTTTTTTAAAAAGGACTTAATTTTAAATGAGTTCTTCCTAAATGACCAGTGTTGCCTATTCGGTACGATATATATATATATATATATATATATATATATATATATATATATATATATATATATATATATATATATATATATATATATATATATATATATATATTGTAACCTTTCGTCATTATATGATATATGGTAAGAACATTAATACAATAGCAGAGTAGCGAGTGATGGTTCGTCTATGGCTTGAAGAGCATTTCAGACTGCTTGTTATGGTTTATGAATGGCTTGTAGACCACTAAAGGAAAACACAGTAAGTGTCCTGGGCCCAAGACTGTTCAACAGCTTCCCCTTATACGTATTTCAGCAACAATTTTGCTATATATATTTATCATTTTCCAGTAACATTTCGACAACATTCCTAAGGTCAAATATCAGAAGTCACATTAATCATTTTTAAACGCCGTCATTATATACTAAAACAAGATTTATGACCAATGGTACACCTTACGGGGAATCAGTACCTGTCTATCCGGTCGTGATTCCTGTCCAAATGTCCACAACTGGACTTAAGTTTTTTTCACTGATTCAGGATTCCTCATTTACTGCTAACATTATTACTTTTCTTATTCAATGTTTTAGTAACTTAATATTTACTCGATTACCTTAATAATAATAATATTAACAGTAATAATAATTTACTATATTAAAGGGGAAGCTATATGATGTCTTGAAGACGGTGGCGATGACATGGTGGTAACGACGGCTGAAGTGTGTTAACGGCGTACTGATGCCGGTTCAATGAATTACAATGAGTAGTATCGACGCTGATTCTGCAAAGTGAGAAGTATCGAAGCTCATTTAGAGAATCGTAGCAAGGAGTTTCGATAGATTTAATGATCACTGAGAGCAGCAGTACTACCACTTGTTAGCGAAGCAAATCAACTCAGATTTAGTGTAAGTAGTAGTAAGGAATATCGACACTGATAGTGAGGAATATCGACACTGTTTGATAGTGAGGAATATCGACACTGTTTGATAGTGAGGAATATCGAAAATGATAGTGAGGAATATCGACACTGTTTGATAGTGAGGAATATCGAAAATGATAGTGAGGAATATCGACACTGATAGTGAGGAATATCGACTCTGATAGTGAGGAATATCGATTCTGATAGTGAGGAATATCGACACAGTTTTAGCGTATATAGAAATTATCGACAAACAAATTTAGAGTATAGTTTTGATGAATATCGGCAGATTTAGCGTATGGTATTGATGAATATCGGCAGAATTTGAGTATGGTATTGAAGAATATCGTCAGATTTAGAGTACGGTATGGTTGATATCGGAAAATTTAATGTATAATAGCGAGGAATATCGACACAAATTTATCGTATGCCAGTGAGAGGTATCGACGCACATTGTGCCTATGGTACCGAGGAGTATCGACACATCTCGCGCAAACAGACGTTTCGGATCCACTTGCTCTAGCAATTGTATATTTAACGTGACAATTTAATCTAACTTTGTGGCACTCTAGAAGCACTATATTCTAACTTTGCTGAGTGTGATGGCTGAGGTGATTAACGTAACTCTATCCCGTAACTGCGGTGATTAACGTAATTATATCCCGTAACACGTCATGAAATTCGTATACTTTGTCATTACTGTCTTTTTCTGAGATGATATATATATATATATATATATATATATATATATATATATATATATATATATATATATATATATATATATATATATATATATATCATTTCCTTCACTTCTCCTCCTTTAACACTCACTTCCAGGAACAAAGTTAGAATTAATGGATAATTATTATCCTTTTAATTAATCGTGTGATTGAAATCGGCGGGGAGTGCCAGGAGCCAGTGCCAGGAGCCAGTGACAGGACCTGGTTTTATGTGCACGCTGGCACTGTAGCACTTCTCATCACACCTCTCCCAGAATGGCACTGTCGCACCTCTCATCAACCCCTCCCCCCCTCCCATCGCTATCATTCTCCTGTTAAATAACAGGAATTTATGTTAATTGGAAGTAATTTATCAGCTTCCAGATCAGTACATGAAATATTAAAGAAAAGTAGACCAGCTCGTTTTTAAATGATGATCAAGGATGGCAGGAGAAAGCAAGAGAGAATACAGAAAAAGGAAGAGGAGAAGAAAGACCAGGAAGAAAATATAGAGAAAAGGAAGGAGATGAGAAACACATGAGAAAAGAGCTATTGGTGATTACATCATTCTGACTTCACAGTGTGTTAGTTCCCCGTTGTCAAAGTTACTTGTCGAGAGACACTTGGGCTCTTGCGTGTATAATTTTTGGAGTGTGTTTGTTTGTATGTGTGTGTGTGTGTGTGTGTGTGTGTGTGTTTCATCACTCCACACTTTCCCCTTGATTTCAAGGCTTGTGCTGCGATGCTGATAAGAGCGCTTGTGATCCGAGGCGCTGGGGCAATTGTCCTTTCTAGGATCGAATCTGATTACCCCTCCATCCCACTTATTTCTAACGCTGTTTAACCCCAACGGGTTTACCGCATCCCTTTGAATATTAATAATAATTACGTCACTGCACGATCCAAGAAAGGTATTCATGTATTCCATAAGCCCAGCCACCTCTACCTCAGTGCATGCAAAAGGAATAGTGGAGAGTGGACATAAAATTCCAATGAATGAATGTATATATATATATATATATATATATATATATATATATATATATATATATATTATTATTATTATTATTATTATTATTATCACACTGGCCGATTCCCACCAAGGCAGGGTGGCTCGAAAAAAAAAAACTTTCACCATCATTCACTCCATCACTGTCTTGCCAGAAGGGTGCTTTACACTACAGTTTTTAAACTGCAACATTAACACCCCTCCTTCAGAGTGCAGGCACTGTACTTCCCATCTCCAGGACTCAAGTCCGGCCTGCCGGTTTCCCTGAACCCCTTCATAAATGTTACTTTGCTCACACTCCAACAGCACGTCAAGTATTATAAACCATTTGTCTCCATTCACTCCTATCAAACACGCTCACGCATGCCTGCTATAAGTCCAAGCCCCTCGCACACAAAACCTCCTTTACCCCCTCTTTCCAACCTTTCCTAGGCCGACCCCTACCCCGCCTTCCTTCCACTACAGACTGATACACTCTTGAAGTCATTCTGTTTCGCTCCATTCTCTCTACATGTCCGAACCACCTCAACAACCCTTCCTCAGCCCTCTGGACAACAGTTTTGGTAATCCCGCATTTCCTCCTAACTTCCAAACTACGAATTCTCTGCATTATATTCACACCACACATTGCCCTCAGACATGACATCTCCACTGCCTCCAGCCTTCTCCTCGCTGCAACATTCATCACCCATGCTTCACACCCATATAAGAGCGTTGGTAAAACTATACTCTCATACATTTCCCTCTTTGCCTCCAAGGACAAAGTTCTTTGTCTCCACAGACTCCTAAGTGCACCACTCACCCTTTTCCCCTCATCAGTTCTATGATTCACCTCATCTTTCATAGACCCATCTGCTGACACGTCCACTCCCAAATATCTGAATACATTCACCTCCCCCATACTCTCTCCCTCCAATCTGATATCCAATCTTTCATCACCTAATCTTTTTGTTATCCTCATAAGCTTACTCTTTCCTGTATTCACTTTTAATTTTCTTCTTTTGCATACCCTACCAAATTCATCCACCAATCTGTGCAACTTCTCTTCAGAATCTCCCAAGAGCACAGTGTCATCAGCAAAGAGCAACTGTGACAACTCCCACATTATGTGTGATTCTTTATCTTTTAGCTCCACGCCTCTTGCCAAGACCCTCTCTTACAACCCCATCTATAAATATATTAAACAACCACGGTGACATCACACATCCTTGTCTAAGGCCTACTTTTACTGGGAAATAATTTCCCTCTTTCCTACATACTCTAACTTGAGCCTCACTATCCTCGTAAAAACTCTTCACTGCTTTCAGTAACCTACCTCCTATACTATACACCTGCAACATCTGCCACATTGCCCCCCTATCCACCCTGTCATACGCCTTTTCCAAATCCATAAATGCCACAAAGACCTCTTTAGCCTTATCTAAATACTGTTCACTTATATGTTTCACTTTAAACACCTGGTCCACACACCCCCTACCTATCCTATTCTCCGTCTTACTCTTAATTCTTTCAATAATAACTCTACCATACACTTTACCAGGTATACTCAACAGACTTATCCCCCTATAATTTTTGCACTCTCTTTTGTCCCCTTTGCCTTTATACAAAGGAACTATGCATGCTCTCTGCCAATCCCTAGGTACCTTACCATCATCCATACATTTATTAAATAATTGCACCAACCATTCCAAAACTATATCTCCACCTGCTTTTAACATTTCTATCTTTATCCCATCAATCCCGGCTGCCTTACCCCCTTTCATTTTACCTACTGCCTCACGAACTTCCCCCACACTCACAACTGGCTCTTCCTCACTCCTACAAGATGTTATTCCTCCTTGCCCTATACACGAAATCACAGCTTCCCTGTCTTCATCAACATTTAATAATTCCTCAAAATATTCCCCCCATCTTCCCAATACCTCTAACTCTCCATTTAATAACTCTCCTCGCCTATTTTTAACTGACAAATCCATTTGTTCTCTAGGCTTCCTTAACTTGTTGATCTCACTCCAAAACTTTTTCTTATTTTCAACAAAATTTGTTGATAACATCTCACCCACTCTCTCATTTGCTCTCTTTTTACATTGCTTCACCACTCTCTTAACCTCTCTATTTTTCTCCATATACTCTTCACTCCTTGCATCACTTCTACTTTGTAAAAGCTTCTCATATGCTAACTTTTTCTTCCTTACTACTCTCTTTACATCCTCATTCCACCAATCGCTCATCTTCCCTCCCGCACCCACTTTCCTGTAACCACAAACTTCTGCTGAACACTCTAACATTACATTTTTAAACCTACCCCATACCTCTTCGACCCCATTGCCTATGCTCTCATTAGCCCATCTATCCTCCAATAGCTGTTTATATCTTACCCTAACTGCCTCCTCTTTTAGTTTATAAACTTTCACCTCTCTCTTCCCTGATGCTTCTATTCTCCTTGTATTCCATCTACCTTTTACTCTCAGTGTAGCTACAACTAGAAAGTGATCTGATATATCTGTGGCCCCTCTATAAACATGCACATCCTGAAGTCTACTCAACAGTCTTCTATCTACCAATACATAATCCAACAAACTACTGTCATTTCGCCCTACACACACACACACACACACACACACACACACACACACACACACACACACAAATCTATATATATATATATATATATATATATATATATATATATATATATATATTTTATATTATTTATAACAGTAGCAGCCAGCTCGGCTCATAGCCGAAGGGAGTCAGGTTTAATGCGGGCGGGTCATATTTCCTCGACTGAGTACATGAAGGCTGATTAAAAAAACTCTGGGTCTTAGCTTCCAATTTAAAGAATAGCGTACAAACAACATTTTTACGAACTTTCTCTTTGAATGTACATGAATAGGATCCAGTCTGGCTGCAAGTTCAAGGCGATTTTTTACTCCTATTTTTTTTAAAGCCAGTCTACAAAACCCTCATTTTTTTCCAGGAAGTCATGCAGCTGGAAGAGGAATGAGAAGATTGATTCTCTGCCTCACGAGGCACTAGATCGAGGGTTCTTAACCTTTTTACGATTACAGACTCCCAGTGGGTTACCCAAAGTGTCTCCATAACCCCTTCGTCAGATTGTCGAAATCGTCATCAGTTCTATTTAGTACCAGTATGACTTCAAAAGATGTCAGTAGCTTGGTTTTACTTCATATAAGGACAGCTAGCAACAGAAATCTTCATAGTTTATTGTAATCTAACAATTCCTTTTTTTATAAATTATTCAAAGATCGAGCCCATAACCCTTTTATTTGGTTCCCATACCCCTTCGGGGTATGGTTACCCCGTCACCCCAGTTAAGTACCCCTGCATTAGAGGTTCACAAAGCGGTGGCGGCGGCAGCATCAACAGCATCAGCATCAGCAGCAGCAGCAGCAGCAGCAGCAGCATCAGCATCAGCAGCAGCAGCAGCAGCAGCAGCATCAGCAGCAGCATCAGCATCAGCAGCAGCAGCAGCAGCAGCAGCATCAGCAGCAGCAGCAGCATTAGCAGCAGCACCCACAAATCAAACTACGAAATTTCAACACATTTTTTCTTGCAGTTCTTAATATTCATAGAGTTGAAAAAGGCTCTTCCTGGAATTTATGGACATCATTCTAATAAACTTTTCAACTTGCAAATCAAGGAGATTTCTCACTCAATTTTCCTCCTGAAGTTCCTCATTTTGGGTGTAGTTTCCATCGACCACATTTTGAAACTTCACAAAGTGTTCTTGTAAAATTCCAACAATATCTCTGATGGACACCTCAGCAGCATCTTTGAAGAGGTTAAGTTAGTCCAGATATGCTGCAATTTATCCCTTTTGACACCTCATGCCAACAGGCTAATTTTCGTGTGAAAGCGAGACCTTGACGTCAGTATCAATAAAAGGGGGCAAGAAATAGAGTCTGGATTTCAGTGCTCATCTCTTCAAGTGATGAAAAATGTCAATCATGTCAACTTTGCTAGATAAGCTTCGTCCTTGAAGCGGTTAGAGTGAAATTTCCTGTCAGAAATATTGAATTCTTTTGAGTTACAAAACATGTGAACGATTTTTCTGCGAGAAGCCAGCGGACTTGTGAATGTTAGAGCAGCAAGTGTAGGTTCTGGATTCCCATCATCTGACACCAAAGATGGCAAGGTCCATCATTCATCCCGTCTGCTTGGATGATGTTAGTTATGTTTATCTCGTCCTTCAAAATCGAGTTCAGCTTTGGTTGATACAAGAACCAATGAAGAGCGAGTATATCATGGTTGATACAAGCACCAATGACTGGCGAGTATATCATGGTTGATACAAGCACCAATGACTGGCGAGTATATCATGGTTGATACAAGCACCAATGACTGGTGAGTATATCATGGTTGATACAAGCACCAATGACTGGCGAGTATATCATGGTTGATACAAGCACCAATGACTGGCGAGCATATCATGGTTGATACAAGCACCAATGACTGGTGAGTATATTATGGTTGATACAAGCACCAATGACTGGCGAGTATATCATGGTTGATACAAGCACCAATGACTGGTGAGTATATCATGGTTGATACAAGCACCAATGACTGGCGAGTATATCATGGTTGATACAAGCACCAATGACTGGTGAGTATATTATGGTTGATACAAGCACCAATGACTGGCGAGTATATCATGGTTGATACAAGCACCAATGACTGGTGAGTATATCATGGTTGATACAAGCACCAATGACTGGTGAGTATATCATGGTTGATACAAGCACCAATGACTGGTGAGTATATTATGGTTGATACAAGCACCAATGACTGGCGAGTATATCATGGTTGATACAAGCACCAATGACTGGTGAGTATATCATGGTTGATACAAGCACCAATGACTGGTGAGTATATCATGGTTGATACAAGCACCAATGACTGGTGAGTATATCATGGTTGATACAAGTACCAATGACTGGCGAGTATATCATGGTTGATACAAGCACCAATGACTGGTGAGTATATCATGGTTGATACAAGCACCAATGACTGGTGAGTATATCATGGTTGATACAAGTACCAATGACTGGCGAGTATATCATGGTTGATACAAGCACCAATGACTGGTGAGTATATCATGGTTGATACAAGCACCAATGACTGGTGAGTATATCATGGTTGATACAAGCACCAATGACTGGCGAGTATATCATGGTTGATACAAGCACCAATGACTGGCGAGTATATCATGGTTGATACAAGCACCAATGACTGGCGAGTATATCATGGTTGATACAAGCACCAATGACTGGCGAGCATATCATGGTTGATACAAGCACCAATTACTGGCGAGTATATCATGGTTGATACAAGCACCAATGACTGGCGAGTATATCATGGTTGATACAGGCACCAATGACTGGCGAGTATATCATGGTTGATACAAGCACCAATGACTGGCGAGTATATCATGGTTGATACAGGCACCAATGACTGGCGAGTATATCATGGTTGATACAAGCACCAATGACTGGCGAGTATATCATGGTTGATACAAGCACCAATGACTGGTGAGTATATCATGGTTGATACAAGCACCAATGACTGGCGAGTATATCATGGTTGATACAAGCACCAATGACTGGCGAGTATATCATGGTTGATACAAGCACCAATGACTGGCGAGTATATCATGGTTGATACAAGCACCAATGACTGGTGAGTATATCATGGTTGATACAAACACCAATGACTGGCGAGTATATCATGATTGATACAAGCACCAATGACTGGCGAGTATATCATGGTTGATACAAGCACCAATGACTGGCGAGTATATCATGGCTGATACAAGCACCAATGACTGGCGAGTATATCATGGTTGATACAAGCACCAATGACTGGCGAGTATATCATGGCTGATACAAGTACCAATGACTGGCGAGTATATCATGGTTGATACAAGCACCAATGACTGGCGAGTATATCATGGCTGATACAAGTACCAATGACTGGCGAGTATATCATGGTTGATACAAGCACCAATGACTGGCAAGTATATCATGGCTGATACAAGTACCAATGACTGGCGAGTATATCATGGTTGATACAAGCACCAATGACTGGCAAGTATATCATGGCTGATACAAGTACCAATGACTGGCGAGTATATCATGGTTGATACAAGTACCAATGACTGGCGAGTATATCATGGTTGATACAAGCACCAATGACTGGCGAGTATATCATGGTTGATATATTTCACTCGTTTTCATAACCCCATTTGCAGTTAGGTTAGGTGATCCATCAGCACAAACAGCAGAGTTCTCCGACCAGGTAAAACATTTTATGTAACTAACAACAGAAAACATCTTGATCGTCTGTTCTGTACTGATTGGATTTTGCCGGCGAAGTGGCTGGTTTACTGTGTACCACACATCCTCCTGGTGGACGGTAGCGGCCAGTTTACTGTGTACCACACATCCTCCTTTTGGACGGTGGTGGCCAGTTTATTGTGTACCACACATCCTCCTTGTGGACGGTAGTGGCCAGTTTACTGTGTACCACACATCCTCCTTGTGGACGGTAGTGGCCAGTTTACTGTGTACCACACATCCTCCTTGTGGACGGTAGTGGCCAGTTTACTGTGTACCACACATTCTCCTTGTGGACGGTAGTGGCCAGTTTACTGTGTACCACACATCCTCCTTGTGGACGGTAGTGGCCAGTTTACTGTGTACCACACATCCTCCTTGTGGACGGTAGTGGCCAGTTTATTGTGTACCACACATCCTCCTTGTGGACGGTAGTGGCCAGTTTACTGTGTACCACACATCCTCCTTTTGGACGGTAGTGGCCAGTTTACTGTGTACCAGACATCCTCCTTGTGGACGGTAGTGGCCAGTTTACTGTGTACCACACATTCTCCTTGTGGACGGTAGTGGCCAGTTTACTGTGTACCACACATGCTCCTTGTGGACGGTAGTGGCCAGTTTACTGTGTACCACACATGCTCCTTGTGGACGGTAGTGGCCAGTTTACTGTGTACCACACATTCTCCTTGTGGACGGTAGTGGCCAGTTTACTGTGTACCACACATCCTCCTTGTGGACGGTAGTGGCCAGTTTACTGTGTACCACACATCCTCCTTGTGGACGGTAGTGGCCAGTTTATTGTGTACCACACATCCTCCTTGTGGACGGTAGTGGCCAGTTTACTGTGTACCACACATCCTCCTTTTGGACGGTAGTGGCCAGTTTACTGTGTACCAGACATCCTCCTTGTGGACGGTAGTGGCCAGTTTACTGTGTACCACACATTCTCCTTGTGGACGGTAGTGGCCAGTTTACTGTGTACCACACATGCTCCTTGTGGACGGTAGTGGCCAGTTTACTGTGTACCACACATCCTCCTTTTGGACGGTAGTGGCCAGTTTACTGTGTACCAGACATCCTCCTTGTGGACGGTAGTGGCCAGTTTACTGTGTACCACACATTCTCCTTGTGGACGGTAGTGGCCAGTTTACTGTGTACCACACATGCTCCTTGTGGACGGTAGTGGCCAGTTTACTGTGTACCACACATGCTCCTTGTGGACGGTAGTGGCCAGTTTACTGTGTACCACACATGCTCCTTGTGGACGGTAGTGGCCAGTTTACTGTGTACCACACATCCTCCTTGTGGACGGTAGTGGCCAGTTTACTGTGTACCACACATGCTCCTTGTGGACGGTAGTGGCCAGTTTACTGTGTACCACACATGCTCCTTGTGGACGGTAGTGGCCAGTTTACTGTGTACCACACATGCTCCTTGTGGACGGTAGTGGCCAGTTTACTGTGTACCACACATCCATCCTGTGGACGGTCGCACAGGAAGACATGGCTACATAAAACGCCTATAGATTTCAATAAACAACTCGTTTAAGAACATCTCATGATATGCGATCAGAGTGTCATATTGTTGCCAGGAAGTTGACTCAGTTGAACCTTCTGGGTAATCTAACTCCTTCCCCCCCCCCTAAAAAAAGAAAAAAGAAAAAAACATCGCAGCTATAGCAAGGATACTTCTGGCTTTAAGATTTCCACTGACATCACGATGGTTTTCGCAGCGTGAAATTCTACCCATCTCAAACGATGCTATCGTAGTAAACATTCACTAAATCTGACAAAGAATCAAATTAATGTTAAGTTACAACTATTTGGAAACATCGTGTGTCTTATATGCTCGTGCGTCTTATATGCTTCTGCGTCTTATATGCTCGTGCGTCTTATATGCTCGTGCGTCTTATATGCTTATGCGTCTTATATGCTCGTGGGTCTTATATGCTCGTGGGTCTTACATGCTCGTGCGTTTTGAATGCTCGTGCGTCTTATATGCTCGTGCACCTTATATGCTCGTGCGCCTTATATGCTCGTGCGCCTTATATGCTCGTGCGTCTTATATGCTCGTGCGCCTTATATGCTCGTGAGTCTTATATGCTCGTGTATCTTATATGCTCGTGCATCTTATATGCTCGTGCGTCTTATATGCTCGTGTATCTTATATGCTCGTGCGTCTTATATGCTCGTGCGTCTTATATGCTCGTGTATCTTATATGCTCGTGCATCTTATATGCTCGTGCGTCTTATATGCTCGTGCGTCTTATATGCTCGTGCGTCTTATATGCTCGCGCGTCTTATATGCTCGTGCGTCTTATATGCTCGTGCGTCTTATATGCTCGTGCGTATTATATGCTCGTGCGTCTTATATGCTCGTGCGTCTTATATGCTCGTGCGTATTATATGCTCGTGCGTCTTATATGCTCGTGCGCCTTATATGCTCGTGCGCCTTATATGCTCGTGCGTCTTATATGCTAGTGCGCCTTATATGCTAGTGTGCCTTATATGCTAGTGCGCCTTATATGCTCGTGCGCCTTATATGCTCGTGCGCCTTATATGCTCAAGCGTCTTAAATGCCGGAAAATAAGGTATGAATCAACACTTTGAGTTGTGTTCTCATCTTGTTTTGTTTTCAAAGATTTATTAGCCAAACTTGCAACAATGCAGAGACAATGGCCAAACTAAGACAGAATTATTCCTAAACTCTGCGAAGTCCAGCTTTAAAAAAATCAAACTTGATTAGTAGACTGAAAATTGTGTTCAAAAATATAATGTAAGAGCTTTTACGTCTAGCGAAAAAAAAAAATTATGTTGGGAATGACAATATAAAATTTATTAAAAAAAATGAATTTCCGTTGCAATGCATAAATTACTAAGCAAGCTGGAAAGGCTTGTGTGGTTCCTCCAGAGTCTTGTAACGTAACGTGTGAATTTGTACGAACCGACGCTTACGCAATACACACACACACACACACACACACACACACACACACACACACACACACACACACACACACACCAATCATCGTTATATTATTACAACTTAATTTATTTTGAACAATATTTCTGAAACAATATATTCCTTGCAACAAAGCACATCACACTTTCTGTTGTGCTGTTAACAGATACTGTTTACTCTGTGAATGTCTGAAACACGCATTCTTTACCCACATTCATACAACCAGACTTTTTTGTTAACAGCAACAACAAAGTCAACAACGTCAACAACAAAATCAAAATCCGACAACAGCCACAACTACAAACAACAGCATCAACCACAAACAACAGCCACAACTACAAACAACAGCCACAACCACAAACAACAGCCACAACTACAAACAACAGCCACAACTACAAACAACAGCCACAACCACAAACAACAGCCACAACTACAAACAACAGCCACAACCACAAACAACAGCCACAACTACAAACAACAGCCACAACTACAAACAACAGCCACAACCACAAACAACAGCCACAACCACAAACAACAGCCACAACCACAAACAACAGCCACAAACACAAACAACAGCAACAACCACAAACAACAGCCACAAACACAAACAACAGCCACAACTACAAACAACAGCCACAAACACAAACAACAGCCACAACTACAAACAGCCACAACCACAAACAACAGCCACAACCACAAACAACAGCCACAAACACAAACAACAGCCACAAACACAAACAACAGCCACAAACACAAACAACAGCCAAATAATTTTATAACCAGTAGGTCCGTCACTGTGGCAGAAATGTAACATAATCACGATGATTTTTTTTAAATTAGTAAATTCTCACTTACACAGTTCGACGAAAGTTACACTAATGCTGGAAGTTTGAAGCCTGTCGGATGTGGCATTCTCAAGTTACCGCACGGACACCGGTATCCCTATTTTTTCAATGAAATTTACAAATTGGAATCAGCACAGCGCAATAAAACATACGAAATTTCCTCTAAGTAAACTGCACTAGTGTTGAAGGTTTGAAGCCAATAAGAAGAATCATTCTCAAGGTATCCTCATTCTTCAGCTCCTCCTCAAGCTCCTGCTTGAAATTCTTTGAATTTTCACGAGTTTCCTCATGTGTACGGCTGGGTGGGCTCCACGAGGGTGCTGCACACTCGAGGGACACACTTGATATAAATGGTGTACAGAATCTTGAATTATTCCCTGTGAAGATTTCAGACCGGGCCGCGGGGGCGTTGACCCCCGGAACTCTCTCCAGGTAAACTCCAGGTAAACATTTAATAGTGGCACATAAGGCACTCATCTTCCTGATCATGAGTGCTACGTAGAGGAGGAGGTAAGTAGGGAGGGGAGAGAGAGGGAGGAACGAGGCATTTAGGGAGAGAGGAAGGTAGAGACAGAAGCGGAGTGGATTAGAAGTGGAGTAGATTAGAAGTGAACTGGTCTAGTAGTGGATTGGTCTAGAAGTGGACTGGTCTAGTAGTGGACTGGTCTAGTGGACTGATCTAGTAGTGGACTGGTAAAGTAGTGGACTGGAATAGAAGTAGACTGGTCTAGTAGTGGACTGGTCTAGTAGTGGATTGGTCTAGAAGTGGACTGGTCTAGTAGTGGACTGGTCTAGTGGACTGATCTAGTAGTGGACTGGTAAAGTAGTGGACTGGAATAGAAGTAGACTGGTCTAGTAGTGGACTGGTCTAGTAGTGGACTGGTCTATTAGTGGACTGGTCTAGAAGTGGACTGGTCTAGAAGTGAACTAGTCTAGAAGTGAACTGGTCTAGTAGTGGACTGGTCTAGTAGTGGACTGGTCTAGTAATGGACTGGTCTAGTAGTGGACTGGTCTAGTAGTGGACTGGTCTAGCGGACTGATCTAGTAGTGGACTGGTCTAGTAGTGGACTGGTCTAGAAATGAAATGGTCTAGTGGACTGGTCTAGAAATGAAATGGTCTAGTAGTGGACTGGTGTAGAAGTGGATTGGTCTAGTAGTGGACTGGCTTAGTAGACTGGTCTAGAAGTGGACTGGTTTAGCAGACTGGTCTAGAAGTGGACTGGTCTAGTAGTGGACTGGTCTAGAAGTGGACTGGTCTAGAAGTGGATTGGTCTAGTAGTGGACTGGTTTAGTAGACTGGTCTAGAAGTGGACTGGTCTAGTAGTGGACTGGTTTAGAAGTGGACTGGTCTAGTAGTGGACTGGTCTAGTAGTGGACTGGTCTATTAGTGGACTGGTCTAGAAGTGGACTGGTCTAGAAGTGAACTGGTCTAGAAGTGAACTGGTCTAGTAGTGGACTGGTCTAGTAGTGGACTGGTCTAGTAATGGACTGGTCTAGTAGTGGACTGGTCTAGTAGTGGACTGGTCTAGCGGACTGATCTAGTAGTGGACTGGTCTAGTAGTGGACTGGTCTAGAAATGAAATGGTCTAGTGGACTGGTCTAGAAATGAAATGGTCTAGTAGTGGACTGGTGTAGAAGTGGATTGGTCTAGTAGTGGACTGGCTTAGTAGACTGGTCTAGAAGTGGACTGGTTTAGCAGACTGGTCTAGAAGTGGACTGGTCTAGTAGTGGACTGGTCTAGAAGTGGACTGGTCTAGAAGTGGATTGGTCTAGTAGTGGACTGGTTTAGTAGACTGGTCTAGAAGTGGACTGGTCTAGTAGTGGACTGGTTTAGAAGTGGACTGGTCTAGTAGTGGACTGGTCTAGTAGTGGACTGGTCTCCACCACTCATCGTTCAGATTAATTAACTCACACTTCACCAGAGAGAGAATTTGCCGGCGAAGCGGCAACACCTCAGAACAAAACCCCTTCACCAGCATCAAGGCACAGCCCCTCCCCCCCTTCGCCAGCATCAAG
Organism: Cherax quadricarinatus; assembly: GCF_038502225.1. NCBI lineage: Eukaryota > Metazoa > Arthropoda > Malacostraca > Decapoda > Parastacidae > Cherax > Cherax quadricarinatus. The sequence goes on along the minus strand of NC_091337.1, from coordinate 5,408,798 downwards.
GCACAGCCCCTCCCCCCCTTCGCCAGCATCAAGGCACAGCCCCTCTCCCCCTTCACCAGCATCAAGGCACAGCCCCTCTCCCCCTTCACCAACATCAAGGCACAGCCCCTCCCCCCTCCACTTAAAAGACGGGGTTTATATAAAGAAAATGAAAATCCAGGGTTCACTCAGACTGGATTTCAATAAATATTTTGCAAGCGGAGGTGAGGTACAGAGGATGGTTGTTATTATCTGTGTATCAACACTTACAGAGCTTCACAATGGCTCTTATCTCAAGGGGTCGAAAGATAAGAGCCACCGCTCACTTAAGTGAGTTTAAGAGCACTGGTCAAGTGGGCAGCCAGAAGGGAGATAGGGGAAATCTAAGTGATGGGAGGTCCTCCCTTTTCCACCACCCCTTCCATCTCCTCTACTTTCTTTTCCTTCTCCATCTCATCTATCTCTACCTTTACTAGCTCCTCTCCCTACTCTGCCTATTCCATCTTCACTTCTTACTCCTCCATTTCCTTCACTGCTTCCACTTTTCCTCACTTCTCCATCTTCTTTTTCCCACCAACTTTGTCCTCACCTTATTTACCTCTTTCTCCTGGTTCATACACTACTGCCCTTCTCTCTAGTTCCCTCTTGTCTATTTTTACCCATATTTTCTTCTTCAACGTTCTCTTCTTTCTCATTCCTTTACTTATCCTTCCCCTCCACTCTTTCTCTCCTCTTTTATTCCCTATCTTTTTGCTCTCATCTACTTTTTTCCTCCTTTTCCTCTCTACGTCTTCCCCTTTTAATTTTTTCCCACTTCTTCCACTGCCTTTCCTCCCTGCTCTTCCTGGTTCTTCTTCCCTTCTCCTCCTGGTTCCTCCTCTCCGTTTCTTCATTTTTCCTCCACATCCTCCACCATTTTCTCCTCCACCACCACCTCCTATTTATTTGTCTTCCTCTCCTCCTTTTCCTCTCCTCCGCCCAGTCAGTCTTCATCATCACGCTGGCTTGACCTAAGCTTATTTTTTTCCTCACGAGTTCACAAAAAAAGACCCGAAACCCATTTTTTCGAGGTAAATTATTTTTCAAGTCATTTGAATATATATATATATATATATATATATATATATATATATATATATATATATATATATATATATATATATATATATACTTAGGTAGTAGGTTGGTAGACAGCAACCACCCAGGGAGGTACTACCGTCCTGCCAAGTGAGTGTAAAACGAAAGCCTGTAATTGTTTTACATGATGGTAGGATTGCTGGTGTCTTTTGTCTGTCTCATAAATATGCAAGATTACAGGTACGTCTTGCTACTTCTACTTACACTTAGGTCACACTGCACATACACGTACCCGCTTATTTATACACACTTATCTGAGTTTTCTTTGATTTTATCTTAATAGTTCTTGGTCTTATTACTTTTCCTTTTATATCCATGAGGAAGTGGAATAAGAATCTTTCCTCCGTGAGCCATGCGTGTTGTAAAAGTCAACTAAAATGCCGGAACAATGGGCTAGTAACCCCTTTTCCTGTAATAATTACTAAAAAGAATAAGAAGAAAATTGTCAAAGTGGGAAGTCTGAATGTGCGTGAATGTTGTGCAGATGATAAGAAAGAGATGATTGTGGATGTTATGAATGAGAAGAAGCTGGATGTCCTGGCTTTAAGTGAAACAAAGCTGAAGGGGGTGGGAGAGTTTCAATGGAGAGGAATAAATGGGATTAGGTCAGGGGTTTCAAATAGAGTTAAAGCTAAAGAAGGAGTAGCAATAATGTTGAAGGGTAAGCTATGGCAGGAAAAGAGGGACTGTAAATGTATAAATTCAAGGATTATGTGGAGTAAAATAAAGCTTGGATGTGAAAAGTGGGTTATAATAAGCGTGTATGCGCCTGGAGAAGAGAGAAGTGTAGAGGAGAGAGAGAGATTTTGGGAAATGTTGAGTGAATGCGTGGGGAGTTTTGAATCTAGTGTGAGAATAATGGTGGTTGGGGATTTCAATGCTAAAGTGGGTAAAAATGTTATGGAGGGAGTAGTAGGTAAATTTGGGGTGCCAGGGGTAAATGTAAATGGAGAGCCTTTAATTGAGCTATGTGTAGAAAGAGATTTGGTAATAAGTAATACACATTTTATGAGAAAGAGGATAAATAAATATACAAGGTATGATGTAGCACGTAATGAAAGTAGTTTGTTAGATTATGTATTGGTGGATAAAAGGTTGATGGGTTGGCTCCAGGATGTACATGTTTATAGAGGGGCAGCTGATATATCGGATCATTATTTAGTTGCAGCTACAGTTAGAGTAAGAGGTAGATGGGAATAGAGGAAGGTGGCAACAACAAGTAAGAGGGAGGTGAAAGTATTTAAACTAAGGGAGGAGGAAGTTCGGGTGACATATAAGCGACTATTGGCAGAAAGGTGGGCTAGTGCAAAGATGAGTAGTGGGGGGGTTGAAGAGGGTTGGAATAGTTTTAAAAATGCAGTATTAGAATGTGGGGCAGAAGTTTGTGGTTATAGGAGGGTGGGGGCAGGAGGAAAGAGGAGTGATTGGTGGAATGATGAAGTAAAGGGTGTGATAAAAGAGAAAAGGATAGCTTTTGAGAGGTTTTTACAAAGCAGAAGTGTTATAAGAAGAGCAGAGTATATGGAGAGTAAAAGAAAGGTAAAGAGAGTGGTGAGAGAGTGCAAAAGGAGAGCAGATGATAGTGGGAGAGGCACTGTTAAGAAATTTAAATGAAAATAAGAAAAAATTTTGGAGTTAAACAAGTTAAGAAAGCCTAGGGAAAGTATGGATTTGTCAGTTAAAAACAGAGTAGGGGAATTAGTAGATGGGGAGAGGGAGGTATTAGGTAGATGGCGAGAATGTTTTGAGGAACTTTTAAATGTTGAGGAAGAAAGGGAGGCGGTAATTTCATGCACTGGCCAGGGAGGTATACCATCTTTTAGGAGTGAAGAAGAGCAGAATGTAAGTGTGGGGGAGGTACGTGAGGCATTACGTAGAATGAAAGGGGGTAAAGCAGCTGGAACTGATGGGATCATGACAGAAATGTTAAAAGCAGGGGGGTATATAGTGTTGGAGTGGTTGGTACTTTTGTTTAATAAATGTATGAAAGAGGGGAAGGTACCTAGGGATTGGCGGAGAGCATGTATAGTCCCTTTATATAAAGGGAAAGGGGACAAAAGAGATTGCAAAAATTATAGAGGAATAAGTTTACTGAGTATACCAGGAAAAGTGTACGGTAGGGTTATAATTGAAAGAATTAGAGGTAAGACAGAATGTAGAATTGCGGATGAGCAAGGAGGCTTCAGAGTGGGTAGGGGATGTGTAGATCAAGTGTTTACATTGAAGCATATATGTGAACAGTATTTAGATGAAGGTAGGGAAGTTTTTATTGCATTTATGGATTTAGAAAAGGCATATGATGGAGTGGATAGAGGAGCAATGTGGCAGATGTTGAAAGTATATGGAATAGGTGGTAAGTTACTAAATGCTGTAAAGAGTTTTTATGAGGATAGTGAGGCTCAGGTTAGGGTGTGTAGAAGAGAGGGAGACTACTTCCCGGTAAAAGTAGGTCTTAGACAGGGATGTGTAATGTCACCATGGTTGTTTAATATATTTGTAGATGGGGTTGTAAAAGAAATGCTAGGGTGTTCGGGAGAGGGGTGGGATTAAATTATGGGGAATCAAATTCAAAATGGGAATTGACACAGTTACTTTTTGCTGATGATACTGTGCTTATGGGAGATTCTAAAGAAAAATTGCAAAGGTTAGTGGATGAGTTTGGGAATGTGTTTAAAGGTAGAAAGTTGAAAGTGAACATAGAAAAGAGTAAGGTGATGAGGGTATCAAATGATTTAGATAAAGAAAAATTGGATATCAAATTGGGGAGGAGGAATATGGAAGAAGTGAATGTTTTCAGATACTTGGGAGTTGACGTGTCGGCGGATGGATTTATGAAGGATGAAGTTAATCATAGAATTGATGAAGGAAAAAAGGTGAGTGGTGCGTTGAGGTATATGTGGAGTCAAAAAGCGTTATCTATGGAGGCAAAGAAGGGAATGTATGAAAGTATAGTAGTACCGACACTCTTATATAGATGTGAAGCTTGGGTGGTAAATGCAGCAGCGAGGAGACGGTTGGAGGCAGTGGAGATGTCCTGTCTAAGGGCAATGTGTGGTGTAAATATTATGCAGAAAATTCGGAGTGTGGAAATTAGGAAAAGGTGTGGAGTTAATAAAAGTATTAGTCAGAGGGCAGAAGAGGGGTTGTTGAGGTGGTTTGGTCATTTAGAGAGAATGGATCAAAGTAGAATGACATGGAAAGCATATAAATCTATAGGGGAAGGAAGGCGGGGTAGGGGTCGTCCTCTAAAGGGTTGGAGAGAGAGGGGTTAAAGGAGGTTTTGTGGGCGAGGGGCTTGGACTTCCAGCAAGCTTGCATGAGCATGTTAGATAAAAGTGAATGGAGACGAATGGTACTTGGGACCTGACGATCTGTTGGAGTGTGAGCAGGGTAATATTTAGTGAAGGGATTCAGGGAAACCGGTTATTTTCATATAGTCGGACTTGAGTCCTGGAAATTGGCAGTTTGGAGGGATATGTTGTGTATCTTTATACGTATATGCTTCTATACTGTTGTATTCTGAGCACCTCTGCAAAAACAGTGATAATGTGAGTGTGGTGAAAGTGTTGAATGATGATGAAAGTATTTTCTTTTTGGGGATTTTCTTTCTTTTTTGGGTCACCCTGCCTCGGTGGGAGTGGGGCGACATGTTTCTATATATATATATATATATATATATATATATATATATATATATATATATATATATATATATATATGTATGTATATATATATATAAAATTTGATAAAGTTTGGAAAAATCTCTGATATACTTCACAAGACTATGGTTGTCCTCGCTGTCTCTGTTCTCGTGGTCTCACTTTTTACTGTCCTCTCATATGAGCTGTTTTGATGCCATCGAGGGACTTCGATATTTGAGACTGGATTTTTTCCTCCTTTTTCGGATCGAACTTGATTATCTTCCATTTTTTCAAGGCACTATGTGATCCGTACGGCTCAGCGCTTCCTCCTTATTAAAATACAGAAAAAGCGTCACGAGTGTCAGGCCTCGAGGGTTTCTGTCCTCGAAGGGAGGAAGGGGCCTGTGTCCTCGAGAGGGTCTGTGTCCTCGCTGTTCTTGTAAGATCCGCTTGCACACACATGGATGGGAAGTGTGATGCTCAAACATGTATCACCTGGAGAGGCCGGTGTATTGAGCCGCACCACTTATTCTGTGAGTGATCATACCAAAACAAACATTATCCTGTGAGTGAAGATACCAAAACAATCATCATCATCCTGTGAGTGAAGATACCAAAACAATCATCATCATCCTGTGAGTGAATATACCAAAACAATCATCATCATCCTGTGAGTGAATATACCAAAGCAATCATCATCCTGTGAATGATCATACCAAAACAATCATCATCCTGTGAATGATCATACCAAAACAATCATCATCCTGTGAATGATCATACCAAAACAATCATCATCCTGTGAATGATCATACCAAAACAATCATCATCCTGTGAATGATCATACCAAAACAATCATCATCCTGTGAGTGAACATACCAAAACAATCATCATCCTGTGAATGATGATACCAAAACAATCATCATCCTGTGAATGATCATACCAAAACAAACATTATCATCATAAAAACATAAGAACATAAGAACGAAGGAACACTGCAGAAGGCCTACTGGCCCATGCGAGGCAGGTCCAAGTCTCCTACCGGCTTAAGCCAATGCACCCAACCTAGTCAGGTCAGGTCACATTGACTTAAGGGTGGAACATGGCAACCGACCTGGTAGCACAAGCTATCAGGTCTAACTCACACCCACCCACGTCTACTCATGTATTTATCCAACCTATTTTTAAAGCTACACAACTTTCTGGCCTCTATAACTGTACTCGGGAGTTTGTTCCACTCATCCACAACTCTATTACCAAACCAGTACTTTCCTATATCCTTCCTGAATCTGAATTTTTCTAACTTAAAACCATTGCTGCGAGTCCTGTCTAGGCTAGATATTTTCAGCACACTATTTACATCCCCTTTATTTATTCCTGTCTTCCATTTATACACCTCAATCATATCCCCCCTAATTCTACGTCTTTCTAGAGAGTGCAGTTTCAGGGCCCTCAGTCTATCCTCATAGGGAAGGTTTCTGATACATCCTGTGAATGAACATACCAAAACAAACATCATCATCATCATGTGAGCAATCATACTAAAGCAATCATCATCATTCTGTGAATAATCATACCAAAACAATCATCATCATGTGAGCAAACATACCAAAACAAACATTATCATCATTCTGTGAATAATCATGTCAAAACAATCATCATCATCCTGTGAGTGAACATACTACCAAAACAATCATCATCCTGTGAGTGAACATACTACCAAAACAATCATCATCATCCTGTGGGTGAACATACTACCAAAACAATCATCATCATCCTGTGAGTGAACATACTACCAAAACAATCATCATCCTGTGAGTGAACATACTACCAAAACAATCATCATCATCCTGTGAATGAACATACTACCAAATCAATCTTAGCTGGTCTGTCTCATCTCCTTCACAAGCCAAGTGGCATTCGTGCAGATCTGAGCATTTTTCTGGTTGATGCTCACCCACCGCCTTACTAGACATGTCACGGATATTTCTTCGCTTTGCTTATTTATGGTTGAATATACCTTTTTTTTAAGAGATTTATAAAACCAAATAATTTTTGTAGATCTACAGGAAACGTTAAGAAATAGACGCTGAGGACTACGTTAAAAACTGACGTAATACAATTATTGTCGATTGTTTGTTTCTCTGGTTTCGTTGTCTTCTTCCCTTCTTCAGTAGTGTCGACTGATGTTATCTTCCATGTGTATCATTGTGCTCACCTATTTGTGGGTGCAGGTGTCGAGTCGTAGCTCCTGGCCCAGCCTCCTTGTTGGTTGTTACTAGGTCCACTCTCTCTCCCTGCTATAAGAACTTCATGGTAACTCTGTATATATTCGTGTATCCATGTGCACCTGTGTGCACCTGTCATTACTTGTATGTACATTTGTGTAGTCGTGTGCACCTGTGTGCACCTGTGTGGCTGTCTTCAGATAATTATATTTCTCCTCACTCCTTCCAGATTTTTTCCTCTAATGTTCTTCTATCCTAGCCTTTTCTCCCTCCTTCCCACTCAATTTACTTTTTTTTTATATTTCCATCCCCTCTTCCTTTTTATCCTGCCTCTTAATTTCCCTCTCTCCTTCTTCCACTTCCACGCACTGTTCCATCTTCTCACTGTCATATGATAACCCCATCTTCCCTTTTCTCCAGTTCTTTGTCCCCTATTTCCTCACTCAATTCTGTTTTCTCGTTTCTCACCCCTCACATCCTTCCCTCTACGACTCCAGGGTAGCAGTGTATATCATAAAGTCGGATTTCCTCTCCCCTACTCGTTCTTATTCCCGTCCCCCCGTCCTTCTCTCCCCTCTCTCCTTCCTCCCTTCTCCTTTCTTTCCTCCCCTCTCTCTCCCCTCTCTTGCCACACCACGAGTTACACGTTTTTCCATTTAGTGCAAAAGTTGTCTTGTCATCTTGGGGCCGCAAGAAATCTAGAGGATCGTTCGTGGTTTCTAAGTAGGGAAGGTTTCCTTCCTTGGTTTCTGCTGGTTTCTTTCAGAATTGAGATTTAATTTTTTGAGTGCGCGGGAGAGAAAGGAAAGAAAATTATGCATTTGTACTCACCGAGTTGTGTTTGTGGGGTGAGAGGTTGAATCTCAGCTTGTGTCCAAGACTTTCATCCTTTAGCTGGGCTGGTCTTACTGTTTTCACGCCTCTTGGGACCTGTCATACCTACTCTTGAAACAGTGTACTGAGTCACCCCGTGGTGGCATTGAAGCAACGCCTCCCTATCAATGGCTCGACTAAGAATCTGGCACCCACTTCCTTCTTTTCGGCCTAAATAATAGGGATCTTTCCTCATTTGGCAGTCTTTGCTAAGGAAAGAACAGGAAAGAGAACACTGTTCAGGAAGGTGAAAGCATTCTCACTAATTTCAGTGCTGTCGTGATTGTTACACCGCTCAAAAACAAAAAGGTCCAATCCAGTGGGAAAATTACCACTGGAGATTTAGAGCGTAGATTTTTGCCCTCGAAGCTGCTAATTTATTGAGCATCCTATATCTGTCCTGTTTACAGTAGCGCAAGAGTATGTAGATTCGTATAAGATCATGGAACTAGCCCTCAGAGGGTTAACAGGATTACATCTGGATATATGTGTGCTACTGGAGGGTGACTGCAAAGCTAGGCGTTGTAACCAAGTTCAGTAACATTTGTACCATTGGTGCTCCCGGTTTAAATTGGGGGATTTGCTAAGTATAGCTTAGATTATTCTGAGAGAAGCCTTTTCTATGGAGGCAGTACTACTGGTCATGCTGGTGAGGTATTTGGGGTACGTAATGAATTGCTGGTTCGTTCTTGTTATATACTGATTCTTTGTTTCTCCTCCTCTGCTTATGTCTGTCGGGAAACTTTCCCTCTGTCTTGGATCTTGTAAGGAAGCAGCTTCTCTTCCTGCCCCCTTTCTCCGATGACTCTTGCCTGGATCTTTATATTAACACGGTCCAAAAGCTGGTCCCTCTACCCCGAAACCAGCCTGGTGTTATCTTGGACACGGAAGCGAGTAATCGCCCTGAACAATGCTGTGTGTGCTGCAGCAGCACTTCGAGAGAGGCAGAGTTCTGGTGAGTCTCTGTGAAACTAGCCTTTGTGGTAGTCTTCTGTCAGAATATATTGTGCAGATATAGCACTGTAACTTTTGCAGATGGCGAAAACATGCAATAATGTCTAAAATTCTACATATATCTACTGTGGTAGGCAAGCGCGTCTATGACGGTGTTATGCAGGATGTCCTGAATACAGAGCAGCGGCTGTTGACTTGAGTTCAGTGAGGGCAACTTGCTTACTTAAGTGGCAGTGCACCTCAAGGCCGGATGCACGTTAATAACCCTTAAAAGACAGTTTGAGGCTAACTATGGTTCTATCCCATGACCCAAGATTCACCAGAATGCCAAGTATAATGTGGCGATTATAGCAGCCAGCTACACACAAGCACGTGCCTTGTTACCACACCGGAGAGAAGACAATGAAAATCGTTCTACTGGCACACTACCTCAGCTAGCGCAGAAGGATCACAAATACCATTGGCTTCGTGTGCACGAGAGTG
>NC_091337.1:5359506-5394506 GCF_038502225.1 Cherax quadricarinatus | reverse complement strand
TACCACCACCATCACTACCACCATCATCACTACCACCACCATCACTACCACCATCATCACTACCACCACCATCACTACCACCATCATCACTACCACCACCATCACTACCACCATCACTACCACCATCACTACCACCACCATCACTACCACCACCATCACTACCACCACCATCACTACCACCACCATCACTACCACCACCATCACTACCACCACCATCACTACCACCACCATCACTACCACCACCATCACTACCACCACCATCACTACCACCACCATCACTACCACCATCATCACTACCACCACCATCACTACCACCACCATCACTACCACCACCATCACTACCACCACCATCACTACCACCACCATCACTACCACCACCATCACTACCACCACCATCACTACCACCACCATCACTACCACCACCATCACTACCACCACCATCACTACCACCACCATCACTACCACCATCATCACTACCACCACCATCACTACCACCACCATCACTACCACCACCATCACTACCACCACCATCACTACCACCACCATCACTACCACCACCATCATTACCACCACCGTCACTACCACCACCATCACTAGCCACACTCCACCACTACTACCACCATCACTACCACCACCACACCACATCGCTACCACCACCATCACTACCACCACCATCATTACCACCACCATCACTACCACCACCATCACTACCACCACCATCACTACCACCACCATCACTACCACCACCATCACTACCACCACCATCACTACCACCGTCATCACTACCACCACCATCACTACCACCATCATCACTACCACCACCATCACTACCACCACCATCACTACCACCACCATCACTACCACCACCATCACTACCACCACCATCACTACCACCACCATCACTACCACCACCATCACTACCACCATCATCACTACCACCACCATCACTACCACCATCATCACTACCACCACCATCACTACCACCACCATCACTACCACCACCATCACTACCACCACCATCACTACCACCACCATCACTACCACCATCATCACTACCACCACCATCACTACCACCATCATCACTACCACCATCATCACTACCACCACCATCACTACCACCATCATCACTACCACCACCATCACTACCACCATCATCACTACCACCACCATCACTACCACCATCATCACTACCACCACCATCACTACCACCATCATCACTACCACCACCATCACTACCACCACCATCACTACCACCATCATCACTACCACCACCATCACTACCACCATCATCACTACCACCACCATCACTAACACCACCATCACTACCAACATCATCACTACCAACATCATCACTCCCACCTTCATCACTACCACCATCATCACTACCACCACCATCACTACCACCACCATCACTACCTCCACCATCACTAACACCACCATCTCTAACACTACCATCACTACCAACATCATCACTCCCACCTTCATCACTACCACCATCATCACTACCACCACCATCACTACCACCACCATCACTACAACCACCATCACTACCACCACCATCACTACCACCACCATCACTACCACCACCATCACTACCACCACCATCACTACCACCATCATCACTACCACCACCATCACTACCACCACCATCACTACCACCACCATCACTACCACCATCATCACTACCACCACCATCACTACCACCACCATCACTACCACCATCATCACTACCACCACCATCACTACCACCATCATCACTACCACCACCATCACTACCACCATCATCACTACCACCACCATCACTACCACCATCATCACTACCACCACCATCACTACCACCATCATCACTACCACCACCATCACTACCACCACCATCACTACCACCACCATCACTACCACCACCATCACTACCACCACCATCACTACCACCATCATCACTACCACCACCATCACTACCACCATCATCACTACCACCACCATCACTACCACCACCATCACTACCACCACCATCACTACCACCACCATCACTACCACCACCATCACTACCACCACCATCACTACCACCACCATCACTACCACCATCATCACTACCACCACCATCACTACCACCATCATCACTACCACCACCATCACTACCACCATCATCACTACCACCACCATCACTACCACCATCATCACTACCACCACCATCACTACCACCATCACTACCACCACTATCACTACCACCACCATCACTACCACCACCATCACTACCACCACCATCACTACCACCACCATCACTACCACCACCATCACTACCACCACCATCACTACCACCACCATCACTACCACCACCATCACTACCACCATCATCACTACCACCACCATCACTACCACCATCATCACTACCACCACCATCACTACCACCACCATCACTACCACCACCATCACTACCACCATCATCACTACCACCACCATCACTACCACCACCATCACTACCACCACCATCACTACCACCACCATCACTACCACCACCATCACTACCACCACCATCACTACCACCACCATCACTACCACCACCATCACTACCACCACCATCACTACCACCATCATCACTACCACCATCATCACTACCACCACCATCACTACCACCATCATCACTACCACCACCATCACTACCACCACCATCACTACCACCACCATCACTACCACCACCATCACTACCACCATCATCACTACCACCATCATCACTACCACCACCATCACTACCACCACCATCACTACCACCATCATCACTACCACCACCATCACTACCACCACCATCACTACCACCACCATCACTACCACCACCATCACTACCACCACCATCACTACCACCACCATCACTACCACCACCATCACTACCACCACCATCACTACCACCACCATCACTACCACCACCATCACTACCACCACCATCACTACCACCATCACTACCACCATCATCACTACCACCATCATCACTACCACCACCATCACTACCACCACCATCACTACCACCATCATCACTACCACCACCATCACTACCACCATCATCACTACCACCACCATCACTACCACCATCATCACTACCACCATCATCACTACCACCACCATCACTACCACCATCATCACTACCACCACCATCACTACCACCATCATCACTACCACCATCATCACTACCACCATCATCACTACCACCACCATCACTACCACCACCATCACTACCACCATCGCCACTACCACTACCACCACCGCCACCGTCACTACTACCACCACTACCACCGTCACTACCACTACCACCGTCACTACCACTACCATCACCACCACCACCGTCACTACCACTACCACCGTCACTACCACTACCACCACCACTACCACCGTCACTACCACCGTCACTACCACCACCATCACTACCACCACCATCACTACCACCACCATCACTACCACCACCATCACTACCACCACCATCACTACCACCACCATCACTACCACCACCATCACTACCACCACCATCACTACCACCATCATCACTACCACCACCATCACTACCACCACCATCACTACGACCACCATCACTACCACCACCATCACTACCACCACCATCACTACCACCGTCATCACTACCACCACCATCACTACCACCACCATCACTACCACCACCATCACTACCACCACCATCACTACCACCACCATCACTACCACCACCATCACTACCACCACCATCACTACCACCACCATCACTACCACCACCATCACTACCACCACCATCACTACCACCACCATCACTACCACCACCATCACTACCACCACCATCACTACCACCACCATCACTACCACCACCATCACTACCACCACCATCACTACCACCATCACTACCACCACCATCACTACCACCATCATCACTACCACCACCATCACTACCACCACCATCACTACCACCACCATCACTACCACCACCATCACTACCACCATCATCATTACCACCATCACTACCACCACCATCATTACCACCATCGCCACTACCACTACCACCACCGCCACCGTCACTACTACCACCACTACCACCGTCACTACCACTACCACCGTCACTACCACCGTCACTACCACTACCATCACCACCACCACCGTCACTACCACTACCACCGTCACTACCACTACCACCACCACTACCACCGTCACTACCACTACCACCGTCACTACCACTACCATCACCACCACCACCACTACTGTCACTAGCATCACCACCACCGCCACCATCACTACCACTGCCACTACCACTGCCATCACCACCATCACCACCACCGTCACTACCACTACCATCACCACCACCACCACCACTGCCACCACCACCGTCACTACCACTGCCATCACCACCATCACCATCACCACCACCGTCACTACCACTGCCACCACCACCACCGTCACTACCACTGCCATCACCACCACCGCCACCGTCACTACCACTACCACTGGCCCCGCCTCTTCACTGATCGCTACTAGGTCCTATTGGTACTCATTTATGGTTGGTGGGGTCGAGTGTCAGCTACTGGCCCCTGAATTGTATTTGTGAGGGTTAAGTCTCAGCTCCCGGTCCCGCCTCTTAAATTACAATCGCTGGCATTGTTGGCTTGAGGCTTCTCTGTGTCTGTCGTTACTACTATCACCACACACACACACACACACACACACACACACACACACACACACACACACACACAGTGGCTTCATCAGTCCAATACAAAGAGGAAGGCGTAAGGAGAGGAGGAGTATGAGGTAATCAGTCCCTCAACCTGGAGTCGATGTGTTCAGTCCATCAATCTTGTAGAATGTACAGCATAGGGCCGTAGACGTGGCTTATATACTGTAGTGAGGTGAGGTGAAGCAGGCGGAGGCGGGGTCATAGTGGTACCATCCACTAGTCGAAGTAGGTCTTCGTCCAAAGGTTGAACAAGTGTTGAAGAATTCTTTGTAACAAGATCCCATGATGCTGCAGTGTCTGACAGTTGTGATGAATGGTTTGAAAAACCGACAAGTTGAAGATTGAGACACTTATGCAGCATATGGGAATCTTTATCATGGGATCTTGTTACAAAGAATTCTTCAACACTTGTTCAACCTTTGGACGAAGACCTACTTCGACTAGTGGATGGTACCACTATGACCCCGCCTCCATCTGCTTCACGTCACCTCACTACAGTATATAAGCCACGTCTACGGCCCTATGCTGTACATTCTACAAGATTGATGGACTGAACACATCGACTCCAGGTTGAGGGACTGATTACCTCATTCTCCTCCTCTCCTTACGCCTTCCTCTTTGTATTGGACTGATGAAGCTACTGTGTGGCGAAACGTTTCCTGAATAAAGATTTCCATATGCTGCATAAGTGTCTCAATCTTCAACTTGTCGGTTTTTCAAACCATTCATCACAACTGTCAGACACTGCAGCATCATGGGATCTTGTTACAAAGAATTCTTCAACACTTGTTCAACCTTTGGACGAAGACCTACTTCGACTAGTGGATGGTACCACTATGACCCCGCCTCCATCTGCTTCACGTCACCTCACTACAGTATATAAGCCACGTCTACGGCCTTATGCTGTACATTCTACAAGATTGATGGACTGAACACATCGACTCCAGGTTGAGGGACTGATTACCTCATACTCCTCTCCTTACGCCTTCCTCTTTGTATTGGACTGATGAAGCCACTGTGTGGCGAAACGTTTCCTGAATAAAGATTTCCATATGCTGCGTAAGTGTCTCAATCTTCAACTTGTCGGTTTTTCAAACCATTCATCACACACACACACACACACGGTACCTTCCACATGCCTAAAATCCATCTTCCACTGTATGAGAGACAAGGAATTAAATAGGTGGTAGATGCAGCATTACCCGAATTTAAAATTTATTGCATAATATACAAAATATTTAACCCATTTTTATTTTTTTCTGAAAAAAAAAAGTTGCCGAACTTCAGACTTTTAAATCCAGAAAGTTTTAAAACGAAGTATTTTATTACTTAAACCCAGAGACAATTAGAAAAAGTTTTAATAGTTTTATTAGAAGATACTCTGCTAGGTGTTTTATTTGAAAATATTTCATTAGATATTCTAAGAGAAACTAATATTCTATTATTCTAGCAGAAGTTAATATTCTATTATTCTAGCAGAAGTTAATATTCTATTATTCTAGCAGAAGTTAATATTCTATTATTCTAGCAGAAGTTAATATTCTATTATTCTAGCAGAAGTTAATATTCTATTATTCTAGCAGAAGTTAATATTCTATTATTCTAGCAGAAGTTAATATTCTATTATTCTAGCAGAAGTTAATATTCTATTATTCTAGCAGAAGTTAATATTCTATTATTCTAGCAGAAGTTAATATTCTTTAAGATATTCTATTAAAAACTGATATTTTATTAGACATTATGCTATTAGTGATTCATTTTTATTCTCAATACGTTTCGCCCAGGGTCGAGCTGATAAGGTTGAGCGATACGTCGCAAGCGGTTTGTCTACTTGTCTGCCCCATTTAAGAACTTAAGAAAGGAGGAGCACTGCAGCAGGCCTACTGACCTGTGTTAGGCAGGTCCTTCTCTGATCTAAACTCACTAACATGTTCTCCCCCATTTTCAAATCATTAGGAAAGTTTTTTTAAAGTTCTAGGAAACTGGGACACTATTTTCTACGCTACTGTTGCTTCCAGCGACCCGTTGGAAGCAACAGTTTTGTTGACCAGGCAGACAAAACAGTCTGGTTTCATGGCAGAAAGATCTAGGAAAGACGTCATTTTTTAGGTCTGTGTAGTGGAAGATACATCACTGCGTTTATACTGTTTTCATACAAAGATTGCATTCCTTCTTGTATTCATACATGCTGCTGGTTACAGTGGGCGGCCACTGCATTCACCTTCACTACAATATACAGTGGGTGGCCACTGCATTCACCTTCACTACAATATACAGTGGGTGGCCACTGCATTCACCTTCACTACAATATACAGTGGGTGGCCACTGCATTCACCTTCACTACAATATACAGTGGGTGGCCACTGCATTCACCTTCACTACAATATACAGTGGGTGGCGACTGCATTCACCTTCACTACAATATACAGTGGGTGGCCACTGCATTCACCTTCACTACAATATACAGTGGGTGGCCACTGCATTCACCTTCACTACAATATACAGTGGGTGGCCACTGCATTCACCTTCACTACAATATACAGTGGGTGGCCACTGCATTCACCTTCACTACAATATACAGTGGGTGGCCACTGCATTCACCTTCACTACAAGAAACAGTGGGTGGCCACTGCATTCACCTTCACTACAAGATACAGTGGGTGGCCACTGCATTCACCTTCACTACAATATACAGTGGGTGGCCACTGCATTCACCTTCACTACAATATACAGTGGGTGGCCACTGCATTCACCTTCACTACAATATACAGTGGGTGGCCACTGCATTCACCTTCACTACAATATACAGTGGGTGGCCACTGCATTCACCTTCACTACAATATACAGTGGGTGGCCACTGCATTCACCTTCACTACAATATACAGTGGGTCGACTGCATTCACCTTCACTACAATATACAGTGGGTGGCCACTGCATTCACCTTCACTACAATATACAGTGGGTGGCCACTGCATTCACCTTCACTACAATATACAGTGGGTGGCCACTGCATTCACCTTCACTACAATATACAGTGGGTGGCCACTGCATTCACCTTCACTACAATATACAGTGGGTGGCCACTGCATTCACCTTCACTACAAGAAACAGTGGGTGGCCACTGCATTCACCTTCACTACAAGATACAATGGGTGGCCACTGCATTCACCTTCACTACAAGATACAATGGGTGGCCACTGCATTCACCTTCACTACAAGATACAATGGGTGGCCAATGCATTCACCTTCACTACAAGATACAATGGGTGGCCACTGCATTCACCTTCACTACAAGATACAATGGGTGGCCACTGCATTCACCTTCACTACAAGATACAATGGGTGGCCACTGCATTCACCTTCACTACAAGATACAATGGGTGGCCACTGCATTCACCTTCACTACAAGATACAATGGGTGGCCACTGCATTCACCTTCACTACAAGATACAATGAGTGGCCACTGCATTCACCTTCACTACAAGATACAATGGGTGGCCACTGCATTCACCTTCACTACAAGATACAATGGGTGGCAACTGCATTCACCTTCACTACAAGATACAATGGGTGGCCACTGCATTCACCTTCACTACAAGATACAATGGGTGGCCACTGCATTCACCTTCACTACAAGATACAATGGGTGGCAACTGCATTCACCTTCACTACAAGATACAATGGGTGGCCACTGCATTCACCTTCACTACAAGATACAATGGGTGGCCACTGCATTCACCTTCACTACAAGATACAATGAGTGGCCACTGCATTCACCTTCACTACAAGATACAATGGGTGGCCACTGCATTCACCTTCACTACAAGATACAATGGGTGGCAACTGCATTCACCTTCACTACAAGATACAATGGGTGGCCACTGCATTCACCTTCACTACAAGATACAATGGGTGGCCACTGCATTCACCTTCACTACAAGATACAATGGGTGGCAACTGCATTCACCTTCACTACAAGATACAATGGGTGGCCACTGCATTCACCTTCACTACAAGATACAATGGGTGACCACTGCATTCACCTTCACTACAAGATACAATGGGTGGCCACTGCATTCACCTTCACTACAAGATACAATGGGTGGCAACTGCATTCACCTTCACTACAATATACAGTGGGCGGGAAGATTAACCCCCATCACTACCAGGGTGGGGTGCCAGGGGGTGGCCATCATCACTACAAACCAGAGTGGGTGGCCAGGCTGAGTGGCCAGAGTGGGTGTTGATGCACTCTGGCTGTCAGGGAGTCGAGGAGGAGAGAGTAAACAGAGCTGAGCGATTGCCTGAGGCGAGACAGTTGTTTGACGCTGCTGTGTGGTAGTTCCCTTGTTTGCTGGGACGTGCTAGTGTCTCTCAGGGTAACTGGGTAATACAGATATACATGGATATGCACACACCAAGAGGCGTGTAGCATTGTGTGTATATATGCTGGAGAATTTACTTAAATCCCTGTTTTAGGGATGACAGATACCTTAAGCTCTGTTCGGCTCGTTAAATCTACTTTGGTTATAAAGAGCGGTATATGCAATGAGATATACACCTCCTCTATGAATTTTTGTCTGGCAACAACGAATTCAATCACACATAAACACACACAATCACACACAAACACAAACACACACACCACTTATTTGGTAAAACGTTCATGTTTTATATGTCAATTTCGCAAGTATTTACCTGAAAGCACAACACATATTCAATGAGATTACACTGCTGTTAGAATCTTAATGATTAAAGTGGTGAATGAGTATCAGGAAACACGATAGATCATTCACGGTATTGTGGCGATACCCTGTTGTATGTATACCATGTACCAGTTGTATGACAGGGATCTCATGGGGTACTGTAATGATATCCTCCCAAGGTATTGTAACGATATCCTCCCAAAGTATTGAGATGATATCCTGTTGTTTATCAGAAAAGCAAGCCAGGGTATCGAGAAGATATCCCGTCGTGTGTGTATCAGTAGCAAACAGCCCTCTCATGGTATCGTGATATCCTATCGTGTGTCAACAAAATAACAAGTCTTCCATTTTCCAAGGTACTGTGACCATATCCCGTTGTGTATCAACAGAACAACAGAGCCTTCCTCTTCCCAGGAAATTGTGACGATATCCTTTCGTGTGTATATCAACAGAGCAACAGTCTCCCCTTTCCCAGGGTATTGTGACGATATTCTGTTGTGTTTTTATCAACAGACCAACAGCGCCCTCCCACAGTAATGTAGTGAAATTCTAACGTTAGCAATAGGAGAGTTCCATTTCTTTCCATTCACCAAATAACGACTGATTGATAGTGGAATATTAATATGCATGCATCTGTGTCTGTGCGTGTGTATACTGTGTGTGTGTGTGTGTGTGTGTGTGTGTGTGTGTGTGTGTGTGTGTTTATTCAATTTGTAATTATCTACGTGTAGCTACAGAAGCAGGGTAATGCTCATCGTGTCTCCAACTAGAGAGTGTTGGCCTCTTCGACACGTGTATCCTCTGCCAAATAAGCAGAATGAAAGTTTGGTTTTACCATAAATTACAGGAAATCAATCCTGTTACACCGGTTACACTGCATGTTATATCACCTCCTCTTCCTCTTCCTCTCCTCTTCCTCTTCCTCTCCTCTTCCTCTTCCTCTCCTCCTCTTCCTCTCCTCCTCTTCCTCTCCTCTTTCTCCTCTCACCAGCCAGCATAGTCGTCCTGTGTTTTCAGCTTTCTATTATAAGTATTTTTTTTAGCTCTGAAATCCATTTTGGAGATCCTGGGACTTTTTTTTTTCTAATCCACTTTTTATGTGTGACCGCCACATATAATTTTTTTTTTCAGTCTCTCTCCATGCATTTCTGGCAATTTTATTTATACGATCTGGGGAGTTTTTTTTTTTTAATAACTCTTAAATCCCCTTGTATATGCTTCCCAAAATTTCGTCAATGAACCTATGTTATGTAGATTGATTTTGATTTATTTTCCATTAAAAGGCATTTATTATTTATTTTGCAATGTGTTTTAATACCCATATTAATCTCTCTCATCCGATCCTCTCTTTACCTGTCATTATCAACTAATAATTTCTTTACTACAACTTTATCTTTAACAACTACCTGTTTAGGATTCACATCTAAATAATTTACATATTATATAGTATCTAAGACGTTACCTCCGTGTATCGTAGTTCTAACCTAACAACCGAAACTCGTCAACCAATCTTGGAAACCAAATCAACCAGTGAAGAAAATAACAGAATAAGAAATAAGCTTGTTACCCCAAACTCAGCAGTGTAGGAAGAAAAAGTGAAGTAGCAATATGCAGACATCAGCAGGCAATACACACACACACACACACACACACACACACACACACACATATATATGGGCGCCTGGCAAACCTGAGAACAGCGTTCCGATACCTTAATAAGGAATCGTTCAAGACACTGTACACCGTGTAAGTCAGGCCCATACTGGAGTATGCAGCACCTGTTTAGAACCCGCATTTGATACAGCACGTCATGAAACTAGAGAAAGTGCAAAGGTTTGCGACAAGGTTAGTTCCAGAGCTAGGGGGAATGTCTTATGAAGAATGGTTAAGGAAAATCGGCCTGACGACACTAGAGGACAGGAGGGTCAGGGGAGACATGATAACGACGTATAAAATACTGCGCGGAATAGACAAGGTGGACAAAGACAGGATGTTCCAGGGAAGGGACACAGAAACAAGAGGTCACAATTGGAAGTTGAAGACACAGATGAGTCAGAGAGATATTAGGAAGTATTTCATCAGTCATAGAGTTGTCAGGCAGTGGAATAGCCTAGAAAGTGATGTAGTGGAGGCAGGAACCATACATAGTTTTAAGACGAGGTTTGATAAAGCTCATGGAGCGGGGAGAGGGAGGACCCATTAGCAACCGGTAAAGAGGCGGGGCCAGGAGCTAAGACTCGACCCCTGCAACCACAAATAGGTGAGTACAAATAGGTGAGTACACACACACACACACACACACACACACATTACTTACATACACATATTCATGTTCCTTAACTCTCATTACTTTTCCCCTCTCCTCTGCTTCCTTTCCTATTATCCTCCCCCTCCCTTCTTTCCCTCTTCCCATAACTCTCCCCCACCCCTAAGACATTCAGCCGAGCAAATGTTCCCTGAAAAGATTCACACCGTGTAACAGTCTAACCATACTTCCCTGGAACGTACACCTAGGGAATTTTTTTTCCTACTTTTTCCCTAACCGCAGCAGCTTTTAGCAATTCTAAAAGGATAATTATCCCTGAAGGATGTGGAAAGAAAGGGTCTCTCTCGCGGCTGCACTCAAGCTTATGTCTGTGTATAAGTTGAGATAATCTGGGTTACACGAACTTTCATATGACATCGTTTGTTTGTATGTCTTGAAGCTGCTACTCCCTCCACTACACTGCTGCTCCCTCCACTACACTGCTGCTCCCTCCACTACACTGCTGCTACCTCCACTACACTGCTGCTCCCTTCACTACACTGCTGCTACCTCCACTACACTGCTGCTCCCTTCACTACACTGCTGCTACCTCCACTACACTGCTGCTCCCTCTACTACACTGCTGCTACCTCCACTACACTGCTGCTCCCTCCACTACACTGCTGCTACCTCCACTACACTGCTGCTACCTCCACTACACTGCTGCTACCTCCACTACACTGCTACCTCCACTACACTGCTGCTACCTCCACTACACTGCTGCTACCTCCACTACACTACTGCTCCCTCCACTACACTACTGCTCCCTCCACTACACTGCTGCTCCCTCCACTACACTACTACTCCCTCCACTACACTACTACTCCCTCCACTACACTACTACTCCCTCCACTACACTACTGTTCCCTCCACTACACTACTGCTCCCTCCACTACACTACTACTCCCTCCACTACACTACTACTCCATCCACTACGCTTCTACTTCCTCCACTACACCATTCCTCCCTCCACTACACTACTACTCCCTCCACTACACTACTACTCCCTCCACTACACTGCTGCTCCCTCCACTATACTACTGCTCCCTCCACTACACTACTACTCCCTCTACTACACTACTGCTCCCTCCACTACACCATTCCTCCCTCCACTACGCTTCTACTCCCTCCACTACACAACTACTCCCTCCACTACACTACTACTCCCTCCACTACACTGCTGCTCCCTCCACTACACTACTGCTCCCTCCACTACACTACTACAATGTCAGCATAGTTGCTGATCCCTGTGTTATATAGCATAGCATATAGTATCATCCATGTGCTTTAGATAGGAGATCCCTTTTAGGCCTGTGTCTTTGTGTGACGTCACGGGATGCGCATGTGTACGGTCATACCTCTGCCTCCCTCTCAGTCGGCGTGTAGACCTAGACAGGCTAAGACAGGCAGAGGCTGGGCTCCATTTCTCATCATCACAGTCTGACAATATATATATCGTTACCATCCAACAAGTGTGTCTACCTTCAACCCTCGATATCTCCATTAAGAACCCCTACGATAAATGGTGACAGTGGTGTGGGTGTAAAATTGATAATTGCGCCGATGTACGGAGATTTCTTTCGACCAGCAAGACGGCCATTTCGTGTCCCCAGTAGGCCTACCGAGGTTAACGCCAGCCAGCTACCTCAAGTCAGCTACTCTCTCAAGCTCCTACCAGCTTCTACACCATTCACTGGTCAGTCTCTTTGTATTAGTGTTTATCTGCTTATTTGCATCACTCCCGAGGGGTTGACCCGAGTTTGCAAAATAAGCCAGCTTCCAGTCTGTGGTGAGGGAGCCCAGTCGAGCCTAGTCTACTCCATCCAGTTCCTTGCCTGCCAAGCCAGCTTCCACCCCTGCTGTGCTCATCGTGTGAAGTTATCAAGCTATTCTGTGTGAAGGGTTAAGATAAGCCAGCTAGCAACTAACCCAGGTGTCTTACCCCAGTACTCAAGCAAGCCACGTGAGTAGTCTTCATCGCTTGTGATTCAAGCTCCAAGCCATTCTGAGTGCTCTTTTTCATCCTTGTGGTGTTGTGGTATTTCGTGGGTGTATTTTAAGCTAGCCAGCTTAGAATATCTTCGGGGCAGTGTGGCTGTTCTCAGTGAGGCTTACGCCATTCAACCCATAGGCCCAACCACCCACGACCACGTGTGCCTCACCACGCGGTCTCAGACGCCTTAGCCCTGTTATGCCCACAAACCCAACCACTCTCACTGTGTTGTGGTACTCACCCAACCTCTACCAGTGTTTTGGCGCACTACTAAGGGTTGTAGCACCATATTTTAAGGACCACATAGGGGGTCAAGAGCTAGAGTGTGTTTTGCGCCACCGTTAAAAGCCTCCTGTGTGAGTTCATCGTCGATGTAAGCGCAATTCTACGATCACGTGTGCAGAGGACAGCAGCAAGACGACATAAACAATCCTCTACTCTCCACTACCATCTACCTCATTCTACACCAAGTCGTTACAGCGATAATTAATATTTTTTTTCATAGAGACATTTGCGAGTGTTGAGACATTTCTTTTGTGTTTCCAGTGATTTTTTTTCTTAGTGACATTCAGTGACTCTCGATCAGACTCAGTGTTTGTTTGCAATAATCTTTTAATCTCCTTAATTCAGTGTTAATTTCCGTGCATTATCTTATGTCTGTTGTGTTGTGTGTCTTTTTATACACTTGAAGTAAGTACTTAGTGTTTTTCCTTTGTTGTGTGTGCAACATATGAGCAGTATAGAACTTGTGTTTACACTTCAGAATCACCTTGTGTTCTCAGTATTCCAGTGAAGTATTTCAGTAATTTATCAGCTTTATTCTGCATCACAACTCAGTGTTGTCTGTTACATTTTTTTTCTTCCCAGCATTTGTGTATTCTTGTTTTGTTCCCTGTGTGTTGAACATTCTTGTGTTCATATTCTTTTCATTTAGCCAGTGTCTAATTTGTCTTATTTCCACAGACAATAGTGCCATTATTTTGTGCAAGCAAGAAATCATTTTTACAAAATTTTTCACACATCAAGTTTCATTGCAAGAAAATTCTAGTATTGTGTTTATGTTGATGTGTTGTGTTCTGCATCACTGTAAGTGTTCAAACCTTTTTGTTCTGTGTTTTAGCACCTATTATTTTTCATGTTTCATTGAACAAATTCACTCTTAGTGCAATTTTTAAGTTCTTCTTTTAGAGTAAATTGTTCTTTTGCTTGTTAAGTGTTGTTTGAGTGCAGTTAAGAGTTAAAGTGTTCATTCCTTGATATATTTCTTTTCTTGTGTGTGTAATAATTTTTATTATTGCACTTTGACTCATTTTGCAATAATTCTTGTGCAAATATTGTGTTGCCATTAAAGTTTTTCTTGCAGAGATTCTATGCAGTGTTTTGCAATACTTTTTGATTAGCAATTATTTGCAATATTGCTACAGTTTATATCAGTGCAGTTCATATGCTCTGTTCTGTGCTTAATATTTTATTCTTTCTGTGCCATTTTATTTTATTTCACTGAATTGTGTCTCAGTTTTATTTTTGCACAAGTCCATTTTATCATTTTATTGTGTGTTTCTCTATTGCAGTGAAAGTAAAGACAACTCACTGTGCCATTCATTCAATTTAAAGTAAAAGTTGAGCAAATCAGATTTGAGTAAAGTACAAGTTCTCTTGAATTTCAAAGTGTTGTTCATTCAGTTGCATATTTTTCTTGTGTGAGTTCTTTGCTTACTGTGTGACTTGTCAATTTTTAATTACTTATGCAGAATAGTTAAGCATTTTCTTCCCGTTTAAGCTTATTGTGTCATTCTTTCTATTTTTTTTTTGCCTTATGCCCTTCAGTAAGTTCACTGAGAAGATGTCCCAGTCACTTTTGAACGTTCACTTAGTGTATCATGCCAGTCAAAGTCAATATGAATCAGTCCACAGTACCAACATTCCCTTACTGACTGAAAGACAATACCTAGCCCTTGAGCAATGTGTTTGTTCTCACAGCTTGTATCTGAGATTTGTTAAAGTGCTGCGAAATGTGAAGTTCAGATTAAGTTCCTATAGATCCGTGAATTACTTATTAACGTAGCCGAGCGGTCAGGCACTAGTAACTCTGTCACTCCCATCTGTGTTCCACCTACACCTTCAGACTTGCAGGATAGTGTTCCATTGCCTCAAGTGTCCGGGGACACTCAGACTGCCTTGAGTGCACAGCCTATCCCTGCAATGTCTGCTAGTTCGAGTAGTAGTTTCTCCACAGGGGATGCCTTGTCAGAAAACGATTACTTGAAACTAGTAATGCCATCTCTTGTTGATGTGACATGCTGTCTGCAGAAAGACGTCTCTGTTACAGCTAGTGTTCTCACTAGAGTGTCTGTTGTTGTTCCTAATGTTCCAGATGGTGATCCCATCCTAGTTGACAGTAATCAGTGCATTGTAAGAAGTTATTTCTCGAGTAACTTTCACATGTTGTTAACGTTTGTAAGTGTAGTTTCTTTATAGCTGATACCTCGTGTCACTGTGTGCGACTCAGATTGAATATCAGCATTGTTGACCGTGTTCATTTATTTTCTCCTGTGCTTGCAGTTTGAGATAGTAGATTCGTTCTCCCTTGCTCATATTGCGTGTTATAGCGTTAATTTTTTCAACCGGGGAGAGTCATCCACTCCACCGAGTTTGTTCATTCCTCCAGTAAGAAAGAACCGATCCCTTGTGTTCTGGTGATTCGATTCCTGCTCCAGGAAGATCTTATTCTTACTGTGAAGCCACCAGCACCCATTAGTGACTTTGTAATGAGCCAAGAATTACTGTATCGAACAGCCGAGTTGGGTACTCCAAGCAGAAGAGTTTACCAGTTAGTAATTCCACAGTCACTAGTGAACGTAGCTCTACAGCTAGTTCATGATGCACCAGGTGTTGCACACCCTGGTATGGATCGTTCTGTGAAACAAGCCAGAATGAAATACTTTTGGCCACGTATGGCAACTGACATTTCCGAGTATGTTAAGAAATGTAGTGTCTGTATGCAACATAAAGGAAATGTCAATGGTCCTAATCCAATCCAAGTGTACCCAACCACTAGCGAACCGTGGGAAAGAGTTGCCCTTGACTTGTTAACCAATTTTAAATGTTCCCTCCAAGGCAACAAACATCTGTGTGTTATGGTAGACCATTTCACCAGATATTGTGAGTTAGTTCCTATTGCAGATAAGACTGCAGAGACAGTAGCTAAAGCGTTTAAAGAACGCATTATCTGCAGGCATACCACCCCAAAGTCCTTAGTAACAGATAATGGAGGTGAATTCTGTAATGAGATTCTTGAAAATTTGTGTACTTTATACAAGATCTCTAAATCCACCATTGTTCCTCATCATCCTGCCAGCAATGGGTTAGCCGAACGAACCAATAAGAAAGTACTTGATGTCCTGAGAGCCACTATCAACCCCAATAGTGAAACTTGGGATGAAGTCATACCAGATGTCCAATGTGCCATAAATTCTGCTTACAATGCTTCCATAGGTGATACTCCACATTATGCATTGTATGGTGTAGACAAGCGTTTACCCTATGAGTTGTTATATTCCACTCCGAAACCTAATTACAACCCTGATGATTTCGTAGCAACTCGTACCAGCATGGCTCAAAGTGTTTTTAGAAGAATCCGTGAAACACTTCACAAATCAACAGCAGAATTTACTAGAGTAACTAATAGCCGTGCTAAGCCATCAAAAGTAAAAGTAGGTTCAAGAGTAATGCTGACAAATTTCAACAAAACATCCGAAATGCCTAAGCTCGATCAAAAGTTTGTCGGACCTTATCGAGTTGTAGAACATATCTCTGGTAATAAGTATAAGGTTAGAGAAATTAGTACTGGTAAGTACAAAGAATCGCATTTAGATCATATGAAATTAGTATGCGATGTTGATGATATTGCTACCCAGACTAATGTGACAGATGCTGAAAATCCTCTTGACTCTGTACCCTCTACCTCAAATACTCAGTCAGATAACCAACCTGAATGTCGTTACTCCTTGCGTACTCGACAAGTAATGAGAAACCCACAAGTATCTTTTGTAGATACTCGTTCAGATCTCCCTCAGTCAAGGCATGTGTTAGCCATTGCAGAGGAATTCGATCCTCCCAGAGATGATAACCATTCTGCATATGTAAACCTCACCCTCGCAGAATTGGGTTTAAATGTACATAGTCTGTATAACTAGATGTCCGAGATGAAGTAAATTGTCAACTGTTTGTTATTAACTGATTTTTTTTTTCGTATTCACGTTCCCTCCGTATTCTGAGAATTTGACAGTAATGATCTGAGTGCACCAGATGCCTTTGCTGTTAATTTCACCTTGTATATATATATTTATTCTTCCTCAGAATCCGTAGAGTGCATGAATACAGATCGATCGATCAATTCCATCCATATTGTACAATGATTTGTTCTTATAGTTTGTAATGCATTACGTTAAAACTCATTACGTTAAAAGTGATTACGTTAACACCCATTACGTAAAACTCATTTTGTTAACATCCATTATGATACCATCCATTAGTTCTAAGTTATATATGAATTTGTTATTGTATAGAATCAGCCCAGAACCACCTGCCTGTTCAGCCTATAGATAGTAGTGTATGTCGAGACGACATACGTAACATGACCGAGCTGTCAGCATAGTTGCTGATCCCTGTGTTATATAGCATAGCATATAGTATCATCCATGTGCTTTAGATAGGAGATCCCTTTTAGGCCTGTGACTTTGTGTGACGTCACGGGATGTGCATGTGTACGTTCGTACCTCTGCCTCCCTCTCAGTCGGCGTGTAGACCTAGACAGGCTAAGACAGGCAGAGGCTGGGCTCTGTTTCCCATCATCATAGTCTGACAATATACATCGTTACCATCCAACAAGTGTGTCTACCTTCAACCCTCGATATCTCCATTAAGAACCCCTACGATAAAACATAGCAAACACTAACAAAAACAGACATTTCAAACAAGCAAGCACTGTTCAGATTCGCTTAAACGGTAAACACACAGCAGATAAACAAAGCAAACAGGTGGGGCCTAACATTCACTCAGGCAACACTAACAAAGCAAGACTGAAAAAGAAACAAACACACTCCAACATTCAAACACACAACACTATCAATCAACGCAAACAGAAAAAAACAGCATCTCTAACAATAAAACTCTCCTAACAAACAAGCAGGCAATCCAAACACTAACCCTCCACCAGCAAAGCAAATTTCTCCCTTGACTAACATTGTTTCCAAAGTATTACATTAACACAGAATAAAACAAAATAAAACACAAAATATAACACAAAATAAAACACAAAATAAAACAAACACAAAATATAACACAAAATATACCATACAATAAGTGTCAGGGGCCCGAGACTGTTCAACTGCCTCCCAGCACACATAAGGGGGATTACCAACAGACCCCTGGCAGTCTTCAAGCTGGCACTGGACAAGCACCTAAAGTCAGTTCCTGATCAGCCGGGCTGTGGCTCGTACGTTGGTTTGCGTGCAGCCAGCAGCAACAGCTTGGTTGATCAGGCTCTGATCCACCAGGAGGCCTGGTCACAGACTGGGCCGCGGGGGCGTTGACCCCCGGAACTCTCTCCAGGTAAACTCCAGGTCTCCAAAAGTTTTACTTAAACACAAATTCGCACAAACTCTACGGGATTCGTCCTCCCAATTTCAGTACATTTTTTTCTATTTTTTGCCTCCCTGTTTATCGTCTTTCTTAGTTCCTTTCTTGAGAAAGTTCGTGCTTGGGACAGAACAGGAAGGACAGGATCCCGGTAAATACCGGGGAACAAGGACATAATACCGTTAAGTACCAGAGGAACGAGGTATAAGGACACCTCCTGGTAATTACCGGAGAAGAAGGGTAAAATGATGGTAAGTACCGGGGGAATATGGAAAGCCTTCAGGTAAGTACCAGGAAGCAGGTAACAAGGACAGGTAAGTACCAGGGAGCCGGTAACAAGGACAGGTAAGTACCAGGGAGCTGGTAACAAGGACAGGTAAGTACCAGGGAGCCGGCAACAAGGGCAGGTAAGTACCAGGGTGTGGTAACAAGGACAGGTAAGTACCAGGGAGCCGGTAACAAGGGCAGGTAAGTAACAGGGAGCCGGTAATAAGGACAGGTAAGTACCAGGGAGCCGATAACAAGGACAGGTAAGTATCAGGGAGCCAGTAACAAGGACAAGTAAGTACCAGGGAGCCAGTAACAAGGACAAGTAAGTACCAGGGAGCTGGTAACAAGGACAGGTAAGTGCCAGGGAGCTGGTAACAAGGACAGGTAAGTACCAGGGAGCCGGTAACAAGGACAGGTAAGTACCAGGGAGCCAGTAACAAGGACAGATAAGTACCAGGGAGCTGGTAACAAGGGCAGGTAAGTACCAGGGAGCTGGTAACAAGGACAGGTAAGTACCAGGAAGCTGGTAACAAGGACAGGTAAGTACCAAGGAGCTGGTAACAAGGACAAGTAAGCACCAGGAAACCGGTAACAAGGACAGGCAAGTACCAGGGAGCTGGTAACAAGGACAGGTAAGTACCAGGGAGCTGGTAACAAGGACAGGTAAGTACCAGGGAGCCGGCAACAAGGGCAGGTAAGTACCAGGGTGTGGTAACAAGGACAGGTAAGTACCAGGGAGCCGGTAACAAGGGCAGGTAAGTAACAGGGAGCCGGTAATAAGGACAGGTAAGTACCAGGGAGCCGGTAACAAGGACAGGTAAGTACCAGAGAGCTGGTAACAAGGACAGGTAAGTACCAGGGAGCCGGTAACAAGGGCAGGTAAGTAACAGGAAGCCGATAACAAGGACAGGTAAGTATCAGGGAGCCAGTAACAAGGACAAGTAAGTACCAGGGAGCCAGTAACAAGGACAAGTAAGTACCAGGGAGCTGGTAACAAGGACAGGTAAGTGCCAGGGAGCTGGTAACAAGGACAGGTAAGTACCAGGGAGCCGGTAACAAGGACAGGTAAGTACCAGGGAGCCAGTAACAAGGACAGATAAGTACCAGGGAGCTGGTAACAAGGGCAGGTAAGTACCAGGGAGCTGGTAACAAGGACAGGTAAGTACCAGGAAGCTGGTAACAAGGACAGGTAAGTACCAAGGAGCTGGTAACAAGGACAAGTAAGCACCAGGAAACCGGTAACAAGGACAGGTAAGTACCAGGGAGCTGGTAACAAGGACAGGTAAGTACCAGGGAGCTGGTAACAAGGACAGGTAAGTACCAGGGAGCCGGTAACAAGGACAGGTAAGTACCAGGGAGCTGGTAACAAGGACAGGTAAGTACCAGGGAGCCGGCAACAAGGGCAGGTAAGTACCAGGGTGTGGTAACAAGGACAGGTAAGTACCAGGGAGCCGGTAACAAGGGCAGGTAAGTAACAGGGAGCCGGTAATAAGGACAGGTAAGTACCAGGGAGCCGGTAACAAGGACAGGTAAGTACCAGAGAGCTGGTAACAAGGACAGGTAAGTACCAGGGAGCCGGTAACAAGGGCAGGTAAGTAACAGGAAGCCGATAACAAGGACAGGTAAGTATCAGGGAGCCAGTAACAAGGACAAGTAAGTACCAGGGAGCCAGTAACAAGGACAAGTAAGTACCAGGGAGCTGGTAACAAGGACAGGTAAGTGCCAGGGAGCTGGTAACAAGGACAGGTAAGTACCGGGGAGCTGGTAACAAGGACAGGTAAGTACCAGGGAGCCGGTAACAAGGACAGGTAAGTACCAGGGAGCCAGTAACAAGGACAGATAAGTACCAGGGAGCTGGTAATAAGGGCAGGTAAGTACCAGGGAGCTGGTAACAAGGACAGGTAAGTACCAGGAAGCTGGTAACAAGGACAGGTAAGTACCAGGAAGCTGGTAACAAGGACAAGTAAGCACCAGGAAACCGGTAACAAGGACAGGTAAGTACCAGGGAGCTGGTAACAAGAACAGGTAATTACCAGGAAGCCGGTAACAAGGACAGGGAAGTACCAAGGAGCTGGTAACAAGGACAGGTAAGTACCAGGGAGCTGGTAACAAGGACAAGTAAGTGCCAGGGAGCTGGTAACAAGGACAGGTAAGTACCAGGAAGCCGGTAACAAGGACAGGGAAGTACCAAGGAGCTGGTCACAAGGACAGGTAAGTACCAGGGAGCCGATAACAAGGACAGATAAATACCAAGAAGCCGGTAACAAGGACAGGTAAGTTCCAGGGAGCCGGTAACAAGGACAGGTAAGTGCCAGGGAGCCGATAACAATGACAAGTACGTACCAGGGAGCCAGTTACTTGGGCAGGTAAGTGCCAGGAAGCTGGTAACAAGGACAAGTACCAGGGAGCTGGTAACAAGGACAAATACTAGAGATCTGGTAACAAGGACAGGTAAGTGCCAGGGAGCCAGTAACAAGTACAGGTAAGTACCAGGGAGCCGGTAACAAGGACAGCTAAGTACCAGGGAGCCGGTACCAAGGACAGGTAAGTGCCAGGGAGCTGGTAACAGGGACAAGTGCCAGGGAAATGGTAACAAGGGCAATTAAGTGTCCGGGAGTTGACTAAAAGGACACGAAAGTGCCATGGTTCCTGTAAGAAGTGCCAGGGAACTAGTAACAAGGACAGATAAGTACCAGGGAGCTGATAACAAGGACAGGTAGGTGCCAGGGAGCCGGTAACGATGACATCCTCCCGTAAGTGCCCGGTAGCGCCGCATAAAAGCAACCAACAGGAATTAAGAGCGGAGAATCAGGCTCTGAGCGGCCAAGTTAAGGCGCCATATTTCTCACGATTCTCCTACTGAATGGCAATGAACCGTAGAGCTACGGAGAGGGGAAGAGAGGGAAGGGGAAGAGGGTATGCAGGGATGAAGATGGCTCGGAGAGGGATAGATGTAGGGAGGGGAAGACGAGGACGAAAAGAGGGGGGAGGGGAAAGAAAGTAGAGGAGGAGGTGGGAAAGGGATGGCATACGGATGAAAGGAGGGAGGTATTAGCAATAATTGTTGTGGATGGCAGAAGAGCTGGTGATTGTGGTGGATGGCAGTAGAGCTGGTGATAGTGGTGGATGGCAGTAGAGCTGGTGATTGTGGTGGATGGCAGTAGAGCTGATGATTGTGGTGGATGGCAGTAGAGCTGGTGATTGTGGTGGATGGCCGCAGAGCTGATGATTGTGGTGGATGGCAGTAGAGCTGGTGATTGTGGTGGATGGCCGCAGAGCTGATGATAGTGGTGGATGGCAGTAGAGTTGGTGATTGTGGTGGATGGTAGTAGGGCTGGTGATTGTGGTGGATGGCAGAAGAGGTGGTGATAGTGGTGGATGGCAGTAGAGTTGGTGATTGTGGTGGATGGCAGTAGAGCTGGTGATAATGGAGGATGGCAGTAGAATTGGTGATTGTGGTGGATGGCAGTAGGGCTGGTGATTGTGGTGGATGGCAGAAGAGGTGGTGATAGTGGTGGATGGCAGTAGAGTTGGTGATTGTGGTGGATGGCAGCAGAGCTGGTGATAGTGGAGGATGGCAGTAGAGTTGGTGATTGTGGTGGATGGCAGTAGAACTGGTGATTGTGGTGGATGGCAGTAGAACTGGTGATTGTGGTGGATGGCAGCAGATATGGTGATAGTGCTGCGGGGATATGTAGATGACGGGTGGGGTACCGGTAATAGTAACAGTTGTTGTAATGGTGGTAGGGATTTCAGCAGCAGTTGTATGAGAAGTAGTAGTAGCAGAAATTGTATAAGTAGCAGTAGCAGCATCAGTAGTAGCAGCAATAAAAATAGCAGCAGTAGTAGTAGCAGCAGCAGCATTTCTTTTAATTGTAGTAATAAAAATCGTACTGTTAGTTTTTATGGAAGTGGTGGTAGTAGTAACAACAGTAGCAGCAGTAGCAGCAGCAACAGCATCAGCTTCAGCTTCAGCAGATACGACAGTAGCATTAGTAACCGCAGCAGTTGCTCCAGTAATCGCAACAGTAACGAGAGCTGCAGCAGCAGTAACAGCAACAGTAGCGGGAATAATCCCCGTAAAAGCTCAAGCTGGGACAGGAACAATAACACTAAACAGGATAATTAATGGAGCGCTGGACTCAGAAGGGCTCGTATGCAAGCCCCTTAATTCATAGCTCCGGCTGCTTGGAGGACCCTGCCTAAGTGTGGCTGCCAACCCGCCCCCAAGAAAGGCATTTGATCCTGTTTCTTCGAGAGTAACAGGATGCTACGGCTCCCAGCCGGGCGCAAGTAGCAAGAGCCGATGCTTGTCTGTTGGTGTGTTGCAATATTTTGTCTCGTGTTGTGCTGGGGTTATTATTTGGAGACACATGCTGAAGGTGTTTCTTTGAAGTGTTTGCTAAGAATAGTTTGCTTGAAGTGTTTGCCAGGAGTCGTTTTCTTGAAGTATTTGCCAGGAGTCGTTTTCTTGAAGTGTTTGCCAGGAGTCGTTTTCTTGAAGTGTTTGTCTAGAATCGTTTGTCTGACGTGTTTGTCTTGAGGCATTTGACAGTCTCTAATAACCTAGTTATGAGCAGAGGGATCCAGCTCCTGGATCCCTCTGCTCATCGATTATTTGATGTAGCTAACTCATTGACCTGTTAGGCCTTGTCCTATCTACTATTGAAACAATGTAATATAACAACACGAGTTACATGTCTCCCTGAATCTTTTGTTCCAGGTAGGCAATAATAATAATAATAATAATAATAATAATAATAATAATAATAATAATAATAATAACTCTTCCAAAAGCTTTCCTATTTTAATGCACCCCTCCTGCACATGTTACCATTACTCACTGCTAGATATTCCTTTATCTAGGTGCGTATTTATTTCCTGTGTGAGTTTGTGTTAGATTCTACCTTGAATGCTAGAAGTATGTTGCCCACACATCAATCTTTTCCTCTTCAATTTCGCTATTCTGTAATTAAACTCTACAATGTTTTTAAAACATAATTATCCGTCTCTGAACCCATGTTGGTGGTTTCTTGAGTGTTCGTTTTGTTTGCCTAGGTGCGTTAATATACTCTTATATTTTCTATCACCTCAGTAATTATGTTGGTCATACAATTTGGACTGCTGCTTCGCAGCTCACTTTAATATACTATTGGCATCATATTTATAATTTCCCACTAGTCTTGCAGTTTTTGTTTTTCTGTTGATGTGTATTTGTGTGTGTGTGTGTACTCGCCTAATTGTGGGTGAAGGGGACGATTCATAGCTCCTGGCCCCGCCAGCAGCTGTGTGAGTGTGTGTGTAAGGGAAAGGGTGCATTTGTGTATTTATACTAATTCTAAATAGGCCCCTTAAGTATAACTTTTAGAAATGCTCCTCTATAGAGAAGAGACCAGAGATGGGACCCACGTTGATGATAATCTTTAAGTCTTAAAAATAAAAATTCTTGTCCGCTGGAGAGTGTTAAACAGTCTGTGCTGCTCCACATGTAAATATCCAGGAAAGTCTAATTACTTACCCGACCACTACTTCCATGACCATACATGATCACACACCATACAACACGACACCACACGATCACACACCATACAACACGACACCACACGATCACACACCATACAACACGACACCACACGATCACACACCATACAACACGACACCACACGATCACACACCATACAACACGACACCACACGATCACACACCATACAACACGACACCACACGATCACACACCATACAACACGACACCACACGATCACACACCATACAACACGACACCACACGATCACACATCATACAACACGACACCACACGATCACACACCATACAACACGACACCACACGATCACACACCATACAACACGACACCACACGATCACACACCATACAACACGACACCACACGATCACACACCATACAACACGACACCACACGATCACACACCATACAACACGACACCACACGATCACACACCATACAACACGACACCACACGATCACGCACCATACAACACGACACCACACGATCACACACCATACAACACGACACCACACGATCACACACCATACAACACGACACCACACGATCACACACCATACAACACGACCCCACACGATCACACACCATACAACACGACACCACACGATCACACACCATACAACACGGCACCACACGATCACACAGCCACACGACCCTGTACGACGACACGCCACACATGACTACGACCATACACTACACGATCTCTCTCTCTCTCTCTCTCTCTCTCTCTCTCTCTCTCTCTCTCTCTCTCTCTCTCTCTCTCTCACACACACACACACACACACACACACGATGCTGTTACATAAAAAAAAATATTCCTTGAGTATAATTTTCCCAACGTTCCACCGAGGAAATAAACACTAATTAAGGTAATTCAATTAATAAACCGCATAAAGCTTTTTGAATGCCTCTGGATAGTACTATTTCTGGTGTGAGCTGTACACCACCTGGCCAGCTGTGTGTACACCACCTGGCCAGCTGTGTGTACACCACCTGGCCAGCTGTGTGTACACCACCTGGGCAGCTGTGTGTACACTACCTGGCAAGCTGTGTGTACACCACCTGGCCAGCTGTGTGTTCACCACCTGGCCAGCTGTGTGTACACCACCTGGCCAGCTGTGTGTACACCACCTGGCCAGCTGTGTGTACACCACCTGGCCAGCTGTGTGTACACCACCTGGCCAGCTGTGTGTACACCACCTGGTCAGCTGTGTGTACACCACCTGGCCAGCTGTGTGTACACCACCTGGTCAGCTGTGTGTACACCACCTGGCCAGCTGTGTGTACACCACCTGGTCAGCTGTGTGTACACCACCTGGCCAGCTGTGTGTACACCACCTGGTCAGCTGTGTGTACACTACCTGGTCAGCTGTGTGTACACCACCTGGCCAGCTGTGTGTACACCACCTGGTCAGCTGTGTGTACACCACCTGGCCAGCTGTGTGTACACCACCTGGCCAGCTGTGTGTTCACCACCTGGCCAGCTGTGTGTTCACCACCTGGCCAGCTGTGTGTACACCACCTGGCCAGCTGTGTGTACACCACTTGGCCAACTGTGTGTTCACCACCTGGCTGTACACCACCTGGCCAGCTGTGTGTACACCACCTGGCCAGCTGTGTGTTCACCACCTGGCCAGCTGTGTGTACACCACCTGGCCAGCTGTGTGTACACCACCTGGCCAGCTGTGTGTTCAATACCTGGCCAGCTGTGTGTTCACCACCTGGCCAGCTGTGTGTACACCACCTGGCCAGCTGTGTGTTCACCACCTGGCCAGCTGTGTGTACACCACCTGGCCAGCTGTGTGTTCACCACCTGGTCAGCTGTGTGTACACCACCTGGTCAGCTGTGTGTACACCACTTGGCCAGCTGTGTGTACACCACCTGGCCAGCTGTGTGTACACCACCTGGCCAGCTGTGTGTACGCCACCTGGCCAGCTGTGTGTACACCACCTGGCCAGCTGTGTGTACACCACCTGGCCAGCTGTGTGTACACCACCTGGCCAGCTGTGTGTTCACCACCTGGCCAGCTGTGTGTACACCACCTGGTCAGCTGTGTGCACACCACCTGGCCAGCTGTGTGTACACCACCTGGCCAGCTGTGTGTTCACCACCTGGTCAGCTGTGTGTTCACCACCAGGCCAGCTGTGTGTACACCACCTGGCCAGCTGTGTGTACACCACCTGGCCAGCTGTGTGTACACCACCTGGCCAGCTGTGTTTACACCACCTGGTCAGCTGTATGTACACCACCTGGCCAGCTGTGTGTACACCACCTGGCCAGCTGTGTGTACACCACCTGGCCAGCTGTGTGTACACCACCTGGTCAGCTGTGTGTACACCACCTGGCCAGCTGTGTGTACACCACTTGGCCAACTGTGTGTACACCACCTGGTCAGCTGTGTGTACACCACCTGGCCAGCTGTGTGTACACCACCTGGTCAGCTGTGTGTTCACCACCTGGCCAGCTGTGTGTACACCACCTCGTCAGCTGTGTGTTCACCACCTGGCCAGCTTTGTGTGCACCACCTGGCCAGCTGTGTGTACACCACCTGGCCAGCTGTGTGTACACCACCTGGCCAGCTGTGTGTACACCACCTGGTCAGCTGTGTGTACACCACCTGGCCAGCTGTGTGTACACCACCTGGCCAGCTGTGTGTACACCAACTGGCCAGTTATGTGTACACCAGCTGGGACATATTGTGCGCGTACACCAGGTGGACGGTGTTGCGTGTATACACCAGGTGGACGGTGCTGTGTACTCATCTAGTTGTACTCACCTAGTTGTGGTTGCAGGTGTCGAGTCTCAGCTCCTGACCTCGCCTCTTCACTGGCCGCTACTCAATCACTCTACCCGCTCCGTGAGCTTTATCATACCTCTCCTTAAAGCTATGTATAGATCCTGCCTCCACTACATCACCTCCCAGGCTATTCCACTTCCTGACAACTCTGTGACTGAAGAAATACTTCCTGACATCCCTATGGTTCATCTAAGTCTTCAACTTCCAACTGTGACCCCTTGTTGTTGTGTCCCATTTCTGGAACATCCTGTTTCTGTTCACCTTGTTTATTCCTCTCAGTATTTTATATGCCGTTATCATATCCCCCTTATCTCTCCTGTCTTCCAGTGCTGCCAGGCCGATTTCCCTCAACTTCTCCTCGTAGGACATACCCCTTAGCTCCGGGGCTAGTCTTGTTGCAAACCTTCGCATTTTCTCTAGTTTCCTTACATGTGTGTGAGTGTGTGTGTGTGTGTACTCACCTACTTGTGGTTGCAGGGGTCGAATCATAGCTAATGGCCACGCTTCTTCACTGGCCGCTACTAGGTCACTCTTCCTGCACCATGAGCTTTATC
Source organism: Cherax quadricarinatus (assembly GCF_038502225.1). NCBI lineage: Eukaryota > Metazoa > Arthropoda > Malacostraca > Decapoda > Parastacidae > Cherax > Cherax quadricarinatus. Next base: position 5,366,001 of record NC_091337.1, on the reverse strand, counting down.
ATACATCTGCTTAAACCTATGTAAAGATCCTGCCTCCACTACATCACTTCCCAGACTATTCCACTTCCTGACAACTCTGTGACTGAAGAAATACTTCCTAACATCCATGAGATTCATCTGTGTCTTCAGCTTCCAACTGTGACCCCTTGTTGCTGTGTCCCATCTCTGGAACATTCTGTCTCTGTCCACCTTGTCAATTCCTCTCAGTATTTTATATGTCGTTATCACGTCACTCCTATCTCTCCTGTCCTCCAGTGTGTGCGTGTGTGTGTGTGTGTGTGTGTGTGTGTGTGTGTGTGTGTGTGTGTGTGTGTGTGTGTGTGCGTACGTGCGTGTGTATGCGCGCTCGTGCGAGTGTCTGCGTATGTGTGTGTCTCTTCTACATCTTCTCAGAAACACTTCCTTTATTCCAACCTCACTCTTTCATTTCCCTCTCTAAACACATCAAATACGTACGCTTCTGCTGTCATCAACTACGATACATCCTGATCCAGCCATAAAACCCTTCTACTGACTAATACTCCCAGACACTCCAACCCAGTCACGCACTCTCAGTGATTCCTAACACGTTATAACAATTCATCAAGCGCCTTTTACCAAACATCACATCACTAAAGCCAAGAGAATTTTCTCTTGCTAATCCCATCCATAACCCACTTAAACTTGAACCTCTTCTAATCTGTATCTTCATCACATGGTCATGAAATTGCAGCGTCATAATTAAGATAGTGAACAGAAGGATAGAGTAGTGGATCATAAACCAGGCATAATAACTATTACCGAGACAAACGTCACTGAAGAAATAAACTGTATATTATGCTTAGTCTCATAATAATAATAATAATAATAATAATAATAATCATAATAATAATAATAATAATAATAAAGAGAAAGCAGAGGCAGTAGAGGCATAGCAATAATAACAGTTTCAGCAGTGATTTGAGGAGGTGAAATAAAAGGAAGCAGAGAGAGCAGAAAGGCTACATGACTACTATACACATAGTGGAGAATACAATACACAGACCAATTTAACAGGTTAGAAGCACGTAAAGATCCATATTACTGACTCGCCAACTACACGACACAGCAGCACTACATAACACCACCACATATGTATCTACACAATACATCACAATATAACATCAAATAAGCCACCGCGTCACAGCACACCACCACCAACACCAAGCATCAGCGCCAGACAATAACATCACAAGAAGTCGCTTGACAAAACGCGACACTCATGACAATGCCAGCCTTCACAGTCACCCACGGGAGACTCGCTAATTAAAATCGCACCTAAAAGACCTGTCAACACCTGCGAAGATGTGCAAAGCCTTCCACAAACACACCAGCAAGACGTACAGGCACCTGCCAAGGTGTGCAACTTCTTCCACCGACACACCTGGGCACAAAGTGCCCAGGACCTTCTACCAACACACCTACATCACTCACATGAACCTACCAAGGAGTGTTGTACCTTCCATCAACATCAAACCTTCACTGGTGTTGACAGGTCAGACATACTTACGTTGCTATTAAGATGTGGTTATTCCCCATTGATCTCGCCTCCACCACGTCTTGCACTGAATGACCCACATGGGTTTATCGCTCAACATTAATTATTATCTACTGTTATTACTTATTATTCTGTTTTTCTCTCCATTCCTCTCCTCTCCTCGTTTTCACTCGTGCTCTCTCCTTTGTTACTTAAGTACAATTTCTGTTGCCCTCGCTTCGGAAAGATGGAAAAGTCGCCATAAAAATTCAATTTCTCCTGTGCAGGGGATAGGTTATCCTGAGAGACGGCAGTTCCCGGGTGATAGTAACTCCAGTTCAGCTGAAAGGAAATCTTTCAGGCTGGCGTAGCTGGAGAACCTGTACTGGAATGCTCGACGATATCCTCATTGCCATACTGGTCTCTCAGCTCAGGCTGACATATTTACACACCGTGTGACTTATCCTGCATGTTGGAAGACGACGGGGGAAGGGGGGATAGTTCCCCTATTGTTCCCAATGTATAACTATCACGTAGAATAGTGTAGCAGCACACTCCTGATGTATCCAGTTTTGATGTATTCGAAAAATTCGTCATTTTTTTCCTGCTCCTTTAAAGTATTTTTCCGCCTCGGTTTTCCTGACCTCCATTGCTCTTTCATGCCTATTTTTTTTCTATCTCCTCAAGAACTTTTTCTTCCTCACATCTGCCTCATCCTTCACCTCCCCCTCCTCCTCTTCACCTTATTCCTCCTTGTTCTCGCTCTTCCTTCTATTCTTTCGCTTGCACTCCCTTCTATTGCTACTCTTCGTCCTCTACCTCCTCCTCTTCGCCTTGTTCCTCCTTTATTTCACGGAACCACCACAAGCGACGCTGTAAATAAAACTTAAAAAAAGTAATCCGTATTGAGAGTCAAAAAAACAATTATTTTTTACTTCCCGGTTGTTTTAATGATAGAAAATATTTTTTTTATCGTCCCGTTTTTGATCACCTGTTAACGAGAGAAAGATTCGTTAGTTAACGAGAGAAACTTTCGTAAATTAACGAGATGATTTGTTAGAAAACGAGAGGATCATTCGTTAATTAGCAAGAGGATGATTCATTAGATAACGAGAGGATGATTCCTTAGTTAACGAGAAGATAAACGAGGTGTTTACGACGCTCGGGGCTGCTGGCCTCAATAGTGACAGCTCTCGTTCGTTCCTTTCACCAGCTTGTTAAGGACAATATAACGTGGTAAGTCCCGATGTTATGTCCTTTATGACGTGTCTGGAACATGTGTGGGTATACCACTCTTCAAGTTTACTGCAAGATACGAAGAGCTTAAGAGTCCTTAATAATCCATTGAGGAATATGTATATATGTATGTATGTACTCACCTAATTGTACTCACCTAATTGTACTCACCTAATTGTGGTTGCAAGGGTCGAGACTCAGCTCCTGGTCCCGCCTCTTCACTGTATGTATGTGTGTGTGTGTTCACTAACTGGGTTAATAATAATAATAATAATAATAATAATAATAATAATAATAATAATAATAATAATAATAATACAATAATTATAATATCAATACTACTACTACTACTACTACTACTACTACTAATAATAATAATAATAATAATAATAATACAATAATTATAATATCAATATTACTACTACTACTACTACTACTACTACTACTAATAATAATAATAATAATAATAATTATAATTATAACAGTCATATCAATAAAAAGTAAAAATTCTACTATAAATAAATAATATAAAGAAAAACAAGAATAAATTAGAGGGATAGGTAAGAGGCGGAGTGAGATAGCGGGGAAATAAACAGAATTATGTCGAAATTTAAAGGCAAAGATAGTGAGACTAGCACAGAGAAGGTGCACCAGGGAGTGCACCAGGGAGTGTACCAGGGAGTGTACCAGGGAGTGCACCAGGGAGTGCACCAGGGAGTGCACCAGGGAGTGTACCAGGGAGTGTACAAGGGAGTGTACCAGGGAGTGCACCAGGGAGTGCACCAGGGAGTGTACCAGGGAGTGTACCAGGGAGTGCACCAGGGAGTGTACCAGGGAGTGTACCAGGGAGTGCACCAGGGAGTGTACCAGGGAGTGCACCAGGGAGTGCACCAGGGAGTGTACCAGGGAGTGTACAAGGGAGTGTACCAGGGAGTGCACCAGGGAGTGCACCAGGGAGTGTACCAGGGAGTGTACCAGGGAGTGCACCAGGGAGTGTACCAGGGAGTGTACCAGGGAGTGCACCAGGGAGTGTACCAGGGAGTGTACCAGGGAGTGTACCAGGGAGTGCACCAGGGAGTGTACCAGGGAGTGTACCAGGGAGTGCACCATGGAGTGCACCAGGGAGTGTACCAGGGAGTGCACCAGGGAGTGTACCAGGGAGTGTACCAGGGAGTGCACCAGGGAGTGTACCAGGGAGTGCACCAGGGAGTGCACCAGGGAGTGCACCACGGAGTGTACCAGGGAGTGCACCAGGGAGTGTACCAGGGAGTGTACCAGGGAGTGCACCAGGGAGTGCACCAGGGAGTGTACCAGGGAGTGCACCAGGGAGTGCACCAGGGAGTGCACCAGGGAGTGCACCAGGGAGTGCACCAGGGAGTGCACCAGGGAGTGCACCAGGGAGTGTACCAGGGAGTGCACCAGGGAGTGTACCAGGGAGTGCACCAGGGAGTGCACCAGGGAGTGCACCAGGGAGTGCACCAGGGAGTGTACCAGGGAGTGCACCAGGGAGTGCACCAGGGAGTGCACCAGGGAGTGCACCAAGGAGTGTACCAGGGAGTGTACCAGGGAGTGCACCAAGGAGTGCACCAGGGAGTGTACCAGGGAGTGCACCAAGGAGTGCACCAGGGAGTGTACCAGGGAGTGCACCAGGGAGTGCACCAGGGAGTGCACCAGGGAGTGCACCAGGGAATGCACCAGGGAGTGCAACAGATAGTGCACCAGGGAGTGCACTAGGGAGTGCACCAGGAAGTGCACCAAGGAGTGCACCAGGAAGTGCACCAGGGAGTGCACCAGGGAGTGCACCAGGGAGTGCACCAGGGAGTGCACCAGGGAGTGCACCAGGGAGTGCACCAGGGAGTGCACCAGAAAGTGCACCAGGGAGTGCACCAGAGAGTGCACCAGGGAATGCACCAGGGAGTGCACCAGGGAGTGCACCAGGGAGTGCACCAGGGAGTGGACCAGGAGTGGACCAGGGAGTGCACCAGGGAGTGCACCAGGGAGTGCACCAGGGAGTGCACCAGGGAGTGCACCAGGGAGTTCACCAGGGAGTGCACCAGGGAGTGCACCAGGGTGTGCACCAGGGAGTGGACCAGGAGTGGACCAGGGAGTGGACCATGGAGTGCACCAGAGAGTGCACAAAGTCACAACATATCCCCTACCACGACCACAAGAAGAGGTGTAAATAGAGAGCTTTCTGGTATAAATACCCGGGTTCAGCATCTCCTACCCCCCACCTCCTTACCCAATTTAACCACAACGAGAAGAATCCTTCTCCACCCCCTGTTCACCCTCCTCATCCCTTCCTCCTAGCACCGCCGTTCACCTACCCCCCTAACCCCTTCCTCCTAGCACCGAGAGCAAGATGTGAGCCGCGAAATAATGTCCTCCCAACAGCTCGTTCAATTAGCAGCATCTCGCGAACGAGTGGCGGAAGAAGGGCGCTGAGCGAGATGAACGAGCGCTTACTTTATCTGTGTGGAGGCTGGGGGTTGGAGGTTAGGAGGGGGGAAATGGAAGCCGGGGGGGGAAAGGTTTGTGGAGTAAGGGAGGTTTGTTGAGTGAGACAGGTTGGTGGAGTGAGGGAGGTTTGTTGAGTGAGACAGGTTGGTGGAGTGAGGGAGGTTTGTAGAGGAGGACATTTGGTAAAACAGATAGCGTAGGACTTGGAAGTCCACACAGAGGTTATCTGCAAAGAAGAACTATCCACTACCTAAATAAAGAACTTTCGTATATTATATATGAGCATGAGTCAAAGATAGAAAAGCAGAAGGCTCTCTCCCCTCCCTCCACTCACTGGAGTGAGATGGGAAGGTTTGGTGAGTGAGGAAAGGTCGTCTTTGGCTACTGGGAGTCGAGAAGGGCGGAGAACGAGGTCTTTGGAGTGGGAAAGATTTTTAAAGTGAAAGGTGGTCGTTTTAGGAGACTGGAAGTGAGAAACCATTTGTAGAACGGGTGAAGGGTCCTCAACTAATTCTGGAAGGAAAGGGGTAGGCTAGTGCAGAGGTGAAAAGGTGAAAGGGTCATCTTTGAAGGGCGGAGCGTGGGAAGCGAGGGAAAATAGGCTGGTGAAAAGAGGAATGGGGGACAGTCTCTGGAGCGTAACTGAGGGGTAGCCAAGATGAACCGAATAAAGAAACACGGGTTTGATCCTGGGTGTGTGTGTGTGGAGACACCGGACACGTTTCATTACACTTGCTGCCCTTGTTGGCAGGTACCCTGGAGTCAGTCGACTGTTGCGGGTGGTATTAATCGACTGTTGTGGGTGATATTATTCGACTGTTGTGGGTGGTATTAATCGACTGTTGTGGGTGATATTAATCGACTGTTGTGGCTGATATTAATCGACTGTTGTGGGTGGTATTAATCGACTGTTGTGGGTGATATTAATCGACTGTTGTGGCTGATATTAATCGACTGTTGTGGGTGGTATTAATCGACTGTTGTAGGTGATATTAATCGACTGTTGTGGGTGATATTAATCGACTGTCGTGGGTGGTATTAATCGGCTGGTGTGGGTGATATTAATCGACTGTTGTGGGTGGTATTAATCGACTGTTGTAGGTGATATTAATCGACTGTTGTGGGTGATATTAATCGACTGTCGTGGGTGGTATTAATCGACTGGTGTGGATGATATTAATCGACTGTTCGTTGTATGAAATCCATGGCTGATGCCGGGATAAAGACGTAGACAGGAGGACATAATGTCTTTTGGTGAAGACAGACACAAGGATGAAGAGGGTGGAGCGAGGGGAAGATGCCTG
>NC_091337.1:5329506-5354506 GCF_038502225.1 Cherax quadricarinatus | reverse complement strand
ACTAGGTATCAGCACCATAGTGCAGCGAAATATGAACCCAGCTGGGCGTTAGTGGCGGTAGGTTAAACACATAGGCAACAGTTAGGCAACTTTATTTCGAAACGTTTCGCCTACATAGTAAGTTTCTTCAGTCGAGTACAGAAAGTAGGCTTACGACGACGATTCGGTCTGACTTGGACTTTATAAATGGTTCAAGTCCGACTGAAAGGTCGTCGAAAGCTTCCCCCTCTCTCTCTCTCTCCCATATGCTGGATATTTGTGAATGTCATTTCTTTGGTTGTCAAACAGAACGATCCCATGAGGGTGTGGTGAATGCAAGCAGCGTTCGTAATTTAAAATTAAACATGTCAGTGCCTTGAAGTCAGGAATCTATTAAACTGATGATCTTTAAACTAACAGACGGTTCCAGGAGCTATAAATGTACCAGGAACGTTAAGTAATTGACCCTTAAGTGTGTGTGGGTGCGTGTGTTTGTGTGTGTGTGTGTGTACTCACCTATTTGTACTCACCTATTTGTGGTTGCAGGGGTCGAGTCCTAGCTCCTGGCCCCGCCTCTTCACCGGTTGCTACTAGGCCCTCTCTCTCCCCGCTCCATGAGCTTTATCAAACCTCGTCTTAAAACTGTGTATGGTTCCTGCCTCCACTACGTCATTTTCTAGGCTATTCCACTGCCTTACAACTCTGACTGAAGAAATACTTCCTACTATCTCTCTGACTCATTTGTGTCTTCAACTTCCAATTGTGGCCTCTTGTTTCTGTGCCCCCTCCCTGGAACATCCTGTCCTTGTCCACCTTGTCTATTCCACGCAGTATTTTATATGTCGTTATCATGTCTCCCCTGACCCTCCTGTCCTCCAGTGTCGTCAGGCCGATTTCCCTTAATCTTTCTTCATAGGACATTCCCCTTATCTCTGGAACTAACCTTGTTGCAAACCTTTGTACTTTCTCTAGTTTCTTGACGTGCTTTATCAAGTGCGGGTTCCAAACAGGTGCTGCATACTCCAGTATGGGCTTGACATACACGGTGTACAGTGTCTTGAATGATTCCTTACTAAGGTGTCGGAATGCTGTTCTCAGGTTTGCCAGGCGCCCATATGCTGCAGCAGTTATCTGATTGATGTGTGCTTCCGGAGACATGCTCGGTGTTATACTCACCCCAAGATCTTTCTCCTTGAGTGAGGTTTGCAGTCTTTGGCTGTGTGTGTGTGTGTGTGTGTGTGTGTGTGTGTGTGTGTGTGTGTGTGTGTGTGTGTGTGTGTGTTATATAAACATGTATTTAAGTTCCACATTAAATGACGAGAGTTTTACAGATCAGTTGACTTGATGACTGAGAATTGTGTTATATAAAACACGGTGAGTGTGGGTAGCCCTGGGTACTCTGCTGGAGGTGTGGGTAGCCCTGGGTGTTCTGCTGGAGGTGTGGGTAGCCCTGGGTACTCTGCTGGAGGTGTGGGTAGCCCTGGGTACTCTGCTGGAGGTGTGGGTAGCCCTGGGTACTCTGCTGGAGGTGTGGGTAGCCCTGGGTACTCTGCTGGAGGTGTGGGTAGCCCTGGGTACTCTGCTGGAGGTGTGGGTAGCCCTGGGTACTCTGCTGGAGGTGTGGGTAGCCCTGGGTACTCTGCTGGAGTGTGGGCAGCCCTGGGTATTCTGCTGGAGGTGTGGGCAGCCCTGGGTATTCTGCTGGAGGTGTGGAAAGCCCTGGGTATTCTGCTGGAGGTGTGGGTAGCCCTGGGTATTCTGCTGGAGGCGTGGGTAGCCCTGGGTATTCTGCTGGAGATGTGGGTAGCCTGGGTGTTCTGCTGGAAGTGTGGGAAGCCCTGGATATTCTGCTGGAGGTGTGGGTAGCCCTGGGTATTCTGCTGGAGGTGTGGGTAGCCCTGAGTATTCTTCTGGAGGTGTGGGTAGCCCTGAGTATTCTGCTGGAGGTGTGGGTAGCCCTGGGTATTCTGCTGGAGGTGTGGATAGTCCTGGGTATTCTGCTGGAGGTGTGGGTAGCCCTGCATATTCTGCTGAAGGTGTGGGTAGCACTGGGTATTCTGCTGGAGGTGTGGGTAGCCCTGGGTATTCTGCTGGAGGTGTGGGTATCCCTGCTGTACTGCTGGAGATGTGGATAGCCCTGGGTATTCTGCTGGAGGTGTGGGTAGCCCTGGAACAGGACGATAATAAACTGTGCACGATTAGGGTCACAAGTGACATGGTCCTTAGGCAAATAGATAAATTAAAACCTAACAAATCCCCAGGCTCTGATGAACTGTATGCAAGGGTTCTAAAGGAATGTAAAGAGGAGCTTAGCACACCTTTGGCTAATCTTTTCAACATATCACTACAAACTGGCATGGTGCCAGATAAGTGGAAAATGGCAAATGTGATACCTATTTTCAAAACAGGTGACAGGTCCTTAGCTTCGAACTATAGACCAATAAGCCTAACCTCCATAGTGGGAAAATTTATGGAATCAATAATTGCCGAGGCAGTTCGTAGTCACCTTGAAAAGCATAAATTAATCAACGAATCTCAGCATGGTTTTACAAAGGGGCGTTCCTGCCTTACGAATTTATTAACTTTTTTCACTAAGGTATTTGAGGAGGTAGATCATGGTAATGAATATGATATTGTGTATATGGACTTCAGTAAGGCTTTTGACAGGGTCCCACATCAGAGACTATTGAGGAAAATTAAAGCACATGGAATAGGAGGAGAAATTTTTTCCTGGATAGAGGCATGGTTGACAAATAGGCAGCAGAGAGTTTGCATAAATGGGGAGAAATCAGAGTGGGGAAGCGTCACGAGCGGTGTTCCACAGGGGTCAGTGTTGGGCCCCCTGCTGTTCACAATCTACATAAACGACATAGATGAGGGCATAAAGAGCGACATCGGCAAGTTTGCCGATGACACCAAAATAGACCGTCGAATCCATTCTGACGAGGACATTCGAGCACTCCAGGAAGATTTGAATAGACTGATGCAGTGGTCGGAGAAGTGGCAGATGCAGTTTAATATAGACAAATGCAAAGTTCTAAATGTTGGATAGGACAATAACCATGCCACATATAAACTAAATGTAGATCTTAATATTACGGATTGCGAAAAAGATTTAGGAGTTCTGGTTAGCAGTAATCTGAAACCAAGACAACAGTGCATAAGTGTTCGCAATAAAGCGAATAGAATCCTTGGCTTCATATCAAGAAGCATAAATAATAGGAGTCCTCAGGTTGTTCTTCAACTCTATACATCCTTGGTTAGGCCTCATTTAGATTATGCTGCACAGTTTTGGTCACCGTATTACAGAATGGATATAAATTCTCTGGAAAATGTACAAAGGAGGATGACAAAGTTGATCCCATGTATCAGAAACCTTCCCTATGAGGATAGACTGAGGGCCCTGAATCTGCACTCTCTAGAAAGACGTAGAATTAGGGGGGATATGATTGAGGTGTATAAATGTAAGACAGGAATAAATAAAGGGGATGTAAATAGTGTGCTGAAAATATCTAGCCTAGACAGGACTCGCAGCAATGGTTTTAAGTTGGAAAAATTCAGATTCAGGAAGGATATAGGAAAGTACTGGTTTGGTAATAGAGTTGTGGATGAGTGGAACAAACTCCCGAGTACAGTTATAGAGGCCAGAACGTTGTGTAGCTTTAAAAATAGGTTGGATAAATACATGAGTGGATGTGGGTGGGTGTGAGTTGGACCTCATAGCTTGTGCTACCAGGTCGGTTGCCGTGTTCCTCCCTTAAGTCAATGTGACCTGACCTGACTAGGTTGGGTGCATTGGCTTAAGCCGGTAGGAGACTTGGACCTGCCTCGCATGGGCCAGTAGGCCTTCTGCAGTGTTCCTTCGTTCTTATGTTCTTATGTTCTTATGTACTCTGCTGGAGTTGTGGGTACGCCTGCTTATACTGCTGGAGGTGTGGATAGCCCTGAGTATTCTGCTGGAGGTGTGGGTAGCCCTGGGTATTCTGCTGGAGGTGTGGGTATCCCTGCTTATACTGCTGGAGGTGTGGATCGCTCTGGGTATTCTGCTGGAGATGTGGGTAGCCCTGGGTATACTGCTGGAGGTGTGGGTAGCCCTGCTTATACTGCTGGAGGTGTGGATAGCCCTGGGTATACTGCTGGAGGTGTGGGTATCCCTGGTTATACTGCTGGAGGTGTGGATAGCCCTGGGTATACTGCTGGAGGTGTGGGTATCCCTGCTTATACTGCTAGAGGTGTGGGTAGCCCTGGGTATACTGCTGGAGGTGTGGGTAGCCCTGGGTATACTACTGGAGGTGTGGGTAGCCCTGGGTATACTACTGGAGGTGTGGGTAGCCCTGGGTATACTACTGGAGGTGTGGGTATCCCTGCTTATAATGCTGGAGGTGTGGGTAGCCCTGGGTATACTGCTGGAGATGTGGGTATCCCTGCTTATACTGATGGAGGTGTGGGTAGCCCTCAGTATACTGCTGGAGGTGTGGGTAGCACTGGGTACACTGTCAGTGGTAAGAGTATTGACCAAGGTTCACAAGGAACTACATAGAAAAACCTATTCCTCTGGTTCCAGCCTGTGAACACCAGCACTGGCTGTAGTGAACACCAGCACTGGCTGTAGTGGTGAACACCAGCACTGGCTGTAGTGGTGAACACCAGCACTGGCTGTAGTGGTGAACACCAGCACTGGCTGTAGTGGTGAACACCAGCACTGGCTGTAGTGGTGAACACCAGCACTGGCTGTAGTGGTGAACACCAGCACTGGCTGTAGTGGTGAACACCAGCACTGGCTGTAGCGGTGAACACCAACACTGGCTGTAGCGGTGAACACCAACACTGGCTGTAGCGGTGAACACCAGCACTGGCTGTAGTGGTGAACACCAGCACTGGCTGTAGTGGTGAACACCAGCACTGGCTGTAGTGGTGAACACCAGCACTGGCTGTAGTGGTGAACACCAGCACTGGCTGTAGTGATGAAAACCAACACTGGCTGTAGTGGTGAACACCAGCACTGGCTGTAGTGATGAACACCAACACTGGCTGTAGTGGTGAACACCAGCACTGGCTGTAGTGGTGAACACCAACACTGGCTGTAGTGGTGAACACCAACACTGTCTGTGGTGGTGAACACCAGCACTGGCTGTAGTGGTGAACACCAGCACTGGCTGTAGTGGTGAACACCAGCACTGGCTGTAGTGGTGAACATCAGCACTGGCTGTAGTGATGAACACCAGCACTGGCTGTAGTGGTGAACATCAGCACTGGCTGTAGTGATGAACACCAGCACTGGCTGTAGTGATGAACACCAACACTGGCTGTAGTGGTGAACACCAGCACTGGCTGTAGTGATGAACACCAGCACTGGCTGTAGTGGTGAACACCAACACTGGCTGTAGTGGTGAACACCAGCACTGGCTGTAGTGGTGAACATCAGCACTGGCTGTAGTGATGAACACCAGCACTGGCTGTAGTGATGAACACCAACACTGGCTGTAGTGGTGAACACCAGCACTGGCTGTAGTGATGAACACCAGCACTGGCTGTAGTGATGAACGCCAACACTGGCTGTAGTGGTGAACACCAGCACTGGCTGTAGTGGTGAACACCAGCACTGGCTGTAGTGGTGAACACCAACACTGGCTGTAGTGGTGAACACCAGCACTGGCTGTAGTGGTGAACACCAACACTGGCTGTAGTGGTGAACACCAACACTGTCTGTGGTGGTGAACACCAGCACTGGCTGTAGTGGTGAACACCAGCACTGGCTGTAGTGGTGAACACCAGCACTGGCTGTAGTGGTGAACACCAGCACTGGCTGTAGTGAACACCAGCACTGGCTGTAGTGGTGAACACCAGCACTGGCTGTAGTGGTGAACACCAGCACTGGCTGTAGTGGTGAACATCAGCACTGGCTGTAGTGGTGAACACCAACACTGGCTGTAGTGGTGAACACCAGCACTGGCTGTAGTGGAGAAAACCAGCACTGGCTGTGGTGGTGAACACCAGCACTGGCTGTGGTGGTGAACACCAACACTGGCTGTAGTGGTGAACACCAGCACTGGCTGTGGTGGTGAACACCAACACTGGCTGTAGTGGTGAACACCAGCACTGGCTGTGGTGGTGAACACCAACACTGGCTGTAGTGGTGAACACCAACACTGGCTGTAGTGGTGAACACCAGCACTGGCTGTAGTGGTGAACACCAGCACTGGCTGTGGTGGTGAACACCAGCACTGGCTGTAGTGGTGAACTCCAGCACTGGCTGTAGTGGTGAACACCAGCACTGGCTGTAGTGGTGAACACCAGCACTGGCTGTAGTGGTGAACACCAGCACTGGCTGTAGTGGTGAACACCAGCACTGGCTGTAGTGGTGAACACCAGCACTGGCTGTAGTGGTGAACTCCAGCACTGGCTGTAGTGGTGAACACCAGCACTGGCTGTAGTGGTGAACACCAGCACTGGCTGTAGTGGTGAACTCCAGCACTGGCTGTAGTGGTGAACACCAACACTGGCTGTAGTGGTGAACACCAGCACTGGCTGTGGTGGTGAACACCAGCACTGGCTGTAGTGGTGAACTCCAGCACTGGCTGTAGTGGTGAACACCAGCACTGGCTGTAGTGGTGAACACCAGCACTGGCTGTAGTGGTGAACACCAGCACTGGCTGTAGTGGTGAACACCAGCACTGGCTGTAGTGGTGAACACCAGCACTGGCTGTAGTGGTGAACTCCAGCACTGGCTGTAGTGGTGAACACCAGCACTGGCTGTAGTGGTGAACACCAGCACTGGCTGTAGTGGTGAACTCCAGCACTGGCTGTAGTGGTGAACACCAGCACTGGCTGTAGTGGTGAACACCAGCACTGGCTGTGGTGGTGAACACCAGCACTGGCTGTAGTGGTGAACACCAGCACTGGCTGTGGTGGTGAACACCAGCACTGGCTGTAGTGGTGAACTCCAGCACTGGCTGTAGTGGTGAATACCAGCACTGGCTGTAGTGGTGAACACCAGCACTGGCTGTAGTGGTGAACACCAACACTGGCTGTAGTGGTGAACACCAGCACTGGCTGTGGTGGTGAACACCAGCTCTGGCTGTAGTGGTGAACAACAGCAATGGCTGTAGTGGTGAACACCAGCAATGGCTGTAGTGGTGAACACCAGCAATTTCTGTAGTGGACACCAGCACTGGCTGTAGTAGTGGACACCAGCACTGGCTGTAGTGGTGGACACCAGCACTGGCTGTAGTGGTGGACACCAGCACTGGCTGTAGTGGTGGACACCAGCACTGGCTGTGGTGGTAGACATCAGCACTGGCTGTAGTGGCGGACACCAGCACTGGCTGTAGTGGTGGACACTATCACTGGCTGTGGTGGTAGACATCAGCACTGGCTGTGGTGGTGAACACCATCACTGGCTGTGGGGGCTGTATTCGAGGAGAGGGGGTGTTGAGGATATGGTAAATGTGGGTGACGCTGCTGGTGTGGGTGGGAAGCTGATGTGGGGTGGATATCATGGATGAAGTATGCATAGTCTCTGTACTGTGTGGTGGGTGATACGGGTGAGGTGAACCTCAACAACAATAAGCCCTGGGAAGCGAGAGACGGTTTCAACCCCAGGCAAAAAAGATATAAATAACATGACCAGAGAAGAGGTCGCGGTTAAACCGCTAGAAACACAAGAACTTGCAAAACCACAGAGCAAAACCAACACAGAGAAGACAGAGATAAACAAGGAGTTGGCTAAAAAACAATATGGAATTAAAGCAGCCGGAGCTGTGTTTGTAGCTATGCTATTTACTACACATGCTAACGAGAAGGCTGACAATGAATGGCCATATGACTAAGCTTATGAAGGAGGGGAGGGGAAGGGTATTTGCTCAGAGGGAATAATAACATTGGAATAAACCAACGAATGACTTCAGAGTCACTACGCAAGAGAACAATGATCAGGACAATATAGGACAAAGGTAAGGACGAATCATGTCATATTAGAAAACATAAAAGTAATTAAGCAATGAGACTTCTGAGAGACTTGGACACATCATAAACTAAGGAACCCAGTAAAGATATCGTCTTGGGTATTGAGAAGAACCGGTGCCCCAAACAGCGGCCTGTTACAGAAGATAAGACAAAGAGATGCGTGTCAGAGGAGAGATAATGATATAGTGGAGTACATGTAGGAGGGAAGATGAGAGGCTGGTGTGTAGAATGAAGACTGGAGTGTGTAGGGCATGAGTGAGGGTTGGCAAGGATTTGGACGAAACTGAAATTCGGTTAGGTGGAAGAGGCTTACACCGAGCAGGTCAACAAAAAAAAAGGAAGCCAGAGGACCAAAAGGATCGCCACCGAGGTGTGTGAGGTAGGGGGACGGCAGGCAAACTGCAATCTGCCAGAGCGGCAGGTCAAAATTTTCTGGAAAAAAACAAACACAGGAAGAGGTGTATGGGGGTTACATGGTAGGGACACAAGATTAGCCAAAAGAACGGAAATAAACACACCTCTGGAAAAGTTAGCTCAAGGAGCTCTGGTCACCACTTGGTCAAGGCTGGTTGAAAAAAAATACAATAAATCACTTTTTAATCTTAGAATAAAATTCCACAAAAAGAAAAGAAATATTTCAGTATATCCTTCACTTTTACACGATTTTTTAAAACTATGTAATCAGTATATTATTTTTTTAAGAACGTCCTTAAATAATAATTATTCAACAATTAATGAGATTTTTTAATTATGTAATCGGTACATTAATTTTTTCAAGGGTATTCAATTAATGAGGAGATATGGACAATAATTAGATTCTGCTGATGATGCCAAGATTCAACTACACAGAACTGAAGAAGGTCCGACCCAAGATGGAGAGCATACGACACTACTGTAGCCACATTACTCCTTAATACGGAAATTTATGCGTTTTGGTATTTTTCTGGAAACCAATTATTTTCAGCTTCAAACCTCATCTAACACCAGTATATAAGCGACAGTCTTCCCACCTGTGCTTCATGTTCAACACTATTGTGCTTTTCCCCATCTCCAAGACTGAGGAACTTATTACTTAGTCCTCTGTATTTATTCTTCATTATTTCTATACAGATCAAAATGATTTTTCACACACAATATTCGACTTGTATTGTTTAATAAGCTAATAGATAATTTTTTATTCCACTTATTCTTGTATTTTAATATGCTTTTTTGTAATTTTCATTAATATTTCATTTTTAGAAAGCTAAAATGGCGAATTTTGTACAAAGTCTCTTTATGGAAAATTCAATTAGCCTTCCTATTATCAAACATATATAGTACACTTTTGCAGCAGAAAATTTTCCGATATTTTCGAAAAAGGGCTGCCACAATTTTTGGGGGGCTAATCTTCATGGAACTTATACAGTAAAAAAAAAACTAGAAGATTTAGCCAATTATTAACCAACATGATATGACAGGCTCACTTGATCTCAAGATTATTACACAATTTGAAAGAATAAATAGAAAATCAGTAAGGTATACAGGGGTAAAAATGGAAACTGGAAAGCTGGGGAATGAACTGAGGGAGAAGACATAGGAGAAAATATTGAAAAGAATGAAGTAAGCATTAAAACATGAAAGCTCCAATTTGTGGAGGGAGGGATTTTGGGAGGGAGAGGAGTGAGGGATTTAGGGAAGGAGGGGAGGGAGGGATTTAGGGAGGGAGGGAGGCTGAGAGGGATGAAGTGTGGGGGTCGTATAACGCCTTCAGAACTGGAGATAATCATGGTTAACTAATCTAATGTAACCTAACTGAACTTGACCTAAAATAAACGTACCTAACTTAAGGAAACCTAACCTAACCATACCTAACCTAACCAAAACCTGACCTAAGTAACAAGTGGCATAGATATAACAGTTCCTCTTCGTGTGTACCGCTAGATCACTGTCCATACCACGGGTGGGGATAGAACCCGTGAACAGAGTCACAAAACTCCAGTCGATCAATCTGCTTCTCTTACTCTAGCTCCAGTAAAAACTCAGCCACCTTACACTCTGCACGCCGACACCTTGCACTCTGCACGCCGGACACCTTGCACTCTGCACGCCGGACACCTTGCACTCTGCACGCCGGACACCTTGCACTCTGCACGCCGGACACCTTGCACTCTGCACGCCGGACACCTTGCACTCTGCACGCCGGACACCTTGCACTCATTTACACCAAAAAGAAAGCCAAAGACTGGAAACCATTTCTGTGTCCTCTTTAAACACGCTCATGAATCTTAAATCTTTGGTATCTAAAATCTATTGTAAGAAATACGGACGCCTAGTGAAAAAAAGAAACAAGAGGGTATAAGAATCTGGAACTACGAAGCTGGTAAAAAAAAAAAAAAAGCGTAGTTGGATGTTGTATCTGAAGCAAGGATTAGTGTGTGTGTGTGTAAATTCCTGGACCGGGGGGCCAGGAGCTAAGACTAGACAGCTGCACCTACAAAGGTGAGTACGTGTGTGTGTGTGCAACCCCCCCCCCAAAAAAAAAAAAAAAAAAAGATCAAGTGTCTATCGACAAGTGCCTTTGACAACTAGTAACCACACACACACACACACACACACACACACACACACACAATCATGTATACCTAAAACACACAGACACAGACACACGCATAAATACACAAACAAATACAAACACACACACACACAATATACGCGTCAAATATCCGAACATTTCCAAAAATTGTTTGACAGCCCCAATCTCTCGTCCACTGTTCAGTCCACTATTGCTTTGGATCGCTCTTTATTTCCTGCTTCTCTTATCCTCTACGTCTTCCTCAGTTGTTTTCTCTTTTTTTTTTTTGCACCAGTTCTCTTGCTCCTCGTTTTCTTATCTCTTCTCTTACTCCATCCCTTCCCATAACTTTTCTCGCTTCCTCTTCTGTGTCCACCCTTTTATTGCTCTTGTCTTTGACAAACCTTTATTCAATGTGTTTGTATGTCCCTTTTGTCCCGTAACCCACAATATGTATCCGGTCTCTAATACTATCTTATCCTTAGAAATCTCTGTCTGTCTGTCTCTCTCTCTTGTTTCTCGCTCTTTCTTTCCCTCATCTCCCTATCTCTTTTTCTCCCTCTCTCATTCCCTCCTCCTATTATGTCTTTTCTCTCTCTCTCTCTCAATTCCTTTCTTCCTTTTTCCCCTCATTCTCTTTACATCTTAATTCTCTGGTATCTTCCAATCTCCCGTTACCGGAAAAACACATCTCTCGGCCAAGCAAACTTACAATTGTTATTATGGAGATATTCTATAGTCGAAAGGTAATCAGATTTCATCCAAGGAACGGGAAGGGGTAAGATAGCTACAATTCTTTGCATCAAGAGCAAGGATGACTTGTTGCTTCAACAGCATAGCATCTCTACGTAATATTTTACTCAGGTCACAAGTCGCCATATTGTCCGTCAAGCGCGTGAGGTTAATGCTGTTAACCTCTGGTGAATTGCGACAAAATACTTTTATGCATAATATCTTACATTACTACTACTAATAATATGTGTAAATTTGTTTGCGTATGTATACTGAAGCCCTGACGCATTAATCTTTGAGTACGCGCGTTTACGTTTTACGACGCGTTAG
This sequence comes from Cherax quadricarinatus, assembly GCF_038502225.1. Lineage (NCBI taxonomy): Eukaryota > Metazoa > Arthropoda > Malacostraca > Decapoda > Parastacidae > Cherax > Cherax quadricarinatus. The sequence continues at coordinate 5,342,949 of NC_091337.1, read as the reverse complement.
AAAAGAAGTTGCTCCGCCAGAGATGCTGTTTGTAGATGAGTGAGACGCCTGGCCAGCATTGTGGTATGTTTATTAGCGAGACGTCTAGTAAATATACTAAAATGATGCGCATGCGTCTTACTCATCTGCTGTTTTGTGTTCAATCTCGGGCAGTCCTCGAGTCAGGTGGAGAATTCGTTCGCCACCTGACTCTCCACTCTATACATACATATTTTTACCCAGGTAGATCTGTTTATGACTTGATAAAGTCCACTGTGTGGGCGAAACGTTGTCAATAAAGAATCGGAAAAGGATAAGGATTACGGAGGTGACGATGGGTCTTCGTTAGACCTCACTGGGCAATGTTATATCGTTAAGATATTACTGTTATGTCATACAATGCAGTTTCATGTTATAGCTAATCACATGCTCAGTGCAGTATGTAAATGCAATCGTGGAAAAACTAACCACTGTCAACAGTTGAGAGTTACTGGGTAACCAACTTCATCAGATAAGTTGGAAACCAATGAAGAAAAGCGGTGAAAAAGACAGTTGTAGAGTGGAGCTTTAACGAGACGTTTCGCCCATGGGGAGGCTTCTTCAGCTTATCCACAGGAGAAACGTCTCGATAAAGTTCCACTTTTCAATTACTTATTTTTCACCAAACAATTTCACGGTGGTGAGCGTGGGTTCACTTACAAGGTTTCAGTTGTCTCACGATTAGCAATGAAACGATTTGCCATTCCTTGTAAGAGTTTGGGTGTGTCTGAACTGTTGTATGTCTGGACACCAAATCAGGTTCGAGTGGGGAGTCCCGTCTCTGTCTACACGCTTTACATTTCTTGTCAATTGTTTTCCCATAAAAAAACTGCCCTGTCATAAATACTTTTAACCCAGCATTATTCTAGAAGTAACCTTGTTTAGATTCTTGACGGTTTTAACTTTCTCCATAAACATGCTATACTTGGCAGATTTCATAATGATGGGAAATGAATCAGCTAGTTCCTATTTATACTGTTATATTTTTTAAGTGTGTTAGGAAGGTAACATTTATGAAGGGATTCAGGGAAACCGGTTAGCAGGACTCGAGTCCTGGAGGTGGGAAGTACAGTGCCTGCACTCTGAAGGACGGGTGATGTGTTGCAGTTTCTGAACTGTAGTGTAGACACGCCTCTGGCAAGATAGTGATGGAGTGAAATGTGATAAAAGTGTTTTTTTCTTTTTAGGATCACCTGCCTTGGTGGGAAACGGCCGATGTGTTAATAATAAAAACTCATCAGCTAATTCTTTTCTAACAACGTTTTGCGAACTTTTGTTTATCCACGGCATCAGGTTGGCCATGCGTGCTCCTGAAGGCGCATGCCTGAGGGAATCCACAAAGGTTTAACTGTAATACCGTCGTCAATAATTAATGTATTCATGTCTATGTCTGGTCTCATACATATGTATGTTGCATTCAGACCCCCGGGCTATTTAGAGCAAGTAATGAGGACATGCAGTCAGAGGCAATTAAACTCGCTGTTTCATATATACAGTTAATCAGTCCTGTGCTCAATAACACTAACTTATATTACATTTATATACTAACATTTGTATGTTGTAAAAAAAATTAGTCCTGGTTTTGAAGCTTCATTACACCCAATTGTTACTGAATTTAAAGTGCGTGTTTGACCTCCAAAATGGCGGATACAGTTGTCTGAGATTGGTAATGGCCACTTTATAACTACAACAGCTAATTTTAAACAGTGTTTAACTTTTTAAATAAAGACAAGTACTATGCTGGCTATTATCTAACACAAATTGGATAAGGAACAAATGGGAGTCTTGGTAGAGATTAGTTCAAAGACACACCTAGCAAGGCCAGAGTTTATATGTAAGTTGATAAAGGTCAATAGAGTGCACGAAGGTCGTTAAGGCTGCATGTCATCTCTACTCCAGCGGTCAAGAATACTTTAACCACTAAACTGTGAAAATAAAATAATACTCACCTGGTATACATGGATGTGTTTACATAACATTATCCTGGTATATACGATGTGTAAAGATATACATTGGTATGAGTGAACATATGTTCCTGGTGTACGTGGGTGGTAGGTATACATAACATGCTCCTAGTACTCACGGATGTGTGCACATAACAAGTTCTGGTATACACAGGTGATGAGTGCAGAACACAGGTAAACTGAGTAGGACACAGGTGACTTGGTTAAGAGGTGAGCTGTGTATGTTACAGGTACTGGGATCATACAACGTCTTAGAGAATGTAAGGAAGAGTTGCTTCAACGTGCAAGAAATATCAACTGCAATGACGAAGAGTTAAAATTTCAGTTATTTCTGATTTAGTATGAACCAGGTAGCAACAGCAGCAGCAGTACTAGTAGTAGTAATATAAATAGTAGTAGTAATATTGTGAACTTAGCAACATGAAGGGGATCTAAACTAAATAAAAGTCATTCCATGTCTATCAATTAACATACAGCAGAGTTTGTTGAAATTGTTAAGCATTTCCAGAAAAACATTCAAAAGAAAAAAACTGTTTCAGATATTTTTAATCTCTCTTGTTGATTTTTTTTAAGTATGACAATAGCATTTTTCCGGCTTGTATACATTAGAACAATGTGTTTAGATTCTTCCCTGTGATCAGCAGGGAAGAATCTATACACATTGCTCAACACAAAAATGGATATTGTTGCTCAACACAAAACTGGATATTAGTCTCAAATGAAAGTATATAAAAGGGTATAGTCCCAGACCAGATGTCTGCCACTCTTCCAGATATATATTTTGATGCAATCATGGTGGTTAGCAAGATTACCGAGTGTGTGTTGTACTAAGGACTGAGGTTGTCTTTGAGCTGGGCAACTCCTCCGTTGCCACGTTCCTGTTAATGGCGATTTTAACTTTGTTGTCTATTGCATGCCAACCCCTGAGAATTGTAGCTTGGACCTTGCAAGCAATATTAGTCAGCACTGATATTTAATGGGAATAGGGCTAGAAAAGCGGAGAGCTGCTGCAGTACAGAGGGTATACGGGTCAAGATTAAGAGGAATCTCCAGTGTGACCTGTGCTCACAGCTGTGAGACGGGCAGTTTCCATAATGGGCATCTTTATACAGCTTTTCTGGAATGGGGCTGTCTTTGCTGGATTTTTTGAAGGCCTGCTTCATAGATGGTTTTGACGCTAAAGGCGTCTCTCCCGGTCAGTAATGGCTCTAATAAAGCAGATTACCCAACTGGTTTTAGAATTCGTTTACAAGTTCATTTGCTGCTCTGGAGTATGATACGATGACTGGCAACTGGCTGACTGTTTGGGAAGCTGTACGCGTTTACAATGCACCTAGTCTGGAAGTGGTGAGTGAGGCTTGCATCCATTATCGCCCAGGGATAGGCTTAGGACATTTTCTAACGTGGACTTAAGACGGGCTTCACATTCCTTTCCTTAGTTTCTGATTGTTGCTGGCTGAGGAGCTTCGCTTAAACTGGATAAGCTTTGATAGACACAAGCGTCTCCAGTCCAGTCATTCATCCTGAATTTTGAGACTTTATTTTTATACCTGGAATCGTGTCGGTGGTGCTGAAACCGAGAGAACACCAAGGACAGCTCTGTCTCTTAGATCAACGGCTCGCGCTCATGTAAACACAGAGACGTGCGAGTGAAAAAGGCCCACAACCAAAAGTGAGTTCACTGCAACAGTTCAAAGTTGAGTTTATCAGGTGGGGAAGTAAATATTAAAATGGTATACAATACCGACAGGTTGAAAGACACATGTGCAACACTTGGGTATCATTATTCCGAAACGTTTCGCCTACGCAGTAGGCTTCTTCAGTCGGATACAGAAGAGTGAGCAGAAGCGGAATAGATGTAAAGACGATGTTATCAGTCCATTACACTGTAAGACGTGTTGTATTTCCCTCAGGAGGGAAATACAACACGTGGGACGCCACCCTGCTGGCTGACACACTGCAAGACGTGTTGTACTTCCTGATATTATCTGGATAAACCCCTTCATTGAATTAATCCAAATGAAGGTAGTGGAATAATGTACAGATGAGCGATACGATTTATATATAGCATGTCAACAGCATTGTCAGCTAAGTGCGGATGCATTGTAATACGCGAGGTAGCCGAGAGAGAGAAAGACAGAGAGAGAGAGAGAGAGAGAGAGAAGCCGGAGGAGGAAAAACAATGTTCTCCTTTAAAAGGGATGAACGCTGTAACCTACCGCTCAAGTGCATTCATAACTTGTGGAAAATATCACGACTGGCAACACTTCTCATTTACAAGCGCAAGAGTTGGTATATCCGGAGAGAGAGAGAGAGAGGGAGAGAGGGAGAGAGAAAATCCTGGCCCACAGATGGCTCCAACTTCATCCTGTTCCCTACTTGTATGTCTCATAACAATAAAAATGCTTTCAAATGAGCTGATGTAGGTAACAGCTCTTAGCTTGTCAATAAAGTTAGGAATCCTTAACCTGTAAATAGCTTGTCAATAAAGCTAGGGATCCTTAACCTTGTCAAACCCTGTGTAAAAAAAAAAAGAGAGAGGGAGAGAGAGATTTTTCTTTGGTAAGTAGGAAATACATGTAGCATAAGACCACAAAGTCAAGGTTTGTCTCTAAGGACCTTGTACACACTACAAAACTGAGATTAATATAGCATAGCTGAAGGCTATACTATTTAGTATAGTATAGCATAGCTGTATAGTATAGCTGAAGGCTACACTATACTGGGTTGGTAGACAGCAACCGCCCAGGGAGGTACTACCGTCCTGCCAAGTGAGTGTAAAACGAAAGCCTGTAATTGTTTTACATGATGGTAGGATTGCTGGTGTCTTTTGTCTGTCTCATAAATATGCAAGATTTCAGGTACGTCTTGCTACTTCTACTTACACTTAGGTCACACTACACAGACATGTACAAGCATATATATACACATCCCTCTGGGGTTTCTTCTATTTTCTTACTAGTTCTTGTTTATTTCCTCTTATCTCCATGAGGAAGTGGAACAGAATTCTTCCTCCGTAAGCTATGCGTGTCGTAAGAAGCGAGTAAAATGCCGGGAGCAAGGGGCTAGTAACACCTCTTGTATACATTACTGAAGTTAAAAAAAAAAAAACTTTCGTTTTTCTTTTTGGGCCACCATGTTTCAGTGGGATACGGCCGGTGCGTTGAAAGAAGAAGAAAGCTGAAGGCTCTCTCCCCACCCTCCGGCCACACTGCCTGTTAGAAACATTGGTGAATAATTCCACGGCTAGAAAAGAATTCATGGATGCTAGTAAAAAAAGCGAAAGTAAACTGTGATTCCTACTAATAAAACTATCTTGTGCTGCCTTCCACAGGATAGATATAAAGAGAATAAACTAGCCACTATCCTCCACAAGATGGATACAGAATGCACAACTAGCCGCTTCAACGACAAATTTTGAAGATCCTATAGTCTTCCTCTCCCAAGGAAGTCCAGGTTCAGAGCTACCAGTAGTTCTTGATGTTCCTTTTACCAAAGGAAGGCACAACCTTAAGTGCCCTTCACTGTACCGTGTCTAGCTTCGTCCTTTGTGTAATTTAGATACCAAAACCGGACAGCATATTCAAGGAGCGATCTGACGACTGTGTTACAGAGGCAGTTCTGTTTCTAATCTATTATTTCATCGTACGCCTCCTCTCTCCTCTCTCTCTCTTTCCTCCCTCTCTCTCTCTCTCTCTAGTCCCGCCTCCCGCTCGTTATGGCACGGTATATTGCTAAATATGTTCACTGGAAATATGTGAGAGGTGATATATATTTTGCCTTTGCATTCGCTTTGTCTGTTGCGTTAATAACTCCCGCGTGTGTGTACTCACCTAGTTGAGGTTGCGGGGGTCGAGTCCGAGCTCCTGGCTCCTGTGTGTGTGTGTGTGTGTGTGTGTGTGTGTGTGTGTGTGTGCGTGTGTGTGTGTGTGTGTGTGTGTGTGTGTGTGTGTGTGTATGTGGTGTGTGTGTGTGTGTGTGTGTGTGTGTGTGTGTGTGTGTGAGTGTGTGCGTGTGTGTGTGTGTGCGTGTGTGTGTGTGTGTGTGTGTGTGTGTGTGTGTGTGCGTGTGTGTGTGTGTGTGTGTGTGCGTGTGTGTGTGTGTGTGTGTGTGTGTGTGTGTGTGTGTGTGTGTGTGTGTGTGTGTGTGTGCGTGTGTGTGTGTGTGTGTGTGTGTGTGCGTGTGTGTGTGTGTGCGTGTGTGTGTGTGTGTGCGTGTGTGTGTGCGTGTGTGTGTGCGTGTGTGTGTGTGTGTGTGTGCGTGTGTGTGCGTGTGTGTGTGTGTGTGCGTGCGTTTGTGTGTGATTTTAAATATTTATTTTTGTAAGGGTTCGAAGCGTTTTCCTGTTTTGAACTGTTTATTTGTAGCTGCAAGAAGAGAAGCATTTGTAGCTACAGAAACAGTAGTATTTGTAACTACAAAAACAAAGTATTTGTAGCTACAGGAACACAAGTATTTGTAGATGAATGGTTCAGAGAACCGACATGTTGATAAATTAGACACATGTGCAACTCTTGGGTATCTTTATTGAGGAAACGTTTCGCCACACAGTGGCTTCATCAGTCCATACATAGGAGAAACTTCTTGGGATCTTAATACTTAGGAATCCTTCGCTTGCCTAATTCTTGGGCACAACCTACTTCCACATTGAACAAATGTGACACGACCTATGACTGCTGCACCTCTCCTGCCATACGGTTTATAAGCTGCTTCTCCGCTCATCTGCCGTATTCTACTCAAGATTGATGGACTGAACACATCGACTCAAGGTTGAGGGACTGATTACCTCATTCTCCTCCTGTTCTTCAAGTTTCTCCTATGTATGGACTGATGAAGCCACTGTGTGGCGAAACGTTTCCTCAATAAAGATACCCAAGAGTTGCACATGTGTCTAATTTATCAACAAGTATTTGTAGCTACAGAAACACAAGTATTTGTAGCTACAGGAACACAAGTATTTGTAGCTACAGGAACACAAGTATTTGTAGCTACAGGAACACAAGTATTTGTAGCCAAAGGAACACAAGTATTTGTAGCCACAGGAACACAAGTATTTGTAGCTACAGAAACAGACACAGGCTCGAGGTGACCCAAGTAAAAACTTCAATTTAAGGATTCTCTTTATCAATATCCCAACTGTTGCAACACCATTTCTCATAACTTATCCCATTGTTTTACATCTCCGCTAATAACCTTAGAATATTCTTGCATCTCTTCTTTCTTAGCTGACTATTACGTCTAATTATTTCTTCCTATCTCTTATAATCTTATACATGGTTATCATTCAGGAAATAACCAAAAAAAGGCACAATACAGATATAACCAGCACATAAGAGAGAGAAACTTACGACGACCTTTCGGTCCCACTTGAACCATTTACAAAGTCACACTAATGGTCCAAGTCGGACCGAAACGTCGTCGTAAGCTCCTCTCTTCTATGTGCGGGTTATTTGTGTATTATCATTCGGTACACTGGGAATTATCTCCCACATATATACGAGTTTACGTATTGATTTTTTTTTGAAATTCATGCAAATTTTTCCCCCATCAGTTTATTAATTGGTTTAAATATTGTGTGTTCTGTACTTTGCGCACTGTGAGAAAGAATGAATTTACATAGATTTTCTGCAGTATATTAAGCCACTCTCGTATCACTATGATAACCGTATTTTCAGTTTTACTTTGGGCGCATTCGACCAAGTATTTTGACAGTTTTTTTTTTTTACAATTTGGGGTTAAACATCCGTATTTACAGGTTTATATAAATGAAGAAAATAGCAATTGAAGTTTACAAAGCTTCCCATAAGAAAATTTAGAAAATGATGATTGGAAAGATGGTAAAGCTTTTAAAGAGTGTAAAGTACTCTCTTGTGAACCTTTTGTGTACTCTGGACGTTTTTAATTTACTAATTCAAGCACTTGGTTCGATTTTTATTCTTAGATATAAAATATATATATCATTTGGTGTAACATTCACCGTGATAGTTTCTATTTATTTTAACGACCTCTGGGTGACACATCTTGAATGGGCTTAATTAACTGGAATTTCTCGTTACATTCAAGAATAGCGTAGGAACCTTTGTATCGCGGTGTCCTTTAATTAGTTTTGTACCAATGGTGTTGTTGCACTCTTCACCAATTAGCATAGCGCTCCAGCTAAGTAAACTCTAACCAAAGTGTTGTCTAGCAATATAAACATCGCTGATAGCTAATTTTTGCTCTCAGTGAGAGCAGCGCTGTAAGTCTGGAGCAAACCTGTCTGCTAAGTTAGAACAGGAAAATGTTAGGACGATAAATATATGTCGTGTCGAATAGGTAAAACTGGTCAGTTAGCAAGAACTCGTTTAAAATTAAGCCCTTTCTAAAATTTTCTCTTATACATTTAAAGATATTTTTTTTCATTTATGTTAATATAAAAATTAATGACTTTGTACCGAAAGAACCTTAGAAAACTTACCTAACCTTATTACAACAAGCGCAATTTAATTTAGCCTAATCCAACTAAATATATTTTACATAAGTTTACAGTAATTTAATAATAAACACAATGAAATATATTTTCTCGTTAGGTTCAGAAGAATTTTTTACGAAATTATTACATACACAAATTTTCGCTTCCCTTATTCGGCAAGAAGAGCGTTGCTATTTAAGCCAATATCGCAAGCTTTACCTATAAGGGACGACTTTATTTTTAGTCACAAACACATCAGAGATTTGAGAAAAGTGGTCATCATTCCATCGGCCTAGTTCCAGATTAGGCTTCCTGGTCACGTAGACTGCCGTGGAGTGTCAGTCTTCCCGTACAGCCAAAAACTGTGGCGGTCAGGTCCTTTGGAGAGGTTAGGTTAGGTAACGTTCGTCAGGAAACAGGACAAATGTTTCCTGACGCGGGTCTTAGTCAGATGATGACTCGCCTTTGGAGCTTTTGGTCATCTGGCCGAGGCCTTCCGCTGGCTTACCGGTCCATCCCTTTAAAAATTATGGTCATTTATAACCATTGTTATTACACATGAGGTACTTTCCATCTTGCATTTACATACTCTATCAATTTAAATTCTAAGCGAAATCCCACTCTTGGTTTGTTTTAAAGGCCATATATAAAATATTTGAAAATATCAAGCTGAAATACTCTTGGAAATTAAATTTCAAAACTGTCTCAGGTTCATGTTATCACATGTTATCATGTTATCACATGTTATCACATGTTATCATGTTATTACATATTATCATGTTATTACATGCGATGCACAAATTCTGCAAGAGGGAGGACACATCCAATTTTTGTTAACAGGAGGAAAATGTGAATATTTCGGCCTGCATTTAAGGCCTTCTTCAGTGGGATATATAGATGACTCTTTTTGGGTCTCTTATTACCAGGCATTTCACTTTTTTTTTTTTTAGAAGAGTTTTAACCAGTCAGTGGTTTCTGTAGTGGTGAGAGACAAGCAAAATACTGAAAGGTAACACTTACACCTTCACGTGTTTATATTAGGCTCTCGGTTCAAGGATGTGATTTTTTTATCTTCAGAGAAAGCAATATCAATCCACATAGGTGTGCTGGAAACTGGAAGCAATTCCATATATTATTTTTTACCTTCCGATCAAAGACTTCTGGGCTACAGACTCGAAGAAACTTCAAGAGCATTGATCTGAATACACTCTTCTTGGTCTTCCTTTGATGGCTGCAGTATAACAGCCATATAACAGCAGCAGTATAACAGCAGTATACCAGCAGTATAACAGTATACCAACAGTATAATAACAGTATACCAGCAGTATAACATCAGTATAACAGCCGCATAACAGCAGTATAACGGCAGCAGTATAACAGCAGTATACCAGCAGTATAACAGCCGTATAACAGCAGTATAACAATATAGAAGCCGTATAAGAGCAGTACAACCGTTTTGCTAAAAAATCGTCTCTAAATTCATGTTGCAGCAAATCCGAGCATCACAAAATAACTGTATTTCACAGATCAAGAAAAATATTGAAGTCAGAATTACATTACACAGAATTGATGCATTTAAACTAAACATTTTGTTAGTTTTAACAATCTTTGGTTACAATGAGCTCACACACACACACACACACACATGTATATATATATATATATATATATATATATATATATATATATATATATATATATATATTTATATATATATATATATATATATATATATATATATATATATATATATATATATATATATATATATATATATATATTTGAGTGTGTGTGTGTGTGTATATATATATGTGTGTGTATATATATGTGTATATATATGTGTGTGTATATATATGTGTATATATATATATATATGTATATATATATTTATATATAATATATATATATATATATATATATATATATATATATATATATATATATATATATATATATATATATATATATATATACAGACATCTAGGTTTTTCTCCTTTTTCTAAATAGCTCTTGTTCTTTTTTATTTCTTCTATTGTCCATGGGGAAGTGGAAAAGAATCTTTCCTCCGTAAGCCATGCGTGTCGTATGAGGCGACTAAAATGCCGGGAGCAATGGGCTAGTAACCCCTTCTCCTGTATACAATTACTAAAAAAGAGAAGAAGAAAAACTTTATAAAACTGGGTTGCTTAAATGTGCGTGGATGTAGTGCGGATGACAAGAAACAGATGATTGCTGATGTTATGAATGAAAAGAAGTTGGATGTCCTGGCCCTAAGCGAAACAAAGCTGAAGGGGGTAGGAGAGTTTCAGTGGGGGGAAATAAATGGGATTAAATCTGGAGTATCTGAGAGAGTTAGAGCAAAGGAAGGGGTAGCAGTAATGTTAAATGATCAGTTATGGAAGGAGAAAAGAGAATATGAATGTGTAAATTCAAGAATTATGTGGATTAAAGTAAAGGTTGGATGCGAGAAGTGGGTCATAATAAGCGTGTATGCACCTGGAGAAGAGAGGAATGCAGAGGAGAGAGAGAGATTTTGGGAGATGTTAAGTGAATGTATAGGAGCCTTTGAACCAAGTGAGAGAGTAATTGTGGTAGGGGACTTGAATGCTAAAGTAGGAGAAACTTTTAGAGAGGGTGTGGTAGGTAAGTTTGGGGTGCCAGGTGTAAATGATAATGGGAGCCCTTTGATTGAACTTTGTATAGAAAGGGGTTTAGTTATAGGTAATACATATTTTAAGAAAAAGAGGATAAATAAGTATACACGATATGATGTAGGGCGAAATGACAGTAGTTTGTTGGATTATGTATTGGTAGATAAAAGACTGTTGAGTAGACTTCAGGATGTACATGTTTATAGAGGGGCCACAGATATATCAGATCACTTTCTAGTTGTAGCTACACTGAGAGTAAAAGGTAGATGGGATACAAGGAGAATAGAAGCATCAGGGAAGAGAGAGGTGAAGGTTTATAAACTAAAAGAGGAGGCAGTTAGGGTAAGATATAAACAGCTATTGGAGGATAGATGGGCTAATGAGAGCATAGGCAATGGGGTCGAAGAGGTATGGGGTAGGTTTAAAAATGTAGTGTTAGAGTGTTCAGCAGAAGTTTGTGGTTACAGGAAAGTGGGTGCAGGAGGGAAGAGGAGCGATTGGTGGAATGATGATGTAAAGAGAGTAGTAAGGGAGAAAAAGTTAGCATATGAGAAGTTTTTACAAAGTAGAAGTGATGCAAGGAGGGAAGAGTATATGGAGAAAAAGAGAGAAGTTAAGAGAGTGGTGAAGCAATGTAAAAAGAGAGCAAATGAGAGAGTGGGTGAGATGTTATCAACAAATTTTGTTGAAAATAAGAAAAAGTTTTGGAGTGAGATTAACAAGTTAAGAAAGCCTAGAGAACAAATGGATTTGTCAGTTAAAAATAGGAGAGGAGAGTTATTAAATGGAGAGTTAGAGGTATTGGGAAGATGGAAGGAATATTTTGAGGAATTGTTAAATGTTGATGAAGATAGGGAAGCTGTGATTTCGTGTATAGGGCAAGGAGGAATAACATCTTGTAGGAGTGAGGAAGAGCCAGTTGTGAGTGTGGGGGAAGTTCGTGAGGCAGTAGGTAAAATGAAAGGGGGTAAGGCAGCCGGGATTGATGGGATAAAGATAGAAATGTTAAAAGCAGGTGGGGATATAGTTTTGGAGTGGTTGGTGCAATTATTTAATAAATGTATGGAAGAGGGTAAGGTACCTAGGGATTGGCAGAGAGCATGCATAGTTCCTTTGTATAAAGGCAAAGGGGATAAAAGAGATTGCAAAAATTATAGGGGGATAAGTCTGTTGAGTGTACCTGGTAAAGTGTATGGTAGAGTTATAATTGAAAGAATTAAGAGTAAGACGGAGAATAGGATAGCAGATGAACAAGGAGGCTTTAGGAAAGGTAGGGGGTGTGTGGACCAGGTGTTTACAGTGAAACATATAAGTGAACAGTATTTAGATAAGGCTAAAGAGGTCTTTGTGGCATTTATGGATTTGGAAAAGGCGTATGACAGGGTGGATAGGGGGGCAATGTGGCAGATGTTGCAAGTGTATGGTGTAGGAGGTAGGTTACTGAAAGCAGTGAAGAGTTTTTACGAGGATAGTGAGGCTCAAGTTAGAGTATGTAGGAAAGAGGGAAATTTTTTCCCAGTAAAAGTAGGCCTTAGACAAGGATGTGTGATGTCACCGTGGTTGTTTAATATATTTATAGATGGGGTTGTAAGAGAAGTAAATGCGAGGGTCTTGGCAAGAGGCGTGGAGTTAAAAGATAAAGAATCACACACAAAGTGGGAGTTGTCACAGCTGCTCTTTGCTGATGACACTGTGCTCTTGGGAGATTCTGAAGAGAAGTTGCAGAGATTGGTGGATGAATTTGGTAGGGTGTGCAAAAGAAGAAAATTAAAGGTGAATACAGGAAAGAGTAAGGTTATGAGGATAACAAAAAGATTAGGTGATGAAAGATTGAATATCAGATTGGAGGGAGAGAGTATGGAGGAGGTGAACGTATTCAGATATTTGGGAGTGGACGTGTCAGCGGATGGGTCTATGAAAGATGAGGTGAATCATAGAATTGATGAGGGAAAAAGAGTGAGTGGTGCACTTAGGAGTCTGTGGAGACAAAGAACTTTGTCCTTGGAGGCAAAGAGGGGAATGTATGAGAGTATAGTTTTACCAACGCTCTTATATGGGTGTGAAGCGTGGGTGATGAATGTTGCAGCGAGGAGAAGGCTGGAGGCAGTGGAGATGTCATGCCTGAGGGCAATGTGTGGTGTGAATATAATGCAGAGAATTCGTAGTTTGGAAGTTAGGAGGAGGTGCGGGATTACCAAAACTGTTGTCCAGAGGGCTGAGGAAGGGTTGTTGAGGTGGTTCGGACATGTAGAGAGAATGGAGCGAAACAGAATGACTTCAAGAGTGTATCAGTCTGTAGTGGAAGGAAGGCGGGGTAGGGGTCGGCCTAGGAAGGGTTGGAGGGAGGGGGTAAAGGAGG
>NC_091337.1:5292006-5322006 GCF_038502225.1 Cherax quadricarinatus | reverse complement strand
ATAAGTTAGATAAACCCTAAAACACACTGTCTACGAGCCTCTGAGACCTTTTCTACGAACTCTTAAAATACACCCTTACTACGAACCCCTGAGAATACACCCTCTCCACGAACTAGTGAGAATACACCCTCTCTACAAACCCCTGAGAATATACCCTCTCTACAAACCCCTGATAATACACCCTCTTCACAAACTCCTGAGAATACACCCTCTCTACAAACCCCTGAGAATACACCCTCTCTACAAACCCCTGAGAATACACCCTATCTACAAACCCCTGATAATACACCCTCTTCACAAACTCCTGAGAATACACTCTCTCTACAAACCCCTGAGAATACACCCTCTCTACAAATCCCTGAGAATACACCCTCTCTACAAACCCCTGAGAATACACCCTCTCTACAAATCCCTGAGAATACACCCTCTCTACAAACCTCTGAGAATACACCCTCTCTACAAACCCCTGAGAATACACCCTCTCTACAAACCCCTGAGAATACACCCTGCCTCTTCACAAACTCCTGAAACGCATCCGTACGATCCCCTTCCTCCCAGAGATAGGTAAGCTCTCTCTCTCTCTCTCTCTCTCTCTCTCTCTCTCTCTCTCTCTCTCTCTGATCTTCGCTCATTCCCCTCAGCTCAGACACTTCTCTCAAGTTTCACTTCGTACTGAACTAAGTGAAGGTTTCCTCACTCGAGAAATAGTAATGGCACGATTGCTGGCAACTCATGCATGGGTGGGATTCGAACCTCTTACTTGCTAGTTTTATACGTGACTTGCCAAAGGTTAGAGTCCCACCCTCCCTGTGAAGGCGCTTCACAGAGCTGTTGCTGCATATACAAGTTCTTAGGTTTCAGGCAGTGTATTGAACGTGTCTTAATTTACGTATATGTGTTTGTGTGACAGAGAGAGAGAGAGAGAGAGAGAGAGAGAATTCTCACTGACTTGGCCTAGAAAAATTCTTCAACTTTTCCCACCCCAAGTTTTCCCTAAGAGGTAGGCTCAAGTGAAAAGTCTGTCCGAGAGTTGGCTCTTGTACGAAATGTCTCTCACCTCATTGTTCCTCAGTTTTACGGGAAGGCGGGGAAAGGAAATGGAGGTGGGAGGCGAGGAGAAGATGAGAGAGGAGAGGCGAGGTTAGTGGGATGCGAGGAGAGGATGGGAGAGGAAAGGGGAGGTTGGGAGAGGCCAGGAGATTATGGGGGAGGAGAGGCGAGGTTGGGGGAGGCGGGGAGAGGACAAGGAAGAGGAGAGAGGGGTGAGAGAGGAGAGGAAGTGGATAGTGAAGAAAGGAGGAAAGCAAGAGAGGGAAAACAAAGAGGATTATCTTTTTTTTGTTAGTTTTTGTAAGGGCGAGAGAAAGGCCTAGCTATGAAAAAAGTTTGTAGAAGAGAAAGTGAAGCACTGAGATAATAATAATTAATAATATTATTTTTGAAATAAAATTTATAATTATTACTAATTATCATTATTATTATTTACATTTATTTGGAGAGTGGATGAGTGATCACAAACTCTGAAAATTTCTGATCAAATAAAAACATTATTACGACCAATATCATTATTTTCATTTTCCCACCCGAGGGGGAGTGGCGGCGGGGGCGTCGCCCCACCAAGACAGAGGTGACCCGAAGAAAACACATCCACCATCACTCACTCCGTGGCAAAAATATTAATTCCGGTGAGTCTAGGCAGACAAAACAAAGGCCCTCTTACACTGAACTTTCCCGATAATGATTGTATCTAAGATTTCTTCAGATTTATTCCAATTTTTTAATAAAATAATAAAAAAAAAGATATGCCTCCCGTAATTGCAGACGTCTCCGCAGGGTTTAAATTTATATAATATATATATATATATATATATATATATATATTATAATATATTATATATATATATATATATATATATATATTTTAGTCTTAATGAGGAAGCGCCAAACCCTGTAGGGATTGTTAATATTTTTTTTTTTTGGGGGGGGATGGGAAGTAATCAAGTTTGATCCGTGGAAGGAGCGTGTCCTAATATGGGCACATGGGGGTTAAACTATAAGGGTAACTATACAGACATGTACACCCCTGTTACGTGCGCACATCAAGTGTGTGTGTGTGTGTGTGTGTGTGTGTATAATATATATATATATATATATATATATATATTTATTATTTTATTTTATTATCACACCGGCCGATTCCCACCAAGGCAGGGTGGCCCGAAAAAGAAAAACTTTCACCATCATTCACTCCATCACTGTCTTGCCAGAAGGGTGCTTTACACTACAGTTTTTAAACTGCAACATTAACACCCCTCCTTCAGAGTGCAGGCACTGTACTTCCCATCTCCAGGACTCAAGTCCGGCCTGCCGGTTTCCCTGAATCCCTTCATAAATGTTACTTTGCTCACACTCCAACAGCACGTCAAGTATTAAAAACCATTTGTCTCCATTCACTCCTATCAAACACGCTCACGCATGCCTGCTGGAAGTCCAAGCCCCTCGCACACAAAACCTCCTTTACCCCCTCCCTCCAACCCTTCCTAGGCCGACCCCTACCCCGCCTTCCTTCCACTACAGACTGATACACTCTTGAAGTCATTCTGTTTCGCTCCATTCTCTCTACATGTCCGAACCACCTCAACAACCCTTCCTCAGCCCTCTGGACAACAGTTTTGGTAATCCCGCACCTCCTCCTAACTTCCAAACTACGAATTCTCTGCATTATATTCACACCACACATTGCCCTCAGACATGACATCTCCACTGCCTCCAGCCTTCTCCTCGCTGCAACATTCATCACCCACGCTTCACACCCATATAAGAGCGTTGGTAAAACTATACTCTCATACATTCCCCTCTTTGCCTCCAAGGACAAAGTTCTTTGTCTCCACAGACTCCTAAGTGCACCACTCACTCTTTTTCCCTCATCAATTCTATGATTCACCTCATCTTTCATAGACCCATCTGCTGACACGTCCACTCCCAAATATCTGAATACGTTCACCTCCTCCATACTCTCTCCCTCCAATCTGATATTCAATCTTTCATCACCTAATCTTTTTGTTATCCTCATAACCTTACTCTTTCCTGTATTCACCTTTAATTTTCTTCTTTTGCACACCCTACCAAATTCATCCAGGGTGTGCAAAAGAAGAAAATTAAAGGTGAATACAGGAAAGAGTAAGGTTATGAGGATAACAAAAAGATATATATATATATATATATATATATATATATATATATATATATATATATATATATATATGTTCAATTGAACTAATCTGCTTAGACTTCCTGCTCAATTCTCCAACATTGCAAGCTTCTGAAATTGTTGATTGCAGCACGAAAGGCCTAGAGATATCATGCAACACCCTCTTTCCCCCCTTGGTTTACATATACAATGCATCGACACACACACACACACACACCTCACTGTGTATGTATACTGCCCCCCCCCATGTGCATATGGGGGGCAGTAACGCATTCCTACACTAACAACGAGACGTAACATAGCCATTTAAATTATAAATTACTCTCCTGTGTTAAATGTTACTCCATGATTCCTTAAATATTTCATTCTGTAAATTTTGATAAGTAGTACCGTCAGCAGTCGCAGGAAATATACTGGAGTGAAGGCTGGTTTCCTTTGCTGATATCCCTCCAGGGATACCTCCTCTAAAAGCCATGGCTCAAACCTCAGAGTGTGTTTACGTAAGGAACGAACACTGCATGGGGTTGCTTGGCAACCACAGGCTGTGAAGAAGCATCTCTCTAGACTGTAAAAGGCACATCATCGCCACGCATTAAAAGGCCCATCACCACACGCTTTAAAAGCCGCATCACCGCACGCTTTAAAAGCCGCATCACCGCACGTTTTAAAAGGGGCATCACCGCACGCTGTAAAAGCCTCATCACCACACACTGTAAAAGGCGCATCACCACACGCTATAAAAGGCGCATCACCGCACGCTGTAAAAGGCTCATCACCACACACTGTAAAAGGCGCATCACCACACGCTATAAAAGGCGCATCACCGCACGCTGTAAAAGGCTCATCACCACACACTGTAAAAGGCGCATCACCACACGCTATAAAAGGCGCATCACCGCACGCTGTAAAAGGCTCATCACCACACACTGTAAAAGGCGCATCACCACACGCTATAAAAGGCGCATCACCGCACGCTGTAAAAGGCTCATAACCACACACTGTAAAAGGCTCATCACCACACGCTATAAAAGGCGCATCACCACACGCTATAAAAGGCTCATCACCACACACTGTAAAAGGCGCATCACCACACGCTATAAAAGGCGCATCACCACACTGTAAAAGGCGCATCACCACACGCTATAAAAGGCGCATCACCACACGCTGTAAAAGGCGCATCACCACACACTGTAAAAGGAGTATCACCACACGCTATAAAAGGCGCATCACCACACACTGTAAAAGGCGCATCACCACACGCTATAAAAGGCGCATCACCACACACTGTAAAAGGAGCATCACCACACGCTATAAAAGGCGCATCACCACACACTGTAAAAGGCGCATCACCACACGCTATAAAAGGCGCACCACACGCTGTAAAAGGCGCATCACCACACACTGTAAAAGGAGCATCACCACACGCTATAAAATGCGCATCACCACACACTGTAAAAGGCGCATCACCACACGCTATAAAAGACGCATCACCACACGCTGTAAAAGGCGCATCACCACACACTGTGAAAGGCGCATCACCACACGCTATAAAAGGCGCATCACCACACTCTGTAAAAGGCGCATCACCACACGCTATAAAAGGCGCATCACCACACGCTGTAAAAGGCGCATCACCACACACTGTAAAAGGCGCATCACCACACGCTATAAAAGGCGCATCACCACACTGTAAAAGGCGCATCAGCATATGCTATAAAAGGCGCATCACCACACACTGTAAAAGACGCATCACCACACGCTATAAAAGGCGCATCACCACACACTGTAAAAGGCGCATCACCACACACTGTAAAAGGCGCATCACCACACGCTATAAAAGGCTCATTACCACACGCTATAAAAGGCTCATCACCACACGCTATAAAAGGCGCATCACCACACACTGTAAAAGGCGCATCACCACACGCTATAAAAGGCGCATCACCACACACTGTAAAAGGCGCATCACCACACGCTATAAAAGGCGCATTACCACACGCTATAAAAGGCTCATCACCACACACTGTAAAAGGCGCATCACCACACGCTATAAAAGGCTCATTACCACACGCTATAAAAGGCTCATCACCACACGCTATAAAAGGCTCATCACCACACGCTATAAAAGGCGCATCACCACACACTGTAAAAGGCGCATCACCACACACTGTAAAAGGCGCATCACCACACACTGTAAAAGGCGCATCACCACACACTATAAAAAGGTATCGCCGGGTTTCCGTTTTGCGTCAGTAAAGTTCTTAATCACTCCAGAGAATAGCGCAGCCTGGAGGCATTACCGGTATTCTTAAGACATTTTTAGGTAATTTCGCGGCCCAGGGGGGGGGGGGACCAACATACTTAAGAGTTTTTCTAGGGAATATCGCGGCTCGGTTAGGCTTGACGTTTCGCCCAACCGCAAACAAAACGTTATCTCAAAGGCTTAATTCTCTGGTTGAAAAGGTGTTAGAAGAGAAGCTCTCATTTATGCTCAGATGTTTCGCTCAAGAGTACGCCACTATCAGACGAGGGCAGGTCGAAACGTAGTCTAAAGTTTCCTCTTCAAAATGAAGAAACGTCTTTTCCCTCAATACCGTTTCTTTCAGCTCTTCAGAATAACAATAATAATAATAAAAATAATAATAATAATAATAATAATAATAATAATAATAATAATAATAATAATAATAAATAAAACACTAATAGCATAATAATAAATAATAAAATAATAATCATTATAAAATAATAATAATCATAATCATAATCACTACTTTCGTAGTTAATCTGTCTGTCTATCGAATTTACGTC
This sequence comes from Cherax quadricarinatus, assembly GCF_038502225.1. Classification (NCBI taxonomy): domain Eukaryota; kingdom Metazoa; phylum Arthropoda; class Malacostraca; order Decapoda; family Parastacidae; genus Cherax; species Cherax quadricarinatus. Next base: position 5,315,987 of record NC_091337.1, on the reverse strand, counting down.
TGTTTCTGAGTCTGTGCAACATTTAATCTGTGCAACATTTTTGAGTGTGCAACATTTTTGAGTGTGCAACATTTTTGAGTGTGCAACATTTTTGAGTGTGCAACAGTGCATGTACAAGGGTAACTCGAGGCCAGGCGCGCGCACGCACGCACGCGCGGGAGAAAATGCACAGAGCCCAATATATTTTATATCCCGATATAAAAAAAAAATGGGGCAGACCCCACCCAAAAAAAAACGAAAAAAAAAATCGTGGAGGTCCTCCTATCCCCATCACTCCCCCCTCACCTCCGCCCCTCCAAAAAAACACACACACAGAAAAGACGTTTGAATTTAACAATATAACAGCCTGTGAACACGTAATGGAGTTTTCCTGCTCGTCTCGGAGTTCAAATTAAAAAATTTAATCGATTTCATCGATGAATACCAGCGATGGTATTCAAAGATTGTTTTTCGGTAGGTTCAGAATGATTTTTAAGAAATTATTACATATACAAATTTTCCCTTCCCTTATTCGGCAAGAAGAGCTTTGCTGTTTAAGTCAAATTCGCAAGTTTTACTTATTCGGCACGACATTTTATATATATATATATATATATATATATATATATATATATATATATATATATATATATATATATATATATATATATATATATATATATATATAGGAATCAGGACCTCTTTTTTTCTGGCCCCTCCCCACAATCTCTCCCTAATTTTGATTCGTATTTACATTTCGTGTGAAGGAATGAACGCTGGAAGGTATACACGGTGTAGCCTTTTTTTGGCTAAGAACCGAGTGTTTTGGTACAGTGTCTAGCGTGTGACGGAACCATGTTGTGATACACACACTTTCTCGGGTCAAATGTTTCCCAGTGGATAGATGGAATATTTATGAGAGGTATAACAAACGTTTCTGAAGGACTAGCAGAAACGTTTTAACGGGTTAGAAGAAATGTTTCTTTAGGGTTAGAACAAACGTTTCTGAGGGCTACAACAAACGTTTCTGAGGGGGGATAGAACAAACGTTTGAGGGCTAGAACAAACGTTTCTGAGGGGGTAAGAACAAACGTTTGAGGGCCAGAATAAACGTTTCTGAGAGCTAGTACAAACGTTTCTAAAGAGGCTAGAAGAAACGTTCGAGGGCTAGAAGAAATACACAAGAAATATTTCTCAAGGACTCAAGACTTAACCTCACACCCTCACTTTCTCCCTCTCTCCTTCAGTTTACCTCCGAATCTTTCACTCCCTACTCCAGGTTCCCTTTCGCTTCCCTTTTCTCTTCATGCCTGCCTCTCTCTGTTCCTCGCTCCATTTTTTAATTCCTCCCTGCCCACGACTCTTCCTCTACCCCTCCCTGCATCCCTCCCTCTCTGCCTTCTTCCTCCTTTCTGCCCTTCGTACGCTCCCTGCCACCCTCCCCTCCACCCCTGCCAACTCCCCTTGCTTGCTCCCTGCCATCCTTCAGTTTCTGCCTGCCTGCCATGCCTACCCCCCTCCCTCCCTTCCTTCCTGCTTTCCTGCCTATCTCACCCTCTCCAGCCACCCACCCTCCTTATCCACCTGCCTTTCACTATTCCTTCAATCTTCTTTTCCTTCTTAATGTCTCCTCCCACCCTCCCTCCCTTCCTTTATGCCTCTTTTCCTACCTATCTCTCTTCTTCCTAATTTCCCTGCTGGTCTTTCTTCATTTCTTCTCCTTACCTCCTCCCTCCTATGTACCCCATCTCTCCCTGCTTACCTGCCCCTTCTCCTACCTGCTCCAAACTCTCCCTAATCCCTCATACATATCCCTCCTTAATACATCCCTCTCCCTTTCTCCCCCTGCCCCTCACTACCATTATAAATTCATTAATTACATTCATGCATGGAGAGTCAGGCTCCAGCATCCGGCTAAACACACGAGATCACAGAGATCCAGAGTTTTCCCCACCAAACCCATCAACACGGAAGTCATGGAGTCACAACATACAAACTCTCATGAATATATTTCCATTCGTTGATACAATTACGAGAGCAGCTACCTATAGATTTATGTTTAAAGTTATATTTAGAGCTTAAGGCACACTTACTGTAATCAAAACATCTTCTTGTAATATAGCCAGCTATTCTGCTTGGTAAACTGTTCTTTGTTTATTTTAGCACTGACGATGAGGATCGGGACTCAGAAATGTTTGGAAATTGGAAATAAAGGAAATAAAGTGATAGCTTTGGTGCCTGTGTTCCTCTTAAGTCTAATTTTATGTGTTCATATATTTGCATTATTATTATATTCATAACTAAGCCCTAAACCCTCCTCAACTTTATGACGACGTATCGGTCCAGAAAATATGATGGGACGCATTCTGAGAACTTTCTAAACAAGAACAAACATGACAATCTTTAAGAGTGATGGACTGAGGGAATGATTACCTCAAACTACTTTTTCTAGCGTTCTTCTTTGTACTGGACTGATGAAACCAATGTGTGGTTAAAGGTATCCTCAATAAAGATTCCCAAATGTTGCAAAAGTCTCTCATTCTTCAACTTGTCGGTTCTCTAAACAATTTAACACAATCTACACACTGCCTTAACATACCGAAGTGACAGACACGGGAGAAAACGTAGCATAAACCAAACGAAAAGCCGGAGGACAATAGTCCCAATTAGAGAACACTGTGTCAACATCAGTGCTCCACGAATTTTCAACCTTACACCAACACACATCAGAAATAACGCCGAGACAGGGTTACAGGCTTTCAAGTATTTACATCACTTGTGTATAAGAAGCAGCAGTTATCCTCCAGTACTTTTAGAGGTGTAACTTAAAAAGTTTTAGTAGTAATTTAATGAGGAAACAGAGGCAGCAGCAACAGCAGCAGAAACAATAACAACAGCAGCAGCAGCAGCGGTAGCAGGACTCTAAAAAAAAAAAACTGCCTGATCAGGTAAATGTTGATAGCTATACAGGCCTGCCGACTAAAACAGCCTAGTTAATCAGGCTGAGCCTAGGCTCAGGTTGTGACAGTATGAAAACTCTCGACACGAGCCGGAATTTTTTTTTTTTACCCGTCCCTCATCATTAACACAACAACGCTGTTTGCACATCGTTAATGCAGCGGAATCATCAGCAAATAAAATTCTTCAGAAATCTGGAAAACAAGAATGGAATCGAGAGAAGTTTGAGGAAATTAAACATTGTTATTATTACTATTATTATTATACTCAAAGGGAAGCTCTAAACCCGGAAAGAGGTCATACGGTTTAGTTCAAGGAAGAGGCAGGTAACTCCAATTCATTGGATTAAGAACCCTTCACCTTGGAAGGGTTAAAAATGCACACCATCTTGGTCGTCGTGGCATCGGCTGTCGTGTTTACGAAGTAAGAACGACACCACTTTCGTCGTTGCTTGTGGCTGTCGTGCTGACGAGGTGAGAAAAACGTCAGGGTGGTCGCCACCCCAGGTGTCGTTTCAACAAGATGAGAACGACACGAGGGACAGACCAGTAGCGACCGACACTCTAGACTGGCAGTTTACACCTGCCTGATAAACTGTTACATCTTTGTTACACTTGGTAAACTGTTACAACCCTCGCTACTACACTTGGTGAACTGTTACAACCCTCGCTACTACACTTGGTAAACTGTTACAACCCTCGCTACTACACTTGGTGAACTGTTACAACCCTCGCTACTACACTTGGTAAACTGTTACAACCCTCGCTACTACACTTGGTAAACTGTTACAACCCTCGCTACTACACTTGGTAAACTGTTACAACCCTCGCTACTACACTTGGTAAACTGTTACAACCCTCGCTACTACACTTGGTGAACTGTTACAACCCTCGCTACTACACTTGGTGAACTGTTACAACCCTCGCTACTACACTTGGTGAACTGTTACAACCCTCGCTACTACACTTGATGAACTGTTACAACCCTCGCTACTACACTTGGTAAACTGTTACAACCCTCGCTACTACACTTGGTAAACTGTTACAACCCTCGCTACTACACTTGGTGAACTGTTACAACCCTCGTTACTACACTTGGTGAACTGTTACAACCCTCGCTACTACACTTGGTAAACTGTTACAACCCTCGTTACTCATCTCTCCTCCGGTGTTTTACAAAGCCTGGAACAGCGCATGACTCGCGCAGTCTTGTTAAGGGAGGCGCGTTGCTACACACGCATGTCCTCGCTCCCTTCAATTAACACTCCGACCGTGATGTTGATAATCATCTACTGATGCGTTGATTATGCTTATGATTATTATTTTGCTCTGTCATGGATTATCACCATTTCTTTTAGTTGTATCATCACTTTATTCCCCGTGATTATTGGAATTGTGAACAAAAATAAGCGAAATAGAGATGTGTGCCAAGTAAACGAGGAAAATATAATAGGGCAAGAAATGGAGTCTCGCGTTGTTTGACCCTGGCATCTCTTGTTCCCTGGAGCCAGCGCTGAGGGAGAGAGGGAGGGAGGGAGGGGAGAAGAGAGGGGAGAGAAGGGGGTAATGCCCTCGTCGGAAATTAGCTCCCAAACCTCCTATGATGGATAGGGCGCAGTGGGAGTGGGAGAGATGAGGTGCGTGGGGAGGGGTGTGGGAGGAAATGTGGGGAGAAGGGAGACGTAGGGGAGTGGGGAGTTAGGGGAAGGAGGTATTAAGGAGGGGAAAGGTGTAGGGCGGAGAGCTGGAAGCTTTGAATAGAAAAAAGGAAGATGAAGGAAGATAGAGAATGTGTGTGAGACACTAGCGGCTGAGGAAGAGATGGGAGAGAGCAAGGAATACAGTTGGTGAGAGGTGGGAGAGAAAGATGGGTAAAGTGGGAAGGAGGGACGTTGATGTCCTTACAGTCTTTACTGAAGAACAAGGACGTTGATATCAGTTCTTACAGTCTTTACTGAAGAACAAGGACGTTGATATCAGTTCTTACAGTCTTTACTGAAGAACAAGGACGTTGATGTTCTTAGTCTTTACTGAAGAACAAGGACGTTGATGTTCTTACAGTCTTTACTGATGAACAAGGACGTTGATGTTCTTACAGTCTTTACTGATGAACAAGGACGTTGATGTTCTTACAGTCTTTACTGAGAAACAAGAGCGTTGATGTTCTTACAGTACTGAAGAACAAGGACGTTGATGTTCTTACAGTACTGAAGAACAAGGACGTTGATGTTCCTACAGTACTGAAGAACAAGGACGCTGATGTTCTTACAGTCTGTTTAATGACGAACAAAGACAAATACTGTTCAGTAGTATAACTTTTTGCTTGAAGCATACGAGTGAAGTGTCTCAATCGAATACAACAAGAACATCAACAGCAACAACAAAAACCACAACTACAACAGTAGATAACCGCAACCAGAACAACAACAGCCAACTTTAAAAAAAGCAGCAACTACACCATCCACAACTACAACAACCACACTCATCCCAACCACCATTACCACAATAAAAAAAAACACCAACAATAACAGCTACAACAACAATTACAGTTACTGTAGCTACACGAATGTAATCAATCACATTGCTGGATATTAAAAATTTAAATGTACATCACGAGAGAAACACACGAACGACACAGTGAGACACTGCCGTCTGCAGAGACTTACATCTCCTTTCCCCTGAGCGCTAAACTCATGTGGGCTCTTCAACGCTGGGAGCGCCTCGAGGCTCGAGCCTCCGTTTGCTAGTCGTGGCAGTGTAATGTATCTTTAGTTACTATTAACAGAACTTTTATCGAAACAATTTCCACAACTTTTGACGAGGTTTAGATTCTGTTTATTTTTATCTTCCATCTGTCTTCCTTTTTATTGTTGTCATTTTCCTTTCCTTCTTTCTCTTCATCGTTTCTCTTTTCCACCTTTCTATGTGTTCCTATTTCTTTTCCTTCAGCCATAAGGATTTAAGGCGGTTTTAGAATATATTACCAGCAGAAATGCACTTGTACAGGATAGCCCCTTTTTACAGCACTTCGCTTTACAGTGTTTCGTTAACACAGCGGTTTAAATTATACCATTCTTCGTATATTCACGACTGACTATAAGAGAAGTACAAAAGAAAAAAAATTAAGGAGAGTAATGTGTACTGTACATGCATTTCTTAGGCCTAGCTGTTGCTCACTTAATATACGATAGTGTAAACATTCTATCAGGAGTTTATGTATTGGAAAGTGAAAAAAATAGCTGTCTCGCTTTACAGCGATTTTCGCCCCCTAAAGTGCCGTATAAACGGGACCCTCCTATATGTAAAAGTGAAAAACTTGTATACTAATATATATATATATATATATATATATATATATATATATATATATATATATAAAATGTTGATTAATGCTTATTCATAACCTGCATTAAAACTGATTTTAGAAAATGCATATATTGTAGAGGTCCTCATACCAAATAAATTAATAATTTACCAATTGGCATATAAAAAAATCCTTTCTTGGAATAATTTTAAATATATGGTAGACAAAAGATAAAAAACGTGTAAGAAGTTAAAGATATCCTTGAAAAAGATTCAATACCTGACTTACAGATGTGCTGGAAAAGACTGAAGAAAAGGTTAAAGTTATGCTAGAGAAAGGTTAAATTATTCGCTAGAAAAAAGAGGGCGAAAGATATACTAGAAAAGGTTACGAGATGTGCTCACAGAGCAGAAAATTTACGAGATGTGCTCACAGAACAGAAAATTTACGAGATGTGCTCACAGAGCAGAAAAGGTTACGAGATGTGCTCACAGAGCAAAAAAGTGTGAGAGATTTGCTCACAGAGCAGAAAAATCTGTCTTACGAAGAATGGCTATAATAATACATATTTATCACTGACAGACAGGAAAAATATAGAAGATATAAATACATAAAATATGGAAGAAATCACAGTAAAACGCGTGATTGTAAAAAATAAGAAAAAATACCACAGTTAAAATCGGAAATATAACCTTCAGCTTTTAATTCCTAGCTTCACTGTGTTTTTTTTATATATATTATTAAACGAGAAAAAAAGAAAGGATTGAGAAAAGAAAATAGTTAATATAAATTGGATAATGAAGACTTCTTTTGTGTGTTCATTTTAGGAAAATACTGACGAAGGCAAAATTCCCTTAGAAAACAACTGGTCAGCTATAATAAATTTATAAAGTAACTCGGGATCACAGACACTGGATTTCATCCTGTTTTCTCAGAATTTTAGTCTCATTCTGCCTTCTTTTTTTTCCCTGGACAATAAGTGAAGAAACCTTCACGAAACAAAGTTGTAGATCAGGTTGATAATTCTTTTCACCCCCCCCCCCAAAAAAAAAAATGAAAATAGAGCAACACACATACACAGAGGATCCATACATCGATTCAAGAATAGGTACGATAGGGCTCGCGTAAACAGGAGCCAGCCAGAGGTGGAGACCAGGAGCAGACACGATCCCTGCAACCATAAATAGGTGAATGTAGATAGGTAAGTACACACACACACAACTCTCTCTCACACAAACAAAACAGGCCAAGTGTCTATCGAAAAGTGCCTTGGACAACTATTAACTGCCACACACACACACACACACACACACACACACACACACACACACACACACAAATACCTTCGTCCCAGTCCACCCACAAAAAGATAAATGCCAAGTCTGAGATACACAAACACTCACAAACTTGGAGTTAAACACAAAGTTGAGAGAGAGACACAAGCACAATACTCACTAATGGTCAAGTAGGGTGGAAAACAGCGGCAGATCTGATGATAAGTTGAAGTTTCCTCCCGTCCCAACCTTCCCATGACCCTTTTTCCCCCCCATTTTTCATTTTTATCCTTCCCATGACTTATTTTCCTCATTTTTCATTTTTATCCTTCCCATGACTTATTTTCCCCATTTTTCATTTTTATCCTTCCCATGACTTATTGTCCCCATTTTTCATTTTTATCCTTCCCATGACTTATTGTCCCCATTTTTCATTTTTATCCTTCCCATGACTTATTGTCCCCATTTTTCATTTTTATCCTTCCCATGACTTATTGTCCCCATTTTTCATTTTTATCCTTCCCATGACTTATTTTCCCCATTTTTCATTTTTATTCTTCCCATGACTTATTGTCCCCATTTTTCATTTTTATCCTTCCCATGACTTATTGTCCCCATTTTTCATTTTTATCCTTCCCATGACTTATTTTCCCCATTTTTCATTTTTATTCTTCCCATGACTTATTGTCCCCATTTTTCATTTTTATCCTTCCCATGACTTATTGTCCCCATTTTTCATTTTTATCCTTCCCATGACTTATTGTCCCCATTTTTCATTTTTATCCTTCCCATGACTTATTGTCCCCATTTTTCATTTTTATCCTTCCCATGACTTATTTTCCCCATTTTTCATTTTTATCCTTCCCATGACTTTTCCCCATTTATTTTTTCCTTCCCATTTATTTTCCCCCCACTTTTTCACTTTCTTCTCACATGTGTGACAATGACAGAACTTTATATCAGGAATACAATGTAGCCTTAATAAATTATCGAAATATTTTTTTGAATTCTTAAACATAAATTTTAATTGAAAATTTTTTTTTCATAAAACATCCAGCAATTGCATTGAACGTCAAAACTGATCAACTTTGGTCAGAAAAACTCCATTACTCCAACAAACAGCTGATGTGAGGTGATGCATATACCAGTAAATGAAAGCGAGATGATGCTGATTTGATCCACGAGCTGACGTCACAGGTTGCATAAATTGCATCTGCTGTATTTTCCAGCACATAAGGCGCACAAGCATATAATGCAGTGTTTCCAAGCGGTTGAGTTACGCTTTAGCAGTCAGTAAACAGCTGCTAAAGCGTAACTCAAAGCCTACATTTGACCCTGACTTTGAGCATATAAGGCGCAGGGTGATTTTCTGAGGCTGTTTTGGGGGGGGGGGGAAGAAGGTGTGCCTTACATGTCAGAAAATAAGGTAATACCCTGATTTGCAAAGGTCTTCCTATACCGATGAGTTGTGTGCAAGGCGCGTGCTACCTGTGTTCAAGAACATAAGAAAGAAGGAACACTGCAACAGGTCTACTGACCCATGCGGAGCAGGTCCATGTCCCCCCCCGGATTAGACCAATGACCCACCCCCCGGATTAGCCCAAAGACCCACCCAGTCTGGTCATCCCCACTCAAGGATGGAGCACTGTACCAGACCCAGCAGCACAAGCTAGTCAGGTCCAACTCACACCCACCCACACCCACTCATGTATTTATCTAACCTATTTTTAAAACTACACAACGTTTTAGTCTGATTAACTGTACTCGGGAGTTTGTTCCACTCATCCACAACTCTATTACCAAACCAGTGCTTTCCTATATCCTTCCTGAATCTGAATTTTTCCAACTTGAAACCATTGCTGCGAGTCCTGTCTTGGCTGGAAATTTTCAGCACGCTATTTACATCCCCTTTATTTATTCCTGTTTTCCATTTATATACCTCGATCATATCATCCCTAATTCTACGCCTTTCGAGAGAGTGCAGATTCAGGGCCCTCAATTTATCCTCGTAGGGAAGATTTCTGATACATGGGACCATCTTTGCCATCCTCCTCTGTACGTTTTCCTGTACTCTGCCAAATTTTGAGCGAGTCGAAACTCAGCTCATGAGTTGATGCCTTTTCTGCCTCGTGGGGTCTATCATACCTATACTTTAAACTATGCATGGTATTTGTTATCACCTCGCCAAAGTCGCTCCACTTCCTGATCACCCTGAGGTTGAAGAAGTACTTCCCATCATATAATTCTTTTATATATATTTGGCTTCCAGTTGTGTTTCCTAATTCCCGATATTTACCTTTGACTCAGTCTTTCCCAGTGTTCTATTAAGTCCTCTGAGCATCATGAATGTTACTTTTATTTCATCTAAGGTCATTAGGTAAGCCACTTTTTAATCTCTCTCCGTAAATCAGTCACCCCAGCTCTGGGACTAGTTTTGTTTCGAAGCTTTGGTCTTGCTGGTAGTTCCTTCACGAGTCTGGTCAAATGTGGGTTCCAGGTAGGCGCTCCGGATTCTATATGTCTGACGTATCGAATGTAAGATCCTAAATTATTATTAAAGTTCCTGGAAGGCGTTCTCAGATTTGCCTAGTGTGCGAGTACCTGCGTCACTGTCCCGCTGATGTGCGCTCCTGGTGCACTGCAAGAAATTCGCAGCCACTGTTCTCCCAGTCTATACTCAGGCACCGGTCTCCTTTTATTTTTAAGGATTTTCATAACTTTGCACTTACTGGGATGGAATTTCATTAACCATTGAAGCCTTTCCAAATATTTTCTAGTTAATTTTCCATCGTTGGCATACAGAGGCTTTATCTCACCTGGAATATCATTCACGTATATAAGGAACAGAACTGGCTTCTGCATTGACTAATTATCTTAGATTTCCTGATCATCCGTGTTCTTGTTATTTACTTGCTAAGCCTTTCTTTGTGCTTTCCGCTCACATTTTTAGAGCTCCACATTTGTAGATGAATGGTTCAGGGAACCGACATGTTGATAAAGTAGACACATGTGCAACTCTTGGGTATCTTTATTGAGGAAACGTTTCGCCACACAGTGGCTTCATCAGTCCATACAAAGGAGAATCTTGAAGAACAGGAGAAGAATGAGGTAATCAGTCCCTCAACCTTAAGTCGATGTGGTCAGTCCATCAATCTTGAATAGAATACGGCATACGTGCGGAGAAGGAGCTTATAAACCGTTGGTAGGAGAGGTGCAGCAGTCATAGGTGGTGTAACATTTGTTCAATGTGGAAGTAGGTCGTGCCCAAGAATTAGGCAAGTGAAGAATTCCCAAGTATTAAGATCCCAAGAAGTTGCAGTGTCTGACAGGTTTGTAGATGAATGGTTCAGAGAACCGACATGTTGATAAATTAGACACATGTGCAACTCTTGGGTATCTTTATTGGCACGACCTACTTCCACATTGAACAAATGTGACACCACCTATGACTGCTGCACCTCTCCTGCCTACGGGTTATAAGCTCCTTCTCCGCACGTATGCCGTATTCTATTCAAGATTGATGGACTGACCACATCGACTCAAGGTTGAGGGACTGATTACCTCATTCTCCTTCTGTTCTTCAAGATTTTCCTTTGCATGGACTGATGAAGCCACTGTGTGGCGAAACGTTTCCTCAATAAAGATACCCAAGAGTTGCACATGTGTCTAATTTATCAGAGCTCCACATGTTCCTGACCAACAGCTGTATTCCTGTTTCCTTTAAGCCCCTCGTTACTTGCTGCCCTGCTGGTAATATCTGTTAATTTTGTACCTTAGTGCCCATTACGTCTAGTAACGCGCTAGTGTTTATCTAGATGTGCTTACGTGGAGTTGATGGCATATTTGCGCTTACCTAGTTGTGCAACTGTGCTTTCCTAGCTGTGTTTACCCTGCTGTGGAGCTGTGTTTACCCAGCTGTGCAGCTGTGCTTACATAACTGTGCTAGCAGCTGTTCTTACCTAGCTGAGTGTAAGGGGATCAAGCCTCAGCTCCTGGGTGCCACAACTCAACTACTAATCGTCCTGTGTGATGCATCCCAACTTCTTTGGTTCAGTCATATTTACATTTTAATTTATGTATTGAGTTGAGCTCCCCTACCTCCATGCTGAGTGCACTCTGCGCTGGGGAGAGAGAGAAAAAGAGAGAAAGGGAGAGAGAGAGAGAGTAAACTAGGGTATTTGTACTCGCCTATTTTTGGTTTCTGCTGTCGAGCCTCAGGTCCTGATCCTGTCTCTGTGCTACCAGACTCATTCACTCATAGTCTCGTGGGTCCTGTAGTACCTATTCTTAAAAGCATGTATAAATCCTGCTTCTACCACTTTTATTTATCGTCCAAACCATTCCTCTTTCTGAAAACTCTGAGGATGGCGAAATTCTTCTTAACATCCTTGTGACTCGCCTGTGTCTTCAACTTCGAACTGTGCCCTCTTGTACCTGCTTTCCACCTCATGAACAGTCTATATCTGCCCACCCTGAGTGTGTTCGTGTGTGGGGAAGAAGGGAGCAAATTTAACATGCAGAACTAACACAGCTGTTCCAAACTTTCGTGTCTGATCGGAATCTCCAGCCTCCTCATTCTGCCACTTAACCTTCTAATTCCTCCCTCCCACTTCCTCATTCATCCTTTATTTTTCACCCTTCATCCCATTCCTCCAAGGTGTTCCTTCCCTCTTCGTTATGTTAACGAAGAAGAACGTTCCACAAGGCGAGGTTCACCGCATCGGTCACACACAAGCAACGAAAACTGTCAATATTTGGCGACCATTTCTGTGTGTTGGTTTTCCTGTCAAGCAGGAGGAGTTTTCCAACACGTGTTGCGTCATTGGTTTTTGTATTGATTTTTCTCTGCAAATATGCGCTGTGTTGCATCGGCGGAAAAGAATTTATTGCACGAAATATCGAATGGATGTTAAAGTTTATACACGAAACGATAATATTCGATGCGATGTAGCCAAAAATATGGGTATATTGGCGAAGGTAATTCTGCAAGGAACGCTGACACACGGGAGGGGGCGGGAAGGGAAAGTGAGGGATGATATGCCTCTCCACTGACACAGGTGGAGGCCTGATATATCCTTTTATTGACACTGGGGGAGTGCCGGATGTATGCCTATACTGACACGGGTGTTGAGGTTTGATATACCACTATACTGATACGGATGGTAAAGCCTGATATATCACTATACTGGCACGGGTAGTGAAGCCTGATATATCACTAAACTGACACGGAAGATGTCAGTTTGGTGGTATATCACTGATACTGGAGAGGGTATATCAGGTCTGGTATTCCCTCCACTGACAATGGAAAGGGTATATCAGATCTAGTATACCCTCCACTGACAGAAATGGGCTTGATATAACCCCACCACTAACGCGGGGGGGGGGGGTGAAGAAGCGTGACACACCCATCCACTGACACAAGACTCCAGTTGCACTCCTGCTTCTGACTGGTGACCCATCACTGACGGGACACCAGATCGAAGATTTAACATAAGCATCTCATTTTTTTTTTACTCTGGAAAACTTGGAATGTTTCAGGGTCTTGGGAGAACTCCTTGAAGGTATCATGTGCAAATGACATGAAAATGCCCTTGGGAGAGGACCTTGGAGGAAAGGGGCCTTAGAAAGTTTTGTGAAAGGGTCAAGGGAGAAAGTAACAAGAGAGGAACTTGGGAATCCACTACAGAGGGCTTTGGGAGAAAGCTGTGGAATAGGGCTTAAAGAGAGGGCCTTATAATAGGGAGTGCGTGCCTTGGGAGTAAACCTTGAGGACCATGGGAGAGGGCATTTGGAGAGGACTTGTAGAGGACCATGAGATAGGGTTATATGAGAGCCTCGAGGTAGAGCAATGGTAGGACATCGGAGAGGGCAGTAAGGACCTTGGGAGGATGCCCAGGGAAAGAGCCGCTGAAGGACAATAGGATAGGGTTCTTGATGACGACCATAGGCGGTGGCTTCCAGTGTCTTGGAAACCAATTAAAGTCGACTTGTGACAAGAAAACAAACAAAACGTATATCTTGATAATCTTAAAGCACTAGTGAGGCGGCGATGTGTTTTATATATAAGCTTCACCACGTTCTGTAATGATCTATAATATTCTGTAATGTTCTATAATGTTCTATAATGCTCTATAACGTTTAGATACTCATTGTCTTCAACGAAATAATATTTCACTGTCTTGCGCGTCGGTCTGGAGTTTTGCGACTGAGCGTGGGTTCTAACCCCACCCGTGGTATGATTTATTTCGCTTCTTTTTTTTTTTTGACTTGTAACCACTTATAAAGCTCTACTATATATTTTTAATTTTTTGAATGTGCGATTAAAAAAATTACATCCCAAAATGAATCGCGTAGAAAGGCCTTCATAGTACGTACTAATCAATTCTAGATAGATTTCCTCAGTCGCATATAAAAAGAAAAACACTATAAAGAGGAGCTATATTTCTATACTATCAATAATAATATATATCGTTGTAACATTCTGCTAGACATACTTGCACATAAACTTGAAAGATATATAGTAATTTAACATCTCGAGCCGTTAAGAATATTCTGAGTAGACGAGAGGGAGTGTATAGATGTTGACGTCGTTAAGATAAGATAAGATAAGATTTCGTTCGGATTTTTAACCCCGGAGGGTTAGCCACCCAGGATAACCCAAGAAAGTCAGTGGGTCATCGAGGACTGTCTAACTTATTTCCATTGGGGTCCTTAATCTTGTCCCCCAGGATGCGACCCACACCAGTCGACTAACACCCAGGTACCTATTTGCTGCTAGGTGAACAGGACAACAGGTGTAAGGAAACGTGTCGAAATGTTTCCACCCGCCGGGAATCGAACCCGGGACCTCCGTGTGTGAAGCGGGAGCTTTAGCCACCAGCACCATCAGGGGGGATCAGATAGACTTCAGCGTGGTATTAACACTTGGTAAACTCTGACCGGTTAGTTACTGATTGTGACGTGAGGAACGCCGTTGTTGATCCGTGAAGCGTTGAACTTCTGCCTCATTTAACCTTCACCTTGACCTCTCTGTAGCCTCACCTGACCTCATATAACCTCACGTTGGCCTCGTAAATGAATTTATCGCGCCCACAATGACCCCACCCTGACCTTACTCAGCAACTTGATCTGTGAATCTCTGCTAAGATCGATGAAGCCTTTGCGAGCTACCTGCAGGTTAAGTGGTAGTTCCCCCACCCCTGAGTCTCAGCATCCACCTGCAGGTTAAGTGGTAGTTCCCCCACCCCTGAGTCTCAGCATCCACCTGCAGGTTAAGTGGTAGTTCCCCCACCCCTGAGTCTCAGCATCCACCTGCAGGTTAAGTGGTAGTTCCCCCACCCCTGAGTCTCAGCATCCACCTGCAGGTTAAGTGGTAGTTCCCCCACCCCTGAGTCTCAGCATCCACCTGCAAGTTAAGTGGTAGTTCCCCCACCCCTGAGTCTCAGCATCCACCTGCAGGTTAAGTGGTAGTTCCCCCACCCCTGAGTCTCAGCATCCACATGCAGGTTAAGTGGTAGTTCCCCCACCCCTGAGTCTCAGCATCCACCTGCAGGTTAAGTGGTAGTTCCCCCACCCCTGAGTCTCAGCATCCACCTGCAGGCTAAGTGGTAGTTCCCCCACCCCTGAGTCTCAGCATTCACCTGCAGGCTAAGTGGTAGTTCCCCCACCCCTGAGTCTCAGCATTCACCTGCAGGCTAAGTGGTAGTTCCCCCACCACTGAGTCTCAGCATCCACCTGAAGGTTAAGTGGTAGTTCCCCCACCACTGAGTCTCAGCATCCACCTGCAGGTTAAGTGGTAGTTCCCCCACCACTGAGTCTCAGCATCCACCTGCAGGTTAAGTGGTAGTTCCCCCACCACTGAGTCTCAGCATCCACCTGCAGGTTAAGTGGTAGTTCCCCCACCACTGAGTCTCAGCATCAACCTTGCTGGCACCACTTTTGTCTTTGCTCAGTCAACTTGAACATAAAGAGTTAGCTCACTATTTTATTTTATGTGATCACTGTTAAGGAAATGTTGTGAGAACACCAGACGTGACCCTTCATGTAAGAGCATCAGGTGTGACCCTTGATGTAAGAACACCAGGTGTGACCACTCGTGTAAGACCAGGTGTGATCACTCGTGTAAGAACACCAGGTGTTACCCCTCATGTAAGAACACCATGTGTGACCACTTATGCAAAAACACCAGGTGTAACCACACATGTTGGAACGCAAGGTATGAGCAAACATGTGAGAACACAGAGAATGAACACCCTCTGTGAAGACTCACTGATAATGTAACTCAATGTAATAGAGTTTGAAAATAGCAATAGACACTTGTTATCATATGATATATCGCCGATAGGAAGTCTCCACCTGTAACCCCCACACCCTGTACTCTCACATCTCTCATCACACCCGGTGTTCTCACTCTGTTCTCACACTGGGGGACTACATTCAAAAACAAAATTCTAAATATTAAAGATATTCCACGAAAGATAAATGAAAGGCAAAGAGATAACCAAATTATCCAGGACAGAACAACACAGACGAGACGATTAAAAGCGTAAACTGACGGAAATAAGAAGCGACAGTTTACAAAGAGATTAATGACTTCGCGAAGTATGCGAGGACATGAAAGGAAGATTACTCGCATCTTTGGAGTGTTTCAGAGATATTTTTTGTTAATTACGCAAGGAATGGATAAGTTTTTATCGCATATTTCGACGTTTCAGAGCCGACTAAGGCATCTTGTGTCATAATTCAACTTTCAGATACTAAATGATTATACTGTGAAGAAATAAGTAAATTTTCATATTTTTCACGAAACTAAGAGATTTTCCATCCACTGCTGCAGTAACCTGATTAATAACAGTACGTAAAGTGTTATATATTACAGAGGGTATGCAATAACGATCACATGATGGTTATAGAAATGTGACTTACAACCTAGGTATCTTTACTGACGTTACAGGCTTCATAAGTCCAATGCGGAGGCGAGTTACAATCCTGGAGACCGTAGATGTAGTGGATAGTCTGAGGTAATCAGTGTCCCTCCGTCCTTCATGTAAGACTATCTTTTATCAAAACTAAGGAACTTACAGACTCAACCTTCCTCTTTAATTCGCCTACTGACTAGGATAGTGAATCATCTCTGTATACGAGTTATGAAGTTTGCATCGGAGACATCAAACCAGCAAAAATATTGAAGTGTTGAACAAGCGTGTCATCCATCAGCAAGTATTAAATACTCAATACGGTCCTCACAGACGAAAAAGACCATAAAATTGAATACCAGTAATATCAGCCGTGACTTGGAATATCGCGAGATCTTGAAAATAAACAGATCAACCCGGCCTATAAGAATTATCAGTTAATAAACTAGGCAACAAATTATTACTTATTCCCAAAGAATTTAACAAATTTATTAAAGAAGTTAAAGTGTCGACTGACTGGGAATTTAACGTGAATAAATGTTATGTAGTGGAAATGAAAAGAGAAGAAAAAATAAAGTCAAATGAAGAATAAAGACCGTGATAAAATATTGGAATTATAAGAGACAGACTTAGCAGTTATTTAAGAAAAATTGCCACTAGAAAGTTTTTGTAAATAGAACTGACAAACGCATAATGGCTTTCAAATATATGGAGAGAGAAATAACCCCCTTTCACCCACCCTCAAAAAACTGTTTACAACATTTATTAGACAAAAACTGGAATATGATGCGGTAGCATGGTGCGCACTTCTCAAAAAAAAATCTAAAAATTTTAGACAAAAAGTCGAAAAATTAGATACAAAAATGGATATCAGAGTTAAAAAAAATATGAATCATAATGAAAGGATGATAACACAAGACAGCCACGTTGGCTGATAGCAGAAAAAGAAGAAACATGATAACCAACCATAAGACCATGAAAGGATATGCAAGGAGACAAAGACAATTTGTTACTACGTAAAACAAGGATAACAAGAGTACATGAAACAAGGATAACAAGAGTACATGAAACAAGGATAACAAGAGTACATGAAACAAGGATAACAAGAGTATATGAAACAAGGATTACAAGAGTATATGAAACAAGGATAACAAGAGTACATGAAACAAGGATAACAAGAGTACATGAAACAAGGATAACAAGAGTACATGAAACAAGGATAACAAGAGTACATGAAACAAGGATAACAAGAGTATATGAAACAAGGATAACAAGAGTATATGAAACAAGGATAACAAGAGTATATGAAACAAGGATAACAAGAGTATATGAAACAAGGATAACAAGAGTACATGAAACAAGGATAACAAGAGTATATGAAACAAGGATAACAAGAGTATATGAAACAAGGATAACAAGAGTATATGAAACAAGGATAACAAGAGTATATGAAACAAGGATAACAAGAGTACATAAAACAAGGATAACAAGAGTACATAAAACAAGGATAACAAGAGTACATAAAACAAGGATAACAAGAGTATATGAAACAAGGATAACAAGAGTACATGAAATAAGGATAACAAGAGTACGTAAAACAAGGATAACAAGAGAACATAAAACAAGGATAACAAGAGTACATAAAACAAGGATAGCAAGAGCCCGTGGTTGTCAACTGGAGTAAAGAAAGTGGAGATGATGATATGCCAGAAAACTTTCCTTAAAGGAGTGGTTAAGCAATAGAATATTTTAGTTGATAAAGACACACAACAACTGGAAACTCTATTGAAGACATAAAATAAAGCCTGCTGGGCAAGCGGAACGTTAAGTCTGAAGAAAAGAGAAGGTAGCAAGAGCCACAATTATTGGAAATGAAATAAAACGTAGTTACAAATGTGCAACAACAAGCACCTGTAGACGTAGACGAGACACTTGTAGCAGTGGGAGAGAGAGGCAAACATGCCTCCCGTCTCTGCTTGAGACACATGGCTGATTGCTACACGCGTGAAGGCAAGGAGCCATCACCATGGCTGAATTTCTTAGTATAGAAGAGGACTGGTGTGTAGTGTTAGGTGTTAGTGGTTGTCAAAGACACTTCTAGAGAGACACTTGACCTGGCCCTCTTTTTTTTGTGTGCGCGCGCTTACCTAATTGTGGTTGTGGAGGTCAAGTTATAGCTCCTGGCCCCTCATCTTCACTGGTCGCTACTAGGTCCACTCTCTCATGCCTCTTCTTAAAGCTGTGTATGAATCCTGCCTCAACTACATCACTCTTCAGTCTGTTCCACTTCCTGACAACTCTGTGACTGAAGAAATACTTCCTAACATCCCTATGACTCATCCGAGTCTTCAGCTTCCAATTGTAACCCTTTGTTGTTGTGTCCCATCTCTGAAACATCCTGTATCTGTCCACTCTCTCAATTCTTCTCGGTAATTTATATATCGTTATCATGTCCCCACTATCCTTCCTGTCCTCCAGTGTCATCAGATCGATTCCCTTAACCTGTCTTCGTAGGACATGCCCCTTAGCTCCGGGACTAGTCTTGTTGCAAATCTTTGCACTTTCTCTAATTTCTTGACGTACTTGACCAGATGTGTGTGTGTGTGTGTGTGTGTGTGTGTGTGTGTGTGTGTGTGTGTGTGTGTGTGTGTGTGTGTGTGTGTGTGTGTGTGTATACATGGAAAATACATAATATGAAACCTTATGACTACAACCAACCACTGCAGCTACCACCGCTGTCATCACTATCACTTCCACCAATATCACCACTACTACTATCATAAATGCCATCCGCAACCCCCCCCCCCACCACACCACCACCACCCCCACCACACAACCACCACTACCCACCTCAGTAGCCGGTCAGTACTGCAAGCTTCACACACTGTGCACACTGCGTATCACTGTCCAGGCAGTGTCAGTGCTTCAGTAAAGATCAAGACTAATTGGTTCAGTTAGAGTCCTAAGGAAATCCAACCAGTACTCAGCTCACCTTTGAAATACTGAAAGCTTGTCTGCTTGCCATCCTCATGACCAGTGACATACAGAAAAAAAAAATATTGTGCTTTGGGTGGTACAAATAGGAAGCGCGTCTGTCTGGCGCTCACCAGACGGAGGATCGAGCCTCCAACATGTCTTGCGCTGAATGACTCACTTGGGTTTAGCGCTTAACATGGATTAATTTAATTTTTGTGTTTTGGGTGTAACTCGCGAGTGGGTCTGTACATTTTCTTTTATTTTCTTTTTTTTTCCCCTCTTGTGTTATCACCTCCTTCCCCTCCCTTTTCCTCTGTCTCCTATCCCCTCCTCTATTCCCTATCCATTTCCGTCTTCCTCTTTCATTCTCTCACTCATCATTTTTCTCCCACCCACCACTTCTCCCTTCTCTTAAACTCTCCGCAACAATTCACATTCTCCCACTTAATACCGCTTCAAACTTTCCTCCCTTAGGAAACCTACTTTTGAATCAGATCTCCTACCTCCCACCACCATAAGGGTTCTCTTGCTGCTGGGTACCTGCCCCACCGATACCCCTAAAGCCTCCATACTCATGGGTGACAACCACCCACATTACAACCCTATGATCCTCTTCATCATTTTGATGTTTATGTCAGATTTTAGAGAGGCATAAGCTAGCAGACTTTCTCCTCACATTTAAGTTTTGATGAGCACACAGCGAGCGAGCGTGTTATATCGTAGTGAAGATAAATAGTTTTAAGGGTTTGAAGTGCTGTTGGAGTGCCCGCAAGATAACTTTTATGAAGGGATTTAGGGAAACCGGCTAGCTGGACCAGAGTCCTGGAAGTCGGGAAGGAGGGGTCAGGATGCTGCTTTTCAGGGACGCAATTGAATTATAACGTGTGCACACTCCAAGCAAGACATCTACTGAATGAACGATGGTAATGCTACCTTCTTCGGGACATTACAATGCTCGGAGACGGCCGATACCTGGAGTATACCTGGAAGGTGTTCCGGGGGTCAACGCCCCCGTCATCTGGTCCATGACCAGGCCTCGATGCAGTGAAATAAATACTAAATAAAAGCTTCCCATGCTTAAAAAAAATCGTTAGCTTATCAGAACCCTGTGAACTTAAAAACTGGACATTGAATTACACGTACGTTGCATAATTATTATTCACTTACATTTACTCCTAGTGAATGGAGGTTAAAAAAAATGTTCCGAGTACCCCTTGATGCTCTTAAGTCAGCACTTATGCAACTTCCTGGACTTTATGTGTGGGGGTTGGTACGTGATCTTACAGATGTGAGCTACATTAATATAATATAATATAATATATATACATATATACATGTATATATATATATATATATATATATATATATATATATATATATATATATATATATATATATATATATATATACTGCTTGTGGAGGCTAGTACACCAAACGGGGAGTAGAATGAAATTCGCTCTGAGGCACCCACACCATCGTGTGTCCTCGGATCACGGTACAGCACATAGCTCTGCTGGGTGCGTGATCTTTGTAGGATTGGATGGTCCAGTGGGTTAGAGCATCGTGAATTTTCGCTCACCATAAGGTAAGCTAAAACAACATGGGTTCGCTCCCCCGGCTAGTCACATTGTTGTTATTGATTAAACACCACTCGTTCGTGGTTACAATACTGTATGTATACCTGGAGTTTACCTGGAGAGAGTTCCGGGGGTCAACGCCCCCGCGGCCCGGTCTGTGACCAGGCCTCCTGGTGGATCAGAGCCTGATCAACCAGGCTGTTGCTGCTGGCTGCACGCAAACCAACGTACGAGCCACAGCCCGGCTGATCAAGAACTGACTTTAGGTGCTTGTCCAGTGCCAGCTTGAAGACTGCCAGGGGTCTGTTGGTAATCCCCCTTATGTGTGCTGGGAGGCAGTTGAACAGTCTCGACTATCACTAAATGATTCACTATCACTATATAACACAGCTTTATCACTATTCCTATAAGGTACCTAACATTCTTGTGGTGTATAAATAGATTTTTTTGTTTGTTAAAACTTGTATCTCCCTAGCCTAGTTGTTAGCACATCGCTCTGAGAGTGATAAGACTCAAGCGTTGTGGGTTCGAACCCCACTAGTACCTAGTAGTACCTAGTTAGTGTATCCCTCCCAAGTTCACCAGCAAGATGGTAAATGAAGAGAAGAGTGAGGATGTCGAATTCCTTGGTGTATATCACCCTCTCATGGAGACTACCAAGCCATTGTCGGGATTTGATATCCAGACCATCGTTCGTGAGACTCCTCGCACTTTCGGTAAAGTATGTGAAGTCTGTAGCAGCGACCAGCTACTTCGCGGGCCTCCAATACCCAAAGGTCACGGTCGTATTGTACTGCTGTCTCATGAACCTCACTGCATCTCTCTGTACGTCTCTCATAATGGAGTATTAATCTACCATAATGGTGGTAGTGAACTTACCGCCCGCAGAGTGGTGAAGAAATACTACAAGAATAACCGTACCTGTTACAGAAAATTGAAAAGACTTACAAGAGTAGAACAGGTAGGCGGTACCTGCGCCTACCATGCACTGGCCTTCATGGACCTAACTGTCAGTTCCGGTCTCAAGAAGGCCAAAGACATCCTCCGCTGGTTCTACATGAGAATGCAATATCTCCCAGATGTTAAAGCAATCAATATGGTCGACTCAATGCTGACTGAATTCGACAATGATATAGATACTTCCACCGACAATTTCCAAAAAAGTGTACTGCGATCCGTGATTAAAAGTCATCTGGCTGATATAAGGAAGATGGATACGCCTGTTAAACGTCAACTGGACATTGAGACGCCCTCAGACCCACCACGAAAAATGATAAAGATCTGAATTATCAGATAAAAAGAACATAAAGCTGATTATCAAGAAGGATGTGTGTGTGTATGTGAGTGTGTGTGTATGTGTATGTGTGTGTGTGTGTGCGTGTGTGTGTTTTGAGTCCTCCAAGAACTGAAGGGGACGAGGTTATAATTAGGATAAATTCAATAGTAGTCAGATTTCAATTATTTTTTTTTTATTTTTAAGTTAAGAATGTAATCAGGAGTCTATTATTATTAGTTCCATGGAGTTTCCTGAAAAAAAAACTATAGAAAACAAATAAAAATAGTGAGTTTTGGTATGACAACACTGCAGTATCTTTTATGAGTGACTGTGGGTTCGAACCCCACTCAAGGTATTTTTTTATGAGTGGGTTCGAACCCCACTCAAGGTATTTTTTTATGAGTGGGTTCGAACCCCACTCAAGGTATTTTTTTATGAGTGGGTTCGAACCCCACTCAAGGTATTTTTTTATGAGTGGGTTCGAACCCCACTCAAGGTATTTTTTATGAGTGGGTTCGAACCCCACTCAAGGTATTTTTTATGAGTGGGTTCGAACCCCACTCAAGGTATTTTTTATGAGTGGGTTCGAACCCCACTCAAGGTATTTTTTTATGTGTGGGTTCGAACCCCACTCAAGGTATTTTTTATGAGTGGGTTCGAACCCCACTCAAGGTATTTTTTTATGTGTGGGTTCGAACCCCACTCAAGGTATTTTTTTATGAGTGGGTTCGAACCCCACTCAAGGTATTTTTTTATGAGTGGGTTCGAACCCCACTCAAGGTATTTTTTATGTGTGGGTTCGAACCCCACTCAAGGTATTTTTTATGAGTGGGTTCGAACCCCACTCAAGGTATTTTTTATGAGTGGGTTCGAACCCCACTCAAGGTATTTTTTTATGAGTGGGTTCGAACCCCACTCAAGGTATTTTTTTATGAGTGGGTTCGAACCCCACTCAAGGTATTTTTTTATGTGTGGGTTCGAACCCCACTCAAGGTATTTTTTTATGAGTGGGTTCGAACCCCACTCAAGGTATTTTTTTATGAGTGGGTTCGAACCCCACTCAAGGTATTTTTTTATGAGTGGGTTCGAACCCCACTCAAGGTATTTTTTTATGTGTGGGTTCGAACCCCACTCAAGGTATTTTTTATGAGTGGGTTCGAACCCCACTCAAGGTATTTTTTTATGTGTCGGTTCGAACCCCACTCAAGGTATTTTTTATGTGTGGGTTCGAACCCCACTCAAGGTATTTTTTATGAGTGGGTTCGAACCCCACTCAAGGTATTTTTTTGAGTGGATTCGAACCCCACTCAAGGTATTTTTTATGAGTGGGTTCGAACCCCACTCAAGGTATTTTTTATGAGTGGGTTCGAACCCCACTCAAGGTATTTTTTATGAGTGGGTTCGAACCCCACTCAAGGTATTTTTTATGAGTGGGTTCGAACCCCACTCAAGGTATTTTTTATGAGTGGGTTCGAACCCCACTCAAGGTATTTTTTATGAGTGGGTTCGAACCCCACTCAAGGTATTTTTTATGAGTGGGTTCGAACCCCACTCAAGGTATTTTTTATGAGTGGGTTCGAACCCCACTCAAGGTATTTTTTATGAGTGGGTTCGAACCCCACTCAAGGTATTTTTTATGAGTGGGTTCGAACCCCACTCAAGGTATTTTTTATGAGTGGGTTCGAACCCCACTCAAGGTATTTTTTTATGTGTGGGTTCGAAC
>NC_091337.1:5237006-5287006 GCF_038502225.1 Cherax quadricarinatus | reverse complement strand
TAAGAAAAAACTAAAAACATGATTGATGGCCGAGAATCATCATAACTGGATGTTCAACATTGTAAACTGTATGTACTCATTAGGTACTCAGTAGGCACTCAGTAGGTGTTCAGTAGGTACTCAGAAGGTACTCAGTAAGTGCTCAGTAGGTACTCAGTAGGTGCTCTGCTCAGTAGGTGCTCAGCAGGTACTCAGAAGGTACTCAGTAGGGACTCAGTAGGTGCTCAGCCAGCAGGTACTCAGAAGGTACTCAGTAGGTGCTCTGCAGGTACTCAGTAGGGACTCAGTAGGTGCTCAGCAGGTACTCAGAAGGTACTCAGTAGGGACTCAGTAGGTGCTCAGCAGGTACTCAGAAGGTACTCAGTAGGGACTCAGTAGGTGCTCAGCAGGTACTCAGAAGGTACTCAGTAGGTACTCAATAAGAGATAAGATTTCTTTAGTATTTTTAACCTATGTTATTGATGTTTAATTATTGTTGGTTCCAATATGTTGTCACTAGAATTTATTTTTAGCAGTAATATATGGTATAAAGTTAATTTTTTATGTGTGTTTATTTTACTAGTGTTAGTAATTATTGTAGTAATTATTGTGAGTTGAAATAAGATTTATAGAGGCGAGTTAAACTGCTTTTGTACTTTTGTGAAGAAGTTGTATTGAAACTGTGATGGTAAATTATTATGTAAACAAACTTTATAACCCATAACCCGGCCGGGTTTTAAACCCGCGGTCAGAGAGTCTCACAACTCCAGACCGTCGTGTTAGCCACTAGACCAGCTAGCTTAAACCCGCGGTCAGAGAGTCTCAACTCCAGACCGTCGTGTTAGCCACTAGACCAGCTAGCTTAAACCCGCGGTCAGAGAGTCTCACATCTCCAGACCGTCGTGTTAGCCACTAGACCAGCTAGCTTAAACCCGCGGTCAGAGAGTCTCACAACTCCAGACCGTCGTGTTAGCCACTAGACCAGCTAGCTTAAACCCGCGGTCAGAGAGTCTCACAACTCCAGACCGTCGTGTTAGCCACTAGACCAGCTAGTTTAAACCCGCGGTCAGAGAGTCTCACAACTCCAGACCGTCGTGTTAGCCACTAGACCAGCTAGCTTAAACCCGCGGTCAGAGAGTCTCACAACTCCAGACCGTCGTGTTAGCCACTAGACCAGCTAGCTTAAACCCGCGGTCAGAGAGTCTCACAACTCCAGCCCGTCGTGTTAACCACTAGACCAGCTAGCTTAAACCCGCGGTCAGAGAGTCTCAGAACTCCAGACCGTCGTGTTAGCCACTAGACCAGCTAGCTTAAACCCGCGGTCAGAGAGTCTCAGAACTCCAGACCATCGTGTTAGCCACTAGACCAGCTAGCTTAAACCCGCGGTCAGAGAGTCTCACATCTCCAGACCGTCGTGTTAGCCACTAGACCAGCTAGCTTAAACCCGCGGTCAGAGAGTCTCACAACTCCAGACCGTCGTGTTAGCCACTAGACCAGCTAGCTTAAACCCGCGGTCAGAGAGTCTCACAACTCCAGACCGTCGTGTTAGCCACTAGACCAGCTAGCTTAAACCCGCGGTCAGAGAGTCTCAGAACTCCAGACCGTCGTGTTAGCCACTAGACCAGCTAGCTTAAACCCGCGGTCAGAGAGTCTCACAACTCCAGAGCGTCGTGTTAGCCACTAGACCATCTAGCTTAAACCCGCGGTCAGAGAGTCTCAGAACTCCAGACCGTCGTGTTAGCCACTAGACCAGCTAGCTTAAACCCGCGGTCAGAGAGTCTCACATCTCCAGACTATATACATATGTCGTGCCGAATAGGTAAAACTTGCGATTTTGGCTTAAATAGCAACGCTATTCTTGCCGAATAAGGTAAGCGAAAATATGTTTATGGAATAATTTCGTAAAAATCGTTCTGAACCTAACGAACAAAATATGGATTAAGCTAAATTAAATTGTGCTTGTTATAATAAGGTTAGTTAAGTTTTCTAAGGTAATTCTGGTACAAAATTAAGAATTTTTGCATTAACATAAATGAAAAAATAAACCTTTAAACGTATAAAAGAAAATTTTAGAAAAGAATTAATTTCAATTGAGTTCTTGCTAACTGACCATTTTACCTATTCGGCACGACATTACATATTTAATATAATATATATATATATATATATATATATATATATATATATATATATATATATATATATATATATATATATATATAGATATATATATCTTAGTTCATTATATATGTATTATATGGGGAGGTAATAATTCGAAGGTTAACTCTAAGTCTTTGGATCAAAAGCTCTTCACCGGCATTAAAGCACCTTCCTAGTTTCCCTGGAAGGGAGGGACTGCTCAAGCTTTTTCCAATATTAATGAGATTAGAACGTTATACTATTAATATTACTGATCCGGTTAGCATCTCTCGGTCCACTTGGTCGTGTCATGATTGATTCTTCCCACTTGTGCTTGATCTCTACCTTATATACATGAGCAATACCTAATTAGTACATGAGGGAGCTCGTTCAATACGTATGGTAATTAGGTACTCCATGATGAGTATTTATGAGAAGGGAACACTGGTGCATCAGGAGGATATCCCGGTATCCTTAGACTGAACTGTTTATACGTCTATAATGGGCAGTTGGGAACAATGATACGACGTGGACAGTGTCTTAAGGGATTATATGAGACGATTGTGTGTTCAGGAAGAGAACTCACATTAGTGGTTCTGTGATAAACCCCTTCACTTGTGTGTTTTCTTTTGAGCCGAGTAGTTTCGTAAATCACTCTACCCGCGTGTTCACTCAAGAGTGGGAATGTCTCTTCTACATTTAGGGGTTTAAAAGTGTTCTACAGTAAAAGAAATGACAAGAAGTGAGGTAAGGTGGCGATGTATGAGAAACTTGAATTGCTACATTCCTATAGATTATATATATATATATATATATATATATATATATATATATATATATATATATATATATATATATATATATATATATATATAAAAGCTTAGGAAAAAAACACAGAATCTGGGCATAGAATTTCTAGGATATGAAAAGTTGGCAAGTGACCAAGGAAGGCTTCTTTGGGAAGTAAGAACTGGTACAGTTTGGGATAGCCATGGGATCTACGATCAGTGCCATGTTGGATCATCTCTATATGGATCACCTCGAATCAGGTCCCATCCTTCATGTCAACAACAACACTAAAACATGGTTACACTATGGTGATGGCCTACTGATTATTTTTCTTAAAAAAATAAGTATACAGAACTCCCTGAGCACCTTCAACAATTTGGAATCCACCGCTACGTTCACATTCGAGGAAGAGTATAACAACAGACTTTTGTTTCTAGACGTTTTATTACACACAGGCGGAGACAAACCTTCATTTAAAGCCCACCAACAAGGACGACCTCATACACTTCCAACTCACACCAAGACACCGGACCCTAAAGGAGCGTAATCATCGTTTATTTCCTTAGAGCATATACGATATCCACCTCGTATTTTCTAGGAGAAATTCGAGCACATCACACGTGTGTTGTGCCAACTACAGTTCCCTTCACATTTTATCACTGATTGTAGTAGGAGTACCTTCAACACTGTCAGCAATAGTACGCAAAAAAGTCACGAGAGACACATTTCATTCTATCATCAATATAGAGAGACTACATTCTCAAGTTATTAGGAGGGAACATAACAAACATACCAACTAGCTATATAGCCATCGTTAAGGACCTAATTAATGGGTGTGAGGGGTAGCACTAGCAGTCTTGATACTTACGGAGCACTTTGACAGCGGTGTGAGGTGTGCATAGCGAGTTAGAGAACACAGCTATGCCTACAACTAGGCCTAGCTGAGAAACTTTAGTGTATTACATCGAAATACACAATCATTCGATGAGGCGGAGTGGAGCAGGTGATCAAGGAGGGTGACAAACTAGTGTTGAATTCCGGGAGTTTTAGCTATTTTATCTAGATACACAAGCTCTTGTTAGAGCTCTTGTAAGAGTTTGATATACAAGTTCTTGTTAGAGCTCTTGTAAGAGTTTGATATACAAGTTCTTGTTAGAGCTCTTGTAAGAGTTTGATATACAAGTTCTTGTAAAAGCTTGGCATACAAGCTCTTGTAAGAGGTTGGATATCAAGCAAAGCGATATCATAGATATGATATTTCCATACTGCTTGAAATCATTCTACAAGGTAGATACAGTTTGTAATCTTAATTGCTGGAACGTTTCGCCTTCAGAGTAGGTTTCTTCAGTCGGATACAGAGGCAGCAGGTGCGGTAGTGAAATGAAGATGATGTAATCAGTCCATGGACTAATGTCAGGCTCTGCCCTGTGGTGACAGCTTAAACATTAAGTTCAGCTGGAGTCCCTTACCTATCCTTACCTACCCTTACCTATCTTTACCTATCCTTCATTCCTTCCTTCCAACATCGCTTCAGCTATTTTTGTTTTTCATAATTCTTCACACTTCCGATTTCCCACTATTTCGCCCCCAGTCTCATTTTTTTTTTGTCTGTCTGACCGACTGCTCGTTTCTCTGTTAACTCTATTTGCTTCATTCGTCCTCTCTCCCTCCCCCCTTTCCTCCCTCATGTTCTCTCTCTCTCTCTCTCTCTCTCTCTCTCTCTCTCGCTATTGCAACGTCAAAATTAAACCTTCCTTCCCCTCGCCTCCCCTCTAAAAACCAAATAGAAAAACACAAACATATAAAGAACAGATCTGTCATTGTAGACAACATACGTGTAGGGAGTTGAGGGGAAACTGCCCGTACCTACTGTGTTTTCCCCCTCTCATCCACCCCCTCCCTCACCCCCTTCCCTCAACCTCCCCTACTCATCTCGTCCTTCATACCCCCGTTCCCCTCACACATTCCCTTCTACGTATAACCATTTCTCCGACTCCCCTTCCTCGCCTCTCCCTCTCAGATAACTTAGAACTAATAATGAAAATACAAACAGGAGCAGACGAGGAAAGACAAATGGATCTGGCTGTTAGAATTCAACCCCAGCGAAAACAAAAATCGAGGAAGGGGGAAAAACGGGAAGCAGTGTACAGATTTGGGGAACCAAGGCTGCGTAGCTTCCTGATATAAAAGGATCTCCGGGGTGTTCATAGTTCATAACATGTCGCCTGAGGTACACAACCGAATAACGGCCACAGCAATGACGAGACGTAAATTTAAGGGTGGCACTAGGAACGCCAACAAAAAGTCATTCATTACATTATACACAGCATATGTCAGGTCCGTCTTGGAGTATGCAGCGCCAGTATGGAACCCGCCTTTTGTAAAGTATGTCAAGAAGCTGAAAAAATATGTCAAGAAGCTGAAAAAATGCAAAGCTTTACTACAAAGCTATTCCCAGAGCTAAGGGGCATGAGCTATGAGGAAAGATTAGAGGAGCTAAACCTGACGACAATAAAGGACAGAAGGACCAGAGGTGACCTGATTACGATGTACAAAATACTGAGAGGAATGAAGAGGGTGGCCAGGGTGTGAGGGAAGTGTCTCAGGCACCAAGTCACAGCTAGACGCTGAAAACACAGATGAGTCACAGAGATGTCAGAATGTATATCCGTACCCATAGAGCGGAACGACCTAGATAACGAAGTGATTGTGGCAGAATCTACACACAATATGTGATTATAACATACGAAAGATGGAGCTGCAAGTATGTGATTATAACATATGCAAAATGGAGTTGCAAATTTATGACCATACCATACGCAAGACATGATCATAACATTCACGCACGAAGACAATGTGTATCCTTATATCATAATTGAATAAGACATATCGTTAGTATTTATTTGTTTGCTAGCTGCATGACTGCAAACAATACACGGCATTACCTCGTGTTTGCTACTGTTCTTACCAAGAACGCTGATATAACGAGACACAAGCCAACGCCACGGTCGTTGCAATCTTCCCCAAATGCGTTGCATAACTATAGGCTTTTCCAAAAATACATAATACAAAAACATCTCTCTAGTTTTCCCCTCTTTTTCTTTCCTTCCTTCACCTTGACTTCATCCTGTGGGAGTACTTACAGTGGTTTGTACGACGGTCTCTCAACCCCAGGCTGGGACTGGGGTTAAGGGACTTATTTTACTATGGGATGAGACCAACAAATACGGAACTCTGTGAGCAGTCACCTCCACGTGGTGAGTCCTAGGTGCTGTAGATGAGTCCTGGTGCTGTATGTGAGTCCTGGGTGCTGTAGGCGAGTCCTGGGTGCTGTAGGTGAGCCCTGGGTGCTGTAGGTGAGTCCTGGGTGCTGTAGGTGAGTCCTGGGTGCTGTAGGTGAGTCCCCTGGGTGGTGTAGGTGAGTCCTGGGTGGTATAGGTGAGTCCTGGGTGCTGTAGGAGAGTCTTGGGTGGTGTAGGTTAGTCCTAGGTGGTGTAGGTGAGTCCTGGGTGCTGTAGGTGACTAAGCAGATCAGTTATGCAAAATAGCTTAGAGCTACTCTCAATGCATGTATTGTTTAAGTCTGGACACAATGATCCCCTAATAGATAATTAAAAATTTATATTTATAGTTATGTAGTTATAATTTAAGTCATGTTTACAGTTATAATTTTAGTAATATTTATAGTTATAGTTAGAATTAAAAGCTGGCCAATCTTACTTATAAAAAAGTTTGGATTAATTTTGGCTTGGTCTCCGTTTTCTTTTCTGTACAAGAAATTGGAAAATTCTAAATGCAGGCTAATATGCGATAGTTTCTGCGTCACTCGAGTTACTTCAAGCTTTTAGAGCCGACAGCTTGATAATGCATATCTAGAGCAGCTTGAAACTCAATGTGCTGGTGTATTTTAGGATATAGCTCTCTGAGATAACAAGAAAATGCCTCTTCCGTTTGGATTTGAAGCTACTTCGTCTTGTTGGAAGGTTTGGCTCGGCTTTGAGCTTCATGTTTTTATTTGCCACTTTTTTTTTGAAGAAATTGTGATGTTACTCATATTAGTATCCATGTGATGACTTGTGATAATCTCTTTTTTTTTATTCTCTTCAAATCTCGATTTTCAATACTGAACTTCATTAGAAACTTTAGTTGCACTGTTGCGTGGCGTTGAGGTGAAATACGGGGAGGTTATGCAATACGAGGAGGTTATGCAATACGGGGAGGTTATGCAATACGGGGAGGTTATGCAATACGGGGAGGTTATGCAATACGAGGAGGTTATGCAATACGAGAAGGTTATGCAATACGGGGAGGTTATGCAATACGGGGAGGTTATGCAATACGAGGAGGTTATGCAATACGGGGAGGTTATGCAATACGGGGAGGTTATGCAATACGGGGAGGTTATGCAATACGGGGAGGTTATGCAATACGGGGAGGTTATGCAATACGGGGAGGTTATGCAATACGAGGAGGTTATGCAATACGGGGAGGTTATGCAATACGGGGAGGTTATGCAATACGGGGAGGTTATGCAATACGGGGAGGTTATGCAATACGGGGAGGTTATGCAATACGGGGAGGTTATGCAATACGGGGAGGTTATGCAATACGAGGAGGTTATGCAATACGAGGAGGTTATGCAATACGGGGAGGTTATGCAATACGGGGAGGTTATGCAATACGGGGAGGTTATGCAATACGGGGAGGTTATGCAATACGGGGAGGTTATGCAATACGGGGAGGTTATGCATTACGGGGAGGTTGTGCAATACGGGGAGGTTATGCAATACGGGGAGGGTATGCAATACGAGGAGGTTATGCAATACGGGGAGGGTATGCAATACGAGGAGGTTATGCAATACGGGCTGGTTATGCAATACGGGGAGGTTATGCAATACGAGGAGGTTATGCAATACGGGGAGGTTATGCAATACGGGGAGGTTATGCAATACGGGGATTCACATCTCAGACCTCGCACCGACTGTAATTATTATGCATAAGAAAAACATCAAGGCACTACCTGTTGTTAATTCTACAGGTTTACTCTGTAGAGTTGAGATTTGCCTATTAGCAGTGAATTGATGTGCTAGTACTTCAGTGAAAGTCCAAGATACTGAACTAATTCGGCATACTCGAGCATGATCATCTCTCTGAAGTGCAAAGCGACACCAATACACGACGCACTTGCACAGAACTCCGTGGCAAGTGGTTTAACACAAATGTGTTGAAAGAACTCCTGAAACATTATCTTTGTATATATTGAATTCTGCTGATGAAAGTCTACTCTTGGCAGTGCCTACCTGACAAAAATTTATGGAGGATATGTAGTTTGTCACTGTTTACCCAGAGCACAGAATTACTAGTATACAGTGCCAAAGCTGACAGTGGAGTTTCACCAGTAGTAGTAGTAATAGTAGCAGGATCTGCGCCTGACCCTACCTAGCTCACCCGACTTCCATTCATTATATATTCCGTATTTTATATTCTCAGTATTAGATTTAAAAAAATCCTTCAATTAGCGAAACGTATCCTAATTCAACGTCCTGTTGTATTTGTGTCTTCTTTCCACCTCTACCATTTCTATGTCCTGTGTTTTTTTTCAGTATATAATTTTTTCATCTAATCTATTATTGACACAACCATCGAGATAATAAAAAATAGCTCTTTACAGCCTTTCTCTCTCTCTCTCTCTCTCTCTCTATATATATATATATATATATATATATATATATATATATATATATACCCAAATATCTAACTCCTGTTAATAATAATAATATTCATAATAATAATTGTTAGTAATATTTCTCTCTCTCTCTCTCTCTCTCCCAAACGAAATGTTTTACGATAATTGTGTTTAGAAAACATCCCAGGAGTCAGGTGATTTTTATTTTCCTCCATTTTCTCTTAAACTCTGGCTATGCAAATGATGCCTAACTTGTCGTCTAGGAAAAAAGAATTGAAGGAAAATTAAGCCTCCTGCCTCTCCCACCCTTGCCCTCTCCCCCTCTCTCCAGTGACTTCGTTCACAGGTCATTTGTCTAACGAGGAGGTTAACGAGAGTGAGAGACCTAACGATGGCACCTAAGTTTTGAGGAAAGGGAGGGATTATTGTGGCACTGATGCTGAAGAACACATGCACATAGTGAAAAGGTGGGACCAGGAGCTATGACTCGACCCCTGAAATCACAATTAGGTGAGTACACACACATCCCCCCTCCCCCACACACACATTAAAAAAAAAAAGGGAGAACAGGCCAAGTATTTATCGACAATTCCCTTGATAACTAGTAATTACACCACACACACACACACACACACAGGGCCAGGAGCTGAGTTTCGACCCCTGCAACCACAATTAGGTGAGTACACACACTTAAAGGAGCACTGCATATAACAGCTAGTGAAATGCGAGTTGATGGCAGGAAACAATGGCCGGTATGGTTATAAAAGACTGTAAGGGGGAAAGTCCGAGTAAACAGAATAATGCAGGAAGAGAGTGATAGAACTAAAACAATGGAAGTGAAGTGAAGGGAAGAAAGAAGCAGTGGAAGAGTGAAGTGGTGAGAGTAGGGCAATGACGAAGAGTTTCTCCCCACAAGAAGGAAACGTGTTGTAGTTTCTCCCAACTGACAAATAAGAGAGAAATAAAAGCTAGGAAGTGAAAGCTATTGTTTACAGAGGCTGCAGCGTCATCCAGCACCCAGTATGGATGTTGCTGAACATTATGGAGTTGTGGCTGACAGTGCCCCGGGGCGTCGTCCAGCATCCAGTGTGTATGCTGCTTGGCATTAAATAATGCACAAACCTAAAGCTTCACTTTAAAATAAATTAAATGCCATGGCCAGGCTTTAAAAAAAAGTTTTTTTAAGAAAAAAAAAAGTCCATGACACGCAAAACGCATGGTAGAATCTCTCATTCAAAAATCGCTCAGAGAGAGAGAGAGACAGAAACAGAGAGATAATATTTATGCTCTGCACTGAGTTAAGTTTCTGCAATCAATGCTATCACTGGCACTGCTACTGAGCTTATGTGAATAGCAAAGCAGAAGGATCTCTCTCCCTGCTCTCCACTCCCTGTAGGTTAGTCTGCTAGCAGGAACGTAGTTGAAAACGTGCTTGGAAAATGATTATCATCACTGTTGTTACTACAACTATTACTATTGCTACCATAATTAGTACTATTACTACTACTATTACTATAAATACTGCTACAACACTACTACTACTACATTGCTACTTTAAACATTTTCCCTCACTCTTCTACATCTCTTTCGTCTCTTCTATTATTTCTCCTCTTCCAGCCCTCTTTTCTCTACTTCTTTGCCTCCATTTTCCTTTTAAAGGGATGAGCATCCCTTTCTCAGAGAAGGGGATTTTTAAGGTGGTTGGGGCCTTAATGGGGTTTATGGTGGGGTAAGGGGGAAAAGGAGGAGATATGTAGGGGTGGGGTAAGAAGAATGGGAAAATAAGAGGGGAATAAGAGGGTTCAATGGTTTTGGGGGGAGCAACATCAATATATTTCCAGTCTTGTGATAACTTTGGAATGTCAACGATGGCTGATTGAGAAACTTGGGAAAGATGAGGAATTTGGTTCGTTTGAGAGAGAGAGAGAGAGAGAGAGAGAGAGAGAGAGAGAGAGAGAGAGAGAGAGAGAGAGAGAGGGTAGGGAGACACATGACATGAGCAGATAACTGGATATCTTACCATCTTTGTTTTGGGTTTATAGGGTCGACACTGGTTATACCGTATTGAGCAGGGTCCATATCAAGGTTATCTGAAAAAAAAAAAGTGAGTTTCCACAAAACTATCTTTATTTTAGTAGCTAAATGACCTGCCCAGCTTTAAAAAAAAATCTTCATGCTAAAAAGAAAAAACACAAATAACGGATATAACAAACACATTAAAAATAAAGCAAGAACACCAGAAAAAAGAAAGTATGCAAGTAAAACCAACTTTAATGTAACGAAAGCAACGACAGAAAATAATAAAACAACAAAGAACAGTAATGTGAAACAAAGGCAATAATAAATACAACAGCAATAACAGAACAAATATAAGACGCAAAAAAACAACAATGAAGAATAACAACAGAACTAAAGAATAGCAATAAAAGCAACAATTGACTCCCAAAAACACCAGAATACAAAACAAACGTACAAACTTTTTAAAAAATCGAAATATTAATTTAGACCTTAACAAAAACAGCGATGGCAAGGAAAAGACAACGGATGCAGCAAAAAAAAAAAAAAAAAATACAAAAAAAACAAGAAGATGAACAATAATAAAAGCAACATCAACTGATGTTTCAACGAAACATCCCTATACACAGTTATTCAAAGGATATACAAATGTTTACAAGAATATACACAAATTTACAAGGATATACATAGTTATATAATGGTATACAAGGTTGTACATTAGTTTACAATTGAATACATATGCATACAAAGGCATGTAAAGTTGTAAATAGCCATGCATAGGTATACATGAGTATGCATTAAAAAGACTGACGAAAGTTAAGACACTTGTGCAACATCTGGTTATCTTTATTGTAGACGTTTCGCCATCCAGTGGCTTTATCAATACAGATTCTTGGACATAATTAGAAGACAGTAAAACTATACACAAAAGATGAGGTAATCAGTCCCTCAGCCTTGGAGTTGGTGTGGAGAGCACCATGGTTGTAGAGATTCTGGAGCAAAGACAAGGAGACTGGCGCTTATTTAGGCGTCAGTGGATAGGGACGTGTAGCAAACGAGGGCATAGTCACTGGTAGACTGGATTCCCCAGTGGAAGTAGGTCATACCCAAAGGGATGGGTTAGTTGTAACCGCGAAGAAGGTCATGTAGATGTCCTCGGAACCAAGATTCTGTGATGTTGCAGCGTCTGAGAAGTTGTGCAAGTTGTGATAAGACTACAATAAGCTGGTGAATGTATATCGAATGTAAGATGCTTGTGCAATACTAGACACGTTTCATTAAGCAACATTTCGCCCCTGAGAACTTTTTTTTGTTTTAATCAAGTACATGTATATGTCACGTGAGATTATCAGTATACAGGGGAAGTGTGTCATCAGGTCAAGGATGTGCTAGTCAGGTCACGGATGTGCTAATCAGGTCAAGGATGTGCTAGTCAGGTCACGGATGTGCTAATCAGGTCAAGGACGTGCTAGTCAGATCACGGATGTGCTAGTCAGATCACCTGATCTCAAAGGCTGGTCAAAATAGCAGAAAATTGCTATTATTGTGCTGTAATGATTTAGAAACCCGACAAGCTTATAAATGTGGCATTTGTGCAACATTTAGAAATCTTCGTGGAAACGTTTCGCCAACCAGTGGCTTCTTCAGTCCGATACAGAGAAAACGGTGGAAGATGAGGAGTTTGAGGTAATTAGTCCCTCAGCCTAGAGTCGATGTGTTCAGTCTCTCAGTCTTGGTCAGTGTGTGTGTGCACATATTCTCTCTCTCTCTCTCTCTCTCTCTCTCTCTCTCTCTCTCTCTCTCTCTCTCTCTCTCTCGATCAAAAGTTCAACCATTCTGTGTGTGACGTTGTTTCTTGTTGACTGTCATTGTTGTTGCAGTGTCACTGTACATCTCGGTCTGTGTCCTTCCTGTTGTATCTCGTGTCGCTGTTGCATCGATTTTTTTTCTTTATGCTTGCTGTCCCTGATGTCTGGCTGTCTGTCTGTCTGTCTGTCTGTCTGTCTCTTTTTGCTGCTGTGCCTCGTCTTCTCTATTTTATCTGTCTGATCTTGTCTTCCCTTTGACACTATCTTCCACTTGACCTGCCTGGCCTAGCTTTCTCCTTGCTTCTTTCTGTCTCACCTAGTTTTCTCCTTGCTGTACCCTGTCCCTTGTCTTCTGTCTGTGTGACCACGTTGGTTATCTGTCTGGCTGATACTGTCCTCTGTCTGATCCTGAAATTAATATACTTTTTTTTTAGCTAAAATACGTAAATTGTCACACTATTAATCTAAACTGGAAATATTAAGCCTAATTATATTATTTTCATTTTAAGTAGTAAATCTTAGCACTTTTTTTTTTTTACAGTGACAGGAAGCGCTAAACCCGTAGGGGGTTATACAGAGCCTGGAGAATGGATGATAATCAGGTACCAGTAACAAGGTACTCCACCAACCAGCTTCTCTCTTCAAGAGAGATGCCCTGATCCGGGTGAAGGGCACTTGATCCAGTTAACTGGAGGTAAACCATACCACGGGAGGGATTTGAACCCGCGGTCAGAGAGTCTCAAAACTCCAGACCGTCGCGTTAGCCACTGGACCAGCTAGCCACAATAAGATTTGTCCAACCAGGTATATTTCTACACCATAGGAAGGTTAGCATAGGCCACCACTGTGACCACAAATGCAAGTTTTTACAGACGAATCTCCAGCTAGCGTGGCCGTGACGAACTCTAGCTCAAGTCCCCTCAAAGCCGTTAACATGACTCACGAAATCGTAATGACACGATTGCAAACAAACCATACCACGGGCGGGATTGAACCCGCGGTCAGAGAGTCTCAAAACTCTAGACCTTCCTATGGTGTAGAAATATACCTAGTTGGACGAATCTTATTGTGGCTAGCTGGTTCAGTGGCTAACGCGATGGTCTGGAATTTTGAGACTCTCTGACCGCGGGTTCAAATCCCGCCCGTGGTATGGTTTGTTTGCAATCGTGTCATTACGATTTCGTGAGTCATGTTAACTGGAGGTGCTATCCTTTTCCTCGAATCAAACCTGATTACCATCCATCTCTCTCACTCAAGCCTTATATGATTCTCTCTGGTTTAGCGCTTCCCCACGATTATATTACCCAGCTGCCTCTCAGAACACCTGTCACGGCTGAATTTCAGCAATTACTTCAGGGACCAGTGCTGTAATCCGTGCAGATTTGCTTCCATGTTTCCCCCTTCTTCCTTTGTTTATCCCGTCCCTGTCCCCGTCTTCTATATATACTGGCTCCCTCACCTTCGTGTGCCAGTGTAACTCGTAAATGATCCACGTCGGACCGAAACGTCGTCATAAGCATCTTTCTCCCATGTGTGGGTTATTTGTGTTGTGTAGGTAACACTGTTAAATGGTTTTGAGCAGTCCGGGAATACGCAGTCTATCATGCCTCCTCTGTGTTACTTATTTTCCGTCACCTTGTGGTACAACAGTCAGGGTCCTGAGGTGGACTTGCTCTCTAAAAACCTTTCTGAGCTTCTCTAATCTCTTCATTATAGTTTATATTTGCACGCAATACTCGTTGAGGATAATATCTATGTGTGTGTGTGTGTGTGTGTGTGTGTGTGTGTGTGTTTGGTTGTGGTGGGACGCCTTCATGGGGTCTCGACACGACACACTATATTGACAATCGCTGCCTTGTTCATATTCTGACACACACCTTGCAGTGAGTCCCTGATGGGCTCTGAGCCTCGGAGAAAGATGAAATCTAACGCTATCTCCCGACTGATCAATTCAATTGTACCTGCTCGCCTGAGGAAAATAGACCTCAATGCAATAGAAAACACGAAAACGCAGAGACAAGAGAAACAAAAAATAATACGAGAATTTATTCAACTGTTTCTACTCTCACTGTATATACCGAGGCTAGACGCAGTAGCGTCACTGAAGCTAAAACATCGTGTAGTTTTAAAAACAGGTTAAAACAATATATGATTATTGAAGACACATGTGCATCAGTTGGGTATATTTATTCTTGAAACATTTCTTCTGCACAGTAGGTTTCTTCAGTCAAATGCAGAGGCAGCAGGTGTAGTAGTGAAACGAATATGATTGCAATCAGTTTATCAACCTTGGAGAAATAGTATTTGAGGTGGTCAGTCCCTCAGCCTGGAAAAGAGTTCAGCTCCATGGTCTGGAACAAGGTGGTCAGTCCCTCAGCTTGGAGAAGAGTTCAGCTCCATGGTCTG
Source organism: Cherax quadricarinatus (assembly GCF_038502225.1). Lineage (NCBI taxonomy): Eukaryota > Metazoa > Arthropoda > Malacostraca > Decapoda > Parastacidae > Cherax > Cherax quadricarinatus. Next base: position 5,272,183 of record NC_091337.1, on the reverse strand, counting down.
GAACAAGGTGGTCAGTCCCTCAGCTTGGAGAAGAGTTCAGCTCCATGGTCTGGAACAAGGTGGTCAGTCCCTCAGCCTGGAGAAGAGTTCAGCTCCGTGGTCTGGAACAAGGTGGTCAGTCCCTCAGCCTGGAGAAGAGTTCAACTTCATGGTCTGGAACAATATGAAGTTAAAGCGTGAGAATTGAAACTTAAATACCGTCGAAGGTGAAGCGGAAGATCTGGAAGACGTTGCAGGAGACGGGATTCACTAGTAGAAGAAGACAAAACAGTGGTCACTAAAAGAAAAAGAAGGGGAACACAATGGTTAGTATTATTTGTCGTACGTGAGACTGCCGAATTTCCGAATAAAATTATTTTTATCATTGCTAACTATACTCCTTAAATATATTGCATTATAAGACACCTATATAGTTGTTTCATACACATTTTTTTTTATACGGGAAGGAAGAAAAAGTGTCGAAGGAAGAGACAAGGGAAAGAGGTTGAGAGCCTGGTCGATTTTTAGGGTAATGGGCGAGCAGACGATGAAAACAAAGCATGTGAGAAGTAAACGAAAAGCCAAAGAGAGAGAGAGTGAGAGAAACTATACAACCCCTTCCCTAATGACAAAACACAAATCATCACAGTCATGCTAACCAAAATACGCGAGAAACATTCCGTGGAGGATATGCAGATATGGTGACACTGGGATAGCAAAAGGAAGGAAACGCGAATATCCATACTCCGTTAAAAGCATGAATATACTTAGCATAGTACACCGTCATTTTGAAAATCCACACCACTGCCATCACCTCGAAATGTGCAAAAATACACAAGCTCTGCCATCATCATGACCCAAGCTCAACCAGACGAATTATTACATTGATGGAGACGCGTTAAACCCGCGGGGGTCATGCAGCACCTGAGAAGTGGCAGGTAATTAGGTTTGACGTAAAAAGCTACGTAACTCCGGTTATATGGGCTTCCTGTGAATGTCGTGGCTAGTTTGTATGTGAGAGTTTGTGTTACGCTAGGTAAAAGGACATATGTGCGGCTAATGTAACGTTTTTATTGTGGCAACTTTTCGCTCTTCAGAAGCTTTGTTAAGCCGATAAACGTTGCCACAATAAAAATGTCGCATCAGTTGCACTTGTGTCCTCTTTACCTAACATATTGTCGGTAATTCTACCAACATTATTACAGTTTGTGTTACAGCGCCGCACTACAGTTATACAACAGTGTTTCTCCCATTACTAGTCATGATTCCTAATCTGTCACCTACATCTTTCATCTCAGGTCCAGAAAACATATCCTCAGCTTCCTCTCCCCCCCCCCCAAAAAAAAAAAATCTGCTTATGAATTTAATCAATAATTCGCATAACACGAGAACATTCTTACCTTCAATAATGGTTTTCGTCATATTCTTAATGACTGAACCACAATTATCCACCATTACAGAGAAGAAATTGCTAGCCTCAACAAAAGTTTCTTAAGCCTTTATCTTCAGCTTTAATCCGTTGCAGACGAAGTTCCAGTCATTGTTTTAATCTTTTTTAGTTCTAGGGATCAATCTTTTTGTTTACATAAGAAGATGCGCCTCTTTCCTAGCATTAACTATTTCCATCTTCAGGAACAGATGCTCAAAACTCGAAGATAAACGTCTTTAAAATACCACTCTCTCTCTCTCTCTCAACATCTCTCTCTGTCTCAATCTCTCTCTCTCTCTCTCCCTTCCCGAGAATAACCGCTTCCTCTCATACCTTTTATATCCAGCATATATCCATGTAAGTGCAACCGCCTCCCTGCACATCTGTTCCCTGATACAGCCATAATCTCGAGCGATTTAAATGTAGACCGTGGGCGTAATATCCTGCCATAAAGCGGGGGAGAGGACCTTCACTGCTAATAATGTGCTTCAGGTATCGAACACGCTGACACAGGTTTCTATTAGTGTGTGATTCGGGTATTGATCTCGTAGTCACGGGATTCGATTGTTGTGTGATCACCCATTTTATCGATACTGGGGGGTTTCGATTAAGCTGTGATTCGGACATCGATCTCACCGACACAGGGTCCTGTTAGTGTGTTGTTTGGTTAGTGATCCTGTGGCCGCTGTTTTTTCAAAAAGTGTACAACCTCAGGTGGGCGAAAAGTGTTCTTCAAAAAAAAAATAGTATCACATGGGTTATTATGTGTGGAACTATTTCGTTCACTGGGACTATCTTCAATCCAATAAAGTGACAAAACTCCAATTGAGCGAAACGTTTTCATGATAACTATTTTAACTTTCCACTTTTGTCTTATTTGACTTGTGTTTTTGGCGTAATAAGATAAATATCTATTAAATTTAAAAAAAAATAGACATAAACAAAGATCATATAATAGACGAAGAAGACAAAGACGGAGACAAAAGCGAAGAGAGAACAAGAAGAAGAATAAGAACAAGCAGACAAGAAGAGAAACAAGAAAACAACAATAACAGCAGCAATTAATATAAGTGAAAATGGTTATCTCAGTATTTACATTTTTCAAGACAACATCAAACCTCTTCAGAATAACTTGAGGAGAAAGTTGTCTTAACGAGTGTTTCTTTTATGCAATCTTTCTGTATTTCTTATCTTGTCCGTAAGACTGTTCTTACGTTCTTCTCGACTCTCATTTATCAGTATCCCCTTCCCTCTTTCTTAGCACCTTCTCATCACCCTTCTCTCTTTCCCCTCCTCAAATGTATCACGTGTCCTCTGCCTTTCTTAATCACCCCTCTATCCGCTCGTCTCTCTCTCTCCCCCTCTTTTTCTTCTCTCTCTCTCTCCCCCTCTCTCTCATTCTTATAGAATGCAAAATGAAACCTAGTGAGTCACTAGTTCAATGTACCACTGCAAATTTAAAGAGCAAAAAAGGCACAATACAATGACTGGAACAATACACAAATAACCCGTTCCTTAACATCTTGCTCAAAGTTCATCGACGTTACATCCACAAGCTTCGTCACATGTACCACACGGAATAACTTAAACCCAAGTACACGTAGCACCCGCGAATGTCTAGTGGATTTCTTCACAAAATCATTGATGGTAGGGGAAGTAATAGGATTTATACTCGATATTCACTTGAAGAGAATGCTGGAGATGATGTTAACAACACTGCCACACGGAAGCACCATGTATCTCCCAGGTCAATAATCTCTTGAAGAGAATACTGGAGATGTTGCTAGCAACACTGGCTGTATTAATGATGCTGAAAGTTCTTCCCCCGTTGATAAAATGAAAAATGAAGCGAAGTGAACACCTGAGAACTGTCAAAACACTCCTCCTAGAGGAACTCGGTCTGGCAATCCTATGAGCTCCCGGGAAGAGGCCAGTGACCACACCTCTCTCTTGGCTCTTGAATCATAGTGTGAGAAAAAGTGCAACAAATCGTCTTTGTTGGTTAGCTTCCGATAAACTTTGAAGGAAATCTTTTCTCCGGATTTGCAAGAGCAAGACATCCAGGGAGGGGAGTGGTTTATCCTCTGTGTCTCACTCTTTCGTTGCAGGAATTACTTCAATATCCTCTTTCCCCCACAGTAGTAAATACTTTTCCCTTACCTATATCTTGCGTGTCTCACTATTCATGGTGTTCCCAGTTCTCTTCTTAAACTCTTATGAACACTTATTATCATTCTTTGATGTTTATCAAGACTGAGGTTAAGAACAGTTGCTTTTCAGTCAAATATTGAAGCTGTATTTGACTGAAGAAACCTACTGTGTAGGCGAAACGTTTCAACAATAACGATACCCAGCGTTGCACATGTGTCTTAATCTTCAACTTGTCGGTATTGTATACCATTCTTAACATAAGCAACGCTGAAACTGTAGCGAAATGGGGATATACCACTGTAGCAAGTTTGGATATGCCACTGTAGCAAGTTTGGATATACCACTGTAGCAAGTTTGGATATACCACTGTAGAAAATGTGGATATGCCACTGTAGTAAGTGTGGATATTGCCACTATAGCAAGGGTTGATATGCCACTGCAGCAAGTGTGGATATTCCACTGTAGGAAGTGTGGATATTCCACTGTAGCAAGTGTGGATATACCACTGGAGCAAGTGTGGATATTCCACTGGAGCAAGTGTGGATATTCCACTGTAGCAAGTGTGGATATTCCACTGTAGCAAGTGCGAATATGCCACTGTAGCAGGCGTTGATATACCACTGTAGCAAGTGTGGCTATTCCACTGAAGCAAGTGTGGATATACCACTGGAGCAAGTGTGGATATTCCACTGTAGTAAGTGTGGATATACCACTTGAGCAAGTGTGGATAAACCACTGTAGCAAGTGTGGATATACCACTGGAGCAAGTGTGGATATTCCACTTGAGCAAGTGTGGATATTCCACTTGAGCAAGTGTGGATAAACCACTGTAGCAAGTGTGGATATACCACTGGAGCAAGTGTGGATAAACCACTGTAGCAAGTGTGGATATACCACTGGAGCAAGTGTGGATAAACCACTGGAGCAAGTGTGGATATTCCACTGTAGCAAGTGTGGATATACCACTTGAGCAAGTGTGAATATACCACTGTAGCAAGTGTTGATATACCACTGTACCAAGTGTGTATCAAATACTTGACAAAGCCTCAAGTATGTCCTGCAGTTACCACACTGGACGCAGCACTACAGAAAGCTAGTGGGAATCTGCTCCACCAAATAATACAAGACATAACGCGACGCATAACGCAAACACTGATAATCCTAACACAGTTTCCTACCACCGCGGCGTTACTGCTTTCGTCTCATGTCGTCAGAATCTCATCAACAGACCCGTGGGTGATGCTGCTGAAAGAAGGGATGAAATACATGGTACAGACAGCTCCACTTCGTCAACATGAAATAGGAATTGAAGTTACGATAGCCTAAAGCTAAAGGAAATCACTCCATGAGCCCCTTCCTGCGTCATGGAATATGACATGGAAAAGTAAACTTGTTCTCACTGTGTAACTATCGCATGGAAGAGGGTAGAAGCTTACTGCTGGAGTGTCCAGTGTTGCTATATAAAACAAAATATAAATGCTGAAATTAGAATCACAAATGATCCACAAACGATGTTTCGGTCCTGGACTATTATGACTGCAGCTTGGTCCAGCACGGACCGAAACGTTGTCACTGAAGTTATGCCTAGTGTGGATTTTCGTGATAAGCATTAACTTTATCAGCTAATATGTGAACAACACAAGATATGCGGCTTATGGCATTCATTTAGAAGACGTCTCGTCCACCAGGGGTTTGAACAACCCCTGGTGGACGAAAAATCTCTCAATAAATGCCATAAACTCCATTTACTGTCGTCTTATTTGCATGTTTATCAAACACACTCGTATATTACCACAGACACATGTGGAATCAGTAAAACTGACTCCACATATTTCATCTATCATTTCCGAGTCAAGGTCCTCTCCACCTGCAATTATATAGACAGCAGACCTCTGGCAAGATTTCAGGGACGTTCCCAGGGAGTAGTAAGGGGTCTCTGGCAGGGAAGGGGATGGTGGAATCCAGGCAGTATCGGCACTTGGAAATTGAAATTCCCGCAACATCGGTGTGGGTGCTCGTTGAGACAGAAATAAGCAGCTTCCAGTGAAACGGATATAAAGAGATCTCAGTGTCTCTCTCTATCTCTTTCTCTCAATGCTGGATTGGTGTTTCTGCAAAATGTTCGCTGGTGCTGCTTCCCAATCTCAAGCTGATTCAGAGGCTATTGCTTTTTTTTTGGCTGTTACCACTGCTACTCTTGCTACTCCTGCTGCTTTCCTACTGGAATTGCTGCCGCTGCTGCTGCTGCTGCTGCTGCTGCTGCTGATGATGATGATGATGATGATGATGATACCGATATTGCTTCTCATTTTCTTTGTTTCTGCAATGATTCTGCTGTTGTTCTTGTTGCTGAAATTGTGGGCTTGCTGCTTAAGGTGATGCTTCCACTGATGGTGCTTTTACTAATACTGTGGTTCCTGTTTGTGACAGTGCTTCTGCTTTCACTGCCTCACTTGCTTTTACTATTGCTGCAGCCGATGCTTCCGTTGCTGTAGCTGTTCAAGTTGAAGAGGCATTTTCTCCTTATCTCAGACTAATATCCTAAAATATACCAGTTTGAAGCCTCTCAGATGTTATATTATCATGTTACCTGTTTTTGTTGTTGTTGTTGTTGCTGCTGCTGCTATTATTGCTGCTGCTGCTGCTGCTGTTGCTGCTGCTGCTATTGTTGCTATTGTTGCTGCTGCTGCTGCTGCTGCTATTGTTGCTGCTGCTACTGCTGCTGCTATTGTTGCTGCTGCTGCTGCTGCTACTGCTACTGCTGCTGCTACTGTTGATATTTATGAATTATCTAAGCTGATACATCCACTAGACAACAATCGTGACGCAGAAGATAACTTCTCAATACTAGACAAGATAATTTTTCAGTACTACATAAACTTCATAATACTACAAAAAAAATTCTTCATAACTCTACACGATAAAGTTTTTAATATTAGATAAAAATCTTCATATTACTTTACAAGAAAACTTCTGACTGTTACACGAGAAAACTTTGATCAAAGTACAAGAAAAGAAATATTTCGCTTTAGTGCGAGCCGTATACAAGGGCACAACAAGACACCAGAGGGAGAAGTTACCAGCGTGTGGTGTTAATCTCGGGTTGTGTTGAGGAGAAAGCGCCTTTGCTGTTTCTAAATAATATAGTTGAATGAACCACGAATCGCAACTTGTTACAAAATAGTTTTTTTTTTTCCCCCTCTCTCATCTGATATTTTCCTCAACTTTGTGTCTCATGTGTGAGATTTTCCACTTGTGGGCATTTCGGTTGAAAGCTTCGACAACCAGTAATGTTCCAGCCAAGAGCTTGGTCTCCCATCAGTGTTTCATGTAAGACCATCAGCATCCACAGGTGTTTCAAGGAAAATGTTTATCAAAGTTTTCCACATAGGATCCAGAAGCAAGAGCCTTAGGCAAGATCTTCATCAATCAACGTTATTTCAAGCAATACTTGAAACATTCTTCTCTGATGTTAAGTAAAAGAACACAAGTGCAACTAATGTGGCATTTTACTGTGGCAACGTTTCGCTTTCCAGGAGCTTGACAAATCTTGACAAAGCTCCTGGTCGGTAATTCTACCAACATTATTACAATTCTTCTCTGAACCGAACAGGGGGAGCCACAGATTTGGGAAATGTTCCCACAATAGAGATATTCAACACGTGTGAAAAAAAGTGTTTAATTTATCAATGTGCCGGTTATCTGAATCATTTATCTTCACGCAATACTTTTATCAAACTATGGTGGTTCAGGTGAGGTCTTCTCAACCAACAGTGTTTCACGCAAGACTTCTAATATTCAGAAGTTTGTCAGACAAGATTTCATCAACCTGCTGTGGTTCTGGTATGATCCCATCAACAAACGTTTCAGAAAGATCTTCATCAACAAGACGCGTTTCTGGTATCAATCAGTGACGTTTCAGACAAGATCTTCACCAATCAATAATATTTTACACAGGGTCATCAGTACGACCAAAGGCGTGGAGGAGAGGGAGTAAAACATGTTTAACCCAGATTTGTTGTCAATAAACTGAACCTTAAGAGTCTAGAAGCTGTTTAAAAATCAGTTCCGATCGTCTCCACTCTGCCTGATCTCAGAGGCATCATTAATGGATGCTAGAAAGAAAACTTGAACAGCGGTTTTATGCAACACACAAGCTCCTCCAACAACCTTATGAGTTTCAGTGACGCCGCCTGGTGATCAAAGAAGCAAACTTCAGCAGACGTACGCGCTTCGAGTCATCTTTAATCGCCATTTCAGAAACCATTAAAGGAAATGAAGACAGCTTCGTCATTTCGGAGGTGTTAGCCAGAATTCTACTCAATACAAAGAGCCTTGCCATTATACAGCAGCCTAGAGTTACCTCCACTCATATTATTACTGCAACTACTACTGTAACTACTGCTGCTACTACTACTGCAACTACTACTGTAACTACTACTACTGCTACTGCTGCTGCTGCTGCAACTGCTACTATTACGGCAACTTCTACTACCACTACTACCTACTCTTTCACCTATTAATACCTATTAATACCCTCTGTGTCCATGTATTTTTTGTAACGGATTGACAAAGCTCATGGAGATCGAAACGTTGCCACAAATTTCTGTCACATTAAATCCACTTGTGTTCTTTTAACGAAAAAAGTCATAAGTTGTGGTATCGGGTTGGGTAGCGTCGTATGACTTCCATTAAAATTAAGCTGAATCATTTCGGGTATAGTCGGGTAGTATCAGGAAGGACCGGGTCGGGTCAGGAAGGAACGGGTCGGGTCAAGAAGGACCGGGTCGGGTCAGGAAGGACCGGGTCGGGTCAAGAAGGACCGGGTCGGGTCAGGAAGGACCGGGTTGGGTCAGGAAGGACTGGGTTGGGTCATGAAGGACCGGGTCGGGTCAGGAAGGACCGGGTCGGGTCAGGAAGGACCGGGTCGGGTCAGGAAGGACCGGGTTGGGTCAGGAAGGACCGGGTTGGGTCAGGAAGGAGTGGGTTGGGTCAGGAAGGACCGGGTTGGGTCAGGAAGGAGTGGGTTGGGTCAGGAAGGAGTGGGTTGGGTCAGGAAGGAGTGGGTTGGGTCAGGAAGGACCGGGTTCGGTCAGTCCTCTCAACTTCAAAAACTCGACGAAGGAAAATGTTTGTTTAGATGACGATGGAGAAAAATTAATTAAACAAAGGAAAAAAAAATGAGTGAAATCGAAATGAGAAAAGGATGCAGCAAAATGAAAGTGAAAAATGATGGAGGAGAAGGGAAGTAGCAAGAAGATAAGAGGATTTGGAAGAAAGAGTAACAGAAAAACAACGATACAGGAAACTAGTAAGAGAAAGAGAAGGAAAAGAAATAAAATAAAAGAGGCAGAAGACAGCAATAAATGTAACGAGATGGAGAAAAAATACAATAATAAATGGGAGAATAAGTGAGAGAAGAGGAAGAAGACGAAGAGGGACAGAAGAGAAAGAGAGTAAAATATTTTTATTTTTGAAAAGACAACACAAAGAGCAAGTGAAAGCAGCACCAAGAACAGCAACAACAACAAATTCAGTTGCCTTCATTATAAGGGAGCGGCCGCTGGAACATGACCTGGAAACAGCGGGGAAGAATGGTTTCCTAGAGCGGGGTTGTGAAGTGGCTCTCAGCTTGGTCTAATTACCATGCGAGTGCCTCAGGTGAGGTGCCTTATGGGCAGGCACTGTGTTGCTGGAGTAGATGGTGGAGTGTTGGAGGAGACAGTGGAGGGCTGGAAGGTGGTGCTGGTGTGCTGGAGGCCTGGAAGGAGACGACAGTGTCGGTGGAGATGGTGAAGATGGAGAGAGAGAGAGAGAGAGAGAGAGAGAGAGAGAGAGAGAGAGAGAGAGAGAGAGAGAGAGAGAGAGAGAGAGAGAGAGAGAGAGAGAAAGTGGAGCATTGAAAGTGATGGAGATCTACTGGAGTCTGTTTTCCAGATGTAGTGTTGAATCCAAATTATCCAATATTCTGTAGGATTCCACAGTATTCCACTTACACCTGGAGTATCCAGTATATCGAAGGATACTATAATTATATTATTGCAAATACAGCGGATCCCACTATGATTAAATGCAGGATTCTGTATTACTGAAACGCCATGTTTACAAAGGTGGTGTCAAATATAGTGTAGTAATCCAATGTTTATCGTGGTTGTATTAGTCTACCTACTCCTGGGGGTCAACGCCCCCGCGGCCCGGTCCATGACTGCGTAGGTTGGGAGTAAGACACATGTGCACATGTGTCTTACTCTCATCTTGTCGGTATTATATACCATTCGTACACAACTGCGTAGGTTACTCACTACTCATTACCATAAACATTTAGGATGCACATCAAAAATAAGGATAAAATTATCATGCGATAAAAAAACGAACACCTGTACAAGTACATACAATTCGTACCAGTGTAACCAGAACCAATTAAAAAATAACATTAATAATTTAATTTACAAAAAAACAGTGTTTTGCTAAAATATCTCGAAAAGTATATGAATAAAACGCAGTATGCAGCTAATGGCATTTATTGTGACGACGTTTCGTCCACCAGGTACGAACAGTATTCTCAGTAAATTCCATAAACGCATATTACTTTTAATTTTATTTTTTTTGTATACGTGTGTGGTGGATGTTATGCTGTCGACCTCCTTAGTCGTATTTCGGACCACGATTAGATGACAGGTTCGGAATGATGTCCGGGCGCGATGACAGATTCGAAATGACGTCCTCACCAAGACGCTTTCATCTTCCTTACTCTAGAAGCTGCAGCCTCCTCGCATGGAATGACTTCTCAAGCCTCGATCTATCCTCATTACTCTCCGTTACTTTGAAATGAAATCCAACAGGAATTTGTTTTAAACGCGTCAGAAGCTTCAGTCTTGTCTGGAGTTTATTTTCCATGCAATATACTAATGAGTAAGCAAACTCTTATTACACATGTTCATGGGTAATTACGAACCACTGGGACCATACAGCTCCATGTCTCTTACTGCAAGTGTGTGCTTCGTGTAAGAAACCGCTTCCTCAATATACCCTCAGACCTTCCTCAGCATTTCTTGCATTCTTAAGATCGTCCGCCTGTGTGTGTGTGTGTGTGTGTGTGTGTGTGTGTGTGTACACTGAGTTGTGTTTCCGGGGGTCGAGGCTCCTGGCCCCACCTGTTAAATTTACTTTTTTTACCGCCATTAGAAGGGACACAGATACAAGGGATCACAATTGGAAGCTGAAGACTCAGACGAGTCGCAGGGATGCTAGTATTTCTTTAGTCATAGGGTCGTCAGGAAGTGGAATAACCTAGCAAGTGATGTAGTGGAGACAGGAACCACACATAGCTTTAAGACGAGGTATAACAAAGCTCAGGGAGCAGAGAGAGAGAGAGCCTAGTAGCGATCAGTGAAGAGGCGGGGCCAGGAGCTGAGGATCGACCCCTGCAACCACAATTAGGTGAGTACAATTAGGTGAGCACGTGCGTGTGTCTATCAACAAGTACCCTTGACAAGCAGTAGGTAACATACCACGGAGGAAGGTAGAGCCTCACGACTCAGCGTAGGGAAGGTTGGAGTCACTGCTGGTTGAGGGTTGTGGGGAACGAGACAGTTCATTATTAACGAGTTCCTGTTCTTTGAAGGTGAGCAGTTAGGCTTATCATGACGCAATAAACCCGGGGTTTATTTTGGTTTTCATTACAAGTTATGCTTCGCCGGTTGCAAAGTTGCTTCGTGATGGCCCTTCCAGGTGTGTGTGTGTGTGTGTGTGTGTGTGTGTGTGTGTGTGTGTGTGTGTGTGTGTGTGTGTGTACTCACCTAGTTGAGGTTGCGGGGGTCGAGTCCGAGCTCCTGGCCCCGCCTCTTCACTGATCGCTACTAGGTCACTCTCCCTGAGCCGTGAGCTTTATCATACCTCTGCTTAAAGCTATGTATGGATCCTGCCTCCACTACATCGCTTCCCAAACTATTCCACTTACTGACTACTCTGTGGCTGAAGAAATACTTCCTAACATCCCTGTGATTCATCTGTGTCTTCACCTTCCAACTGTGCCCCCTTGTTACTGTGTCCAATCTCTGGAACATCCTGTCTTTGTCCACCTTGTCAATTCCTCTCAGTATTTTGTATGTCGTTATCATGTCCCCCCTATCTCTCCTGTCCTCCAGTGTCGTCAGGTTGATTTCCCTTAACCTCTCCTCGTAGGACATACCTCTTAGCTCTGGGACTAGTCTTGTTGCAAACCTTTGTGTGTGTGTGTGTGTGTGTGTGTGTGTTTGTGTATACACCGAGTTGTGTTTCTGGGGGTCGTGGCTCCTGGCCCCACCTCCTAAATTTACTGTTTTTTTTCCTTTACTGCCATCACTAATTTATGGCCTCCTGGACCTTTCCTTAAATTTACCTTTGATTAGTTTCCAGAGTTTTCCTTCTCCCGGAAAACTCCTACTCCCGGCTCTGGGTCAGGCTTGTCCGATGCTTGCCTGGTCAACCAGGCTGTGGCTGCTGGCAGCCCGCTTGCCCACACATTCATCACAGCCTGGTTGATCTAGCACTCTATGTACTTCTCTTGATGCAGTGTACTGAGTCTGCCTCCACCACATTCTCGTTCAAGTCAATGAACTTCTCGGTCAACCTCGGGCTAAATAATTACTTCTTTACATCCCTACGGCTCATAAGAACATTACATAAGAAAGAAGAAATACTGCAGCAGGCCTACTGACCCATGCGAAGCAGGTCCATGTGCCCCCCATTCGGATTAGATCTGTGTCTTCTGGTCCTACCTGTGTGCCCCTTGATCCTGGTCATCTTAGTTCACTCTCTCCGTATCTGCCTTTAGAAATCCTCTGAAGATTTTGTATGTCGTAATCGTGTCTTCCCTAATATTTTGTATGTCGTAATCATGTCTTTCCTAGGATTTTGTATGTCGTAATCGTGTCTTCCCTAAGATTTTGTATGTCGTAATCATGTCTTTCCTAGGATTTTGTATGTCGTAATCATGTCTTTCCTAGGATTTTGTATGTCGTAATCGTGTCTTCCCTAAGATTTTGTATGTCGCAATCGTGTCTTCCCTAAGATTTTGTATGTCGTAATCGTGTCTTCCCTAAGATTTTGTATGTTGCAATCGTGTCTTCCCTAAGATTTTGTACGTCGTAATCATAGCTTGCCTGGGTTTCCCCTCTACCAAGGTCGTCAGGTTCAGTTCCTTCAGCCTATCACGGTGTACTTCTCTTAACTCTGGCATAAAGCGTAAGTGCAAACATTTCGACTTTAATTTGCGTTGTGGCCTCGCTGGAGCCACGTCCTCATTGATAGGTCTAATATATATTCAAAATTCAAAAAGGGGCCCATCGTTCAAGTTCTTTTATGATTTTCTGAGGTTTGCTAATTTTGCAAATACCACTGAAGAAATATGATTTATATGTAATTCTGAAACATGTGCAAAAATAATAATAAAATAATTATAAAATAATAAAACAAAATAATTATATAATAATAAAATTCAAAGGGAAAAAGTATTACAAAAAGGTGACGAATTACGGCCTTTGGAAGTTTACTCAAAGTGACGTTAAATATTTACCATCAGAAAATTCTCTCACGTAAATATCAAAATAAAAGAAAAAAAGGCATTAAAATCAATCTGAACAATTAAAGTTATCGAAAAATATCCGAGTCTATGTAATACCTGGCAAACACTGTCATGTATATTTCACCTCAGTTAATCGAATACAAATTTTCTGTCAGATAGAGAAAAACCGCGTTGGATATATTTCAGCACGCAGGATTTACAATACTGACTAGGGAAGAGCTAAACAAATAATCCATCAAGCAAACTGCAGTTACAAAAGGGGGAAAAAAAGGTCTGTGTTGTGAGGTAAACGATCGTGAATCTGAATATGTTAGGGAGACAGACGAGACTTGAAAACATCAAGAATCATCCAACTTCAATTTCATAGGAAAATATTTGTATACATGATATAACAGTCTTCACTCGAGCATATAATATATATATATATATATATATATATATATATATATATATATATATATATATATATATATATATATATATATATATATAATTATTTATTAACACACTGGCCGATTCCCACCAAGGCAGGGTGGCCCGAAAAAGAAAAACTTTCACCATCATTCACTCCATCACTGTCTTGCCAGAAGGGTGCTTTACACTACAGTTTTTAAACTGCAACATTAACACCCCTCCTTCAGAGTGCAGGCACTGTACTTCCCATCTCCAGGACTCAAGTCCGGCCTGCCGGTTTCCCTGAATCCCTTCATAAATGTTACTTTGCTCACACTCCAACAGCACGTCAAGTATTAAAAACCATTTGTCTCCATTCACTCCTATCAAACACGCTCACGCATGCCTGCTGGAAGTCCAAGCCCCTCGCACACAAAACCTCCTTTACCCCCTCCCTCCAACCTTTCCTAGGCCGACCCCTACCCCGCCTTCCTTCCACTACAGACTGATACACTCTTGAAGTGTTTCGCTCCATATATACATACATACATTATATATATATATATATATATATATATATATATATATATATATATATATATATATATATATATATATATATATATATATATATATATATATATATATAGATAGATATATGAGAGAGAGAGAGAGAGAGAGAGAGAGAGAGAGAGAGAGAGAGAGAGAGAGAGAGAGAGAAATTGTGCGTGTGTGTGTGCGTGTGTGTGAGAGAGAGAGACTTCCGAGCGTATTCGTGATTCCTTACATTATCAAGGACCCTTGACAATGTAAGAAATCACGAAAGGTAGCTATTTTTTCACAGTGGTCGTTTTGCATATTGTGATATCACCAGCTTTCAGTTAATATAATTCTTATTATGATGTTGGAAATTCTACTGAGCTTTCTTGCGTACGACTGTCAGTGAAAAACAGAAGAATGGACCGAGACCCAAACCGCTGGGGCTGCTACGTACCAGGACCACGGCTCGAGTCCCCGTCCAGTCTTCGGTTCTTTCATTCTTGCGTATATTTAACCGATCTCTTGTTTACATTTTGTCTAGAGGATGAAGAAAAAAGTTTGCCTGTTATTTTATATGGATACTTTATTACAGACTTAGTAAGGAATTTCTAATACAATAGATATATCAAGTACGGTTCTTCATTTTGCCTTTGTTTACGTAGCAAAGGACTAGCCATTTAATATTAGTTTCCAACGTTTACCTATCATTTTCCTTGATGGTTCTACTGTGCGTTGGCACTTGTTTGACCTATTCTCGTCATAACAGTTCTGTTCAACTATTTTTTTAAATTTCTAGTGGTCCTAGAGAGACAAATGGCTTGATAAAGCTCACTGGGAGAGACCTTGACAATGATAGCGTTGCACTATGTAGCGTTTATGTTATTTTTCAGCAAGACTTGCAATATTGACAGTGGATGAGCTGAATTAATCCTTTTCATTAATTCCTAGTGAATTTTAAGAGATGACAGAGTCAGTGGTGACCTGACCTGGTAACGCTGGTGGCACCGATGGGAGGTCTTGGAAAAAAAATTGTGCTATTCTTTTCTGAATTTGAGTTTTTGAGGGATTTGCACGCGTGATACATTTTTATACTTTCTTCTCTCTCAGTTTCTCTCTCTCTCAGTTTCTCTCTCTCTCTCTCTCTCTCTCTCTCTCTCTCTGGCCTTGTACTTTCTCCCTGGACGAGCAAAATGAAGTAAGAGTCGCTTGGCAGGAGCTTCATAATTACTTCTCAGACATTGTCAGCCAGGGACGGGAGAGAAAGAGAGAGAGTTTGCGGTGTGTGTATAGTAGTAGTAGTAGTTACTAGTTGTCAAAAGCACTTGTCGATAGACATTTGACCTGTTTCTTTTGTGTGTATGTACTCACCTAGTTGTACTCACCTAGTTGAGGTTGCGGGGGTCGAGTCCGAGCTCCTGGCCCCGCCTCTTCACTGATCGCTACTAGGTCACTCTCCCTGAGCCGTGAGCTTTATCATACCTCTGCTTAAAGCTATGTATGGATCCTGCCTCCACTACATCACTTCCCAAACTATTCCACTTACTGACTACTCTGTGTGTGTGTGGGTGTGTGTGTGCGCACGCGTGTGTGTGTGTGTGTGTGGAATGAAAATAGGGAGGGGGGGGAGGGTGGTATATCCGACCCTACTCTCACTCCATTGACATAGTTACCAGCCACCCTGGAGGTTAGGAGGATGCTGACCCTTGGCATCTCCAACATCACATCAAATGTTGATTTCACATTCTTAGATTGCCTCTCACCTTTATTTGGGGTAAAAACAAAAACAAACAAAGAATAACACAAAAACGAGGTAAGTATAGAAGGCATAAAAATTCTCTCTCTCTCTCTCTCTCTCTCTCTCTCTCTCTCTCTCACAGACACACACACACAGTCACCAAAAAAAAAATTAAACAGGTAAACAGAAGCTTGATACATCTTGCAGCAATATTATTAAAAAAACTGGAAAGCCACCATGAACAAGAGTTCGGTAATTTACATTTGATAGTAGTGAGGTATTGACGAGTGTCGGTGGTAAAATAGAATTATTAAAATCCTCACAATCACCTCAGTGATTGTTGCTTTGTATATTCCTCAATATCAACATTGAACTGCGATTAGAACGATTAATATATTCAATTGTCCACACCGGGTACAGTGCACCCGGATTTAACGGTTGAAAACTTTTTTGGAGATAAATGGTGTAAAATGCCTACACGATTAAAAAAAAAACACAGATGCAGTATAACGCGATCCTTTGTTGACAACGTTTCGCCCAACACAGTGGGTTTTATCAAGTCATAGACATATCTGCCTGGGTAAAGGGTATTTAGGGCCTACTTTTGGTGACAATTGTGGGGGGGGGGGAAATGGAGACCCACAGCCTCGAAGATGATCAAATTGCATCAGTGAAAAATATTTTGACTTCTCCCTAAAACCACTTAAATATTCCTCTTACCCTGCCACACCACAAACTTTTGTAAATGTTGCTTAAAGACAACAACTGATAATATCAAGATGTTTTGAAGCTTAATGTTCACATATAAGGTGACCAACCTATCATTCGCACACCGTTTTGCTCTATTTTAGAGCAAAACGGTGTTCTAATAAAAGATTGTATTTTTTTTTTAACTCTTGTCCACAAAATTATTTCTGATTACCAACCGAGTTATTTTTACTGTATCATCTTCATCGGATCACTGAGTTATCTTTACAGTATCATCAAGGGACCACTTAATTATCCTTACATTATCAAGGGACTACTGAGTTGTCCTTACATTATCAAGGGACCACAGAGTCATCCTTACATTAGCATCAGGGCACCACTGAGTAATCTTTATCATCAACAAACTTCAGATTGTGCAATTTCTTCTGGACTTTCATTTCTCTTTAGGATTATCGAGGCTAAAACCCTCCTGACAGCTGGCTGGGATGAACAACTAAATTACTCACAGGTTGACTAGATGGTCATTGACTTATCCTCCATCGGTGGGAGACGGGCAATGTGATTTTATATAATATATATATATATATATATATATATATATATATATATATATATATATATATATATATATATATATATATATATGCAATAAGATCACAGTAAACAGGTGATTTCAAAATATGCAAAACAACCACTCTGAAAGAGAAATTCCAAGCGCTTTCGTGACTACTCACATTATCAAGGAACTATGAAAGTGAAGCATCCAAGGAAGCTATATAAGGGGTCGGTCGTTGTGGGATTTGATAGTGAGGTGCTGGCCGACCCCTTATATAGCTTCCTTGGATGCTTCACTTTCATAGTTCCTTGATAATGTGAGTAGTCACGAAAGCGCTTGGAATTTCTCTATTCTTTCAGAGTGGTTGTTTTGCATATATATATATATATATATATATATATATATATATATATATATATATATATATATATATATATGTTTATATATATAATATAATATAAAATGCTAAATCCGTAGAGGTCCTACAAAGCCTGGGAAATGGGAGACGAACACGGTAGATATAGAGGAGGAGACCGTATCCCCGCGTTTTTCAATCAGGTTAGATTCTGTCGCCGATGTGGCTAGTTTATTGCGCACCCAATATCCATATGCAGGGTAGCACAAGAACAAATATTTATACGAAGCCTAGGAACTAGGCCCCAAAAGGTTAACAAGAGTACATTTTGACTTTCATTTACAGTTCGTCTTATCTAATGCAAGTAAATCTGGGCTCTTTGACTATTATTTTTATTATTATTATTCACTGGCAATCGTTATGCCTGTAGGGACAGTTTGATCCAAGGCAGAGGAAGGTAGCTAAAATTGTTTTCAATCATGAGTCTGTCAGCAACCTTCAGGCCTTTGAATGAGAGCGTCACCACTCAGTGTGTGAGATGCTGAGGACTTTCAAGTTCTTTGGGGAACAAGGACGAGGCTGCGGCCCCACCAGCGTGACTGCTCCAGTAACTACAAATTGTTAATTACAAATAGGTAATTACCCTCACGTGGAGAGCTTAATTAAAGCATTCCCTCTAGCTAAAAATAGAGGCCCTGACGTCATCGAACGAGAGGGAGGGAGGGAGAGGGAGAGAGAGAGAGAGAGAGAGAGAGAGAGAGAGAGAGAGAGAGAGAGAGAGAGAGAGAGAGAGAGAGAGAGATAAAGTAGCGGAAATTGAACTAGAGGGGGAGAGGGAACAAAGAAGATAATAAGGAAATATGAAGGAAGAATAGCAGAGAGGGAATAAAGGGATGGTAGAGGACACAAGGAATAGGGAGATAGGCAGAGATCAATTGAGGGCGACTTAGCAAGATCAACAGGTCATTTCTGTAGGCTTATGGCGCCCTCTCAACCACCAGTATCTGCCTCCTGTTGTTGTTACTCTCGTCATGCTTGTGTTGATTTGTTACATTAGGATACTCAAATTATCCGGCTAGTTCACTGTACACCTTAATTCCATCGCGTGGGCAGCAGCTGCTAGTCTACTGTACACCTCACATCTATCGTGTGGAGGGCAGCTGCTAGTATATTGTACACATCTATCGTGTGGGCAGCAGCTGCTAGTTAATTGTACAGCTCACATCCATTGTGTGGACGACAGCTTGAGGGAAAAAGACAACGATAGAGTCCACCAGTGGCTTAGTGGCTTTGTCAGTTCAATGCAGAGGTTAATTGAAGGTGTTGAAACTGGAGATAATGTAAGACTGTGGTAATTAGTCCCTCAGACTCGTCTCCTCTCATCCTTTCCCATCTCAGACTCTAGTCCCCTCCTCCTCTTGCCCTGCTTCATCACCTACTAAATGAAAAAATCCATCAAACAGCAGCTAGGTATATTTAAGGTCTATTGATGAACGTAAACAAATAATCTTTGTGAGCATCGAGTGCACAGGAGAATTTGCTCTCTCATACTCGTAGTTACTGAGGAGGGAGAGGGAGAGAGAGAGAGAGAGAGAGAGAGAGAGAGAGAGAGAGAGAGAGACCTATCTCTTGTGTATCTGTTCTTTTACAGTGCAGATATCCCTGCAACTTTGAGGGACAGCCAACCAAAACTCACAATTTTACCACCAGCGTGACGCACCTGCCAATGGCGACTCTACCCCCAAACTGTCGACATCAGCCCCGATATGTCCAGAGATACGCCGCCATAAGCCCTGGGTTTTTCGAAATGTCGCGCGGCGTACGCGTTGTATACGCATGGTGCACGCATGGTGTATTTAAAAACGATGGGGGGGGGGAGGGTGCTGACTGCAATTCATTAAATATTTTAATCATTAAAGGGAACGTTGAGTCT
Source organism: Cherax quadricarinatus (assembly GCF_038502225.1). Lineage (NCBI taxonomy): Eukaryota > Metazoa > Arthropoda > Malacostraca > Decapoda > Parastacidae > Cherax > Cherax quadricarinatus. The sequence goes on along the minus strand of NC_091337.1, from coordinate 5,252,839 downwards.
TTTGAAAATGTGCTATTTTGTACGGTGCGGTGATATGTTGTGATATGTTCTGGGGGTATACTGTGGTGATATATTGTGGAGTATGCTATGTTGTGGAGTATGCTGTGCTGATATATGGAGTAAGTTGTGCTATGTTGTGAGATGTTCTAGGGTATATTGTCTTGATGTGTTTGAAGTATGCTGTGCTATGTGTGGAGTATGCTGTGCTATATGTTCTGGTAGTATATTGTGTTATGTTGTGGGATATGCTGTAGTGATACATGAAGTATACTGCGGTGATAAGTTATGGCTGATGCTGTGGTGAACCTAGTTGGAGTATGCTACTGATGCAGTAACTGCATGTATTTGGGATGCTGCGTGTTCCGAGAAAGGCATCCCTGTATTTCCTCACCCCATCCCCATGTACGTCATGCCTCACATAGATTTTTACAGCAGTTATAAATATTAGAGTTGAAGATTTGAAGTGAATCTGGATAGGTACCTACTAGTTATCACATGGACACAATCCTAATTTCTTCAGTGAAAATGACAAGCTATGACGTACACAGCTTAAAACTAATTCGAACGTTCCTGTCAGAAACACCAGCTTAGAAGCCAAACTGAAGGAGCTTACTCTTGGTATCAAGTAATTGCTCTGAATCCAACGATTCTAATTTAATTTAATCCACAACAGCTTAAACTTACAGGGTGTCGTGCTTCTTATGGAATACAGCTACGTTAATATTTTGAAGCTGAACAGTCGAGGCATTCTATGGTTATCTATAAGATTCGCTTCAGTTTGGTTAGGTTAAACTTAATTTAGGTTTTCTTAGGGTAAGTTTAGGTAAAGTGAGGATAAGGTAAGTCGCATTAACGGATACATGACGTATTTTTAACCACATATAGATGACTATGGTGTAAAGAACACTTGTCAATCCTCAATAATAACGCACTTAAGAGACAAAAACATAGAAGATTAATTGCTCTGTATATTTCGATCCTCTTTTGGGATCCTGTTCATATATGCAAACTAGAAAAAACACGTTGTATGTCTTTACGCAGTAATATATACGCCAAGAGATGTCTCTCTCTCTCAGTGTATATACGCCAATAGGTGTAAGTCTCTCAGTGTATATACGCCAAGAGGTTATTCCCAATTTTAGTGGTAAAAGTATTGTTAACTAGTGAACATGTGACATGCAACCTAAATGGCCCATTTAGTCGATTGTTTTTAAGCCCAATTAGTTGACCGATTAACCAAACAAATAGCCAACCGTCTGGCAGCGAGGTCGCCGAGGGGAAAATCTGCAACGTGGAATGGTTGACGTTATATCACTCTTGGTCTAAATCTGAACATTTCCATAATAATCGATGTCACCAGCCTATTAAATCATGGAAGAAAGTTCGCAGTTGTTAGATTTATGGAAGGGGCTAAACCCATAGGGGCTACACAGGGCCTTGGAAATGCTAATCAGAATTGATACAACGTAAAAGAGGGTAGCTCAAATTCCCTGGATCAGAAGCCTTCCATCAAGGGCTGCTGTTTTTAGTCGTCCCGGTCTCCCAAGGATGGTTGATATTGTCTCTGTCGGTTATCTGGTGATGGTGGTTATTGTGGTATTGTTGTCGTATGGTGGCATTCATGGCAGTCGTGACAGTAAAGCTGATAGTGCCACATAGTTATACTCACGTAGTTCTTTTCTGCTGCCTACATTCTCTCATTACTCTTTGATTATTCTGATGTCCTGTGGCAGTGACTCTGGTGGCCGTCGTTGTCTGGAGCGCAAGTAAAAAACTAATCACATCCCAAGTGTTCCTATATGCTCAGGAGTATCACATGAAACCAACAGTACCAAGCTGGGGTGCTTGTGGGGGATGGTGGTTGAGGACCAGTTCCCTAACCTATACACTACCGTGACGACTTCCTGGAGTGAGAGATAGAGGGAAGTATAAAAGAAACCAAAAGCAGGAGAGCCACGTGCAAAATAAGAGAACATTGTATAAACATTCGTGGGCGCGGAATATTCAACATTCTACCAGAAATATTCCAGGAGCAAGTGTTGAAGTCTTCAAGAGGAAACTCGATAAGTACCTCTGCCAAGTACAAGAACAACCAGGTTGTGACGGATATGTTTGCAAGCAGGCCACTGGCAATAACAGCCTGGTTGACCAAGAAAGCACCAGACAAGCCTGTCTCAAAGCCGGGCTGCTGTAGAAGAAAAACTCTCGAAACTCTTTACAGATATATCACAGGTAATACTGGTAAAGTGAGGGTAGTGGTGTTACTGGGAGTGGTGGTTCTTAGGCGGTGTAGTGCTTCTGGGGTCGTGATGTTGGGGATGGTACTCCTGGAGTGATGCTGGCGTTGGTGGTATTCCTGGAGGGATGCTGGGGTTGATGGTACTCCTGGAGTGGAGCGCCTGGGGTGGTGACGCTCCTGGTGGTTATTCTGGTGGAGGTGCTGATGACAGTGATGGTGGTGGTACTGGCGGTGGTGATGCTTCTGATGGTGGTGATGCAGTTGGTGGTGGTTGCAATGTTCCTGGTGGTGTTGGTAGTGGTGGTGGTAGAGGCAGTGGCGGTGCTGCTGGCGGTGGTGGTAGTGGTAGAGGCAGTGGCGGTGCTGCTGGCGGCGGTGGTGCTTTCGCTGCACGATATTTCCCCTTTCTCCGCCCTTGTCAATTTTGTCTCAGTGAATGATGTCTGGCAAGATGGCTGCTTGTTGTCTTCTTTTTCAGTACTGACCCCTCGCTTAGTCTCTCCCAACCCTTGTCTCTCCTCTCTCTCTGCGACTGTCTCTTCCCTTCTCTCTCTAGCTTGACTGAAGAATAGGGAGCACAGGTGCCAAAGATTGCGTAGCACCAGGATAGGACACGCAAACACAAGACCATCTTCGCATATCACACGCAAATGCATTTGCTGTAGCCCAAATACGCATAGCCGAGTCTATATAAACACACATTAGTCTTTCCAGGACCACTCCCATTGTAGTCACTCAGACTGGAAGATTTGCCAGAGCTGGAATCACAGAATTGACCTTAAAGGCAACTACCACTGCTGCGAGTCTTTCAGAACTACTACTGGATAGAGACATCTAGTGGATACAAAAAGCTACTGGGTACAGATAAGCTAAATTAGACACATCCGCAACACTTGGGAATCTTTACAGTGGAAACTTTTCCTCACTTAAAATAACCCAAGTGTTGTACATGTGTCTAATTTATCAACTATCTGTTCTCTGAACCATTTATCTACATATATAAGCCACTACTTGGCAGAGCCAGACTTCTACTAGGTACACTCGGTCTGTTACTAGGTACAGCCAAACTATCAAGGGTAGTCGAACTACTGGGCACAGCTCAACACTACTGGGCATACACGAACTACTAATCATTCGACAGTTCTTCCTTTGCCTCACCATCCACACCGGTCTTCTCGTTTCTTGTCCCATCCCAGTACAAATCCTCTTCTCATTCCTCTTCCTCTCACCATCTCTCACCTTCCCACTCTTCCTCCTCTCCCTCCCTCCCTCTCCCAATCGTGACGCATAAATATAAGCTTCTATTTCGGTGTTACAGTTAACAGCCTTGATAAAGTACGACCCAAGAAAAACGTTGTTGAAAGTGAAGGTTTGTGTCTCAGAAAAAATACGTTTTCCACTTACTGCACAGAAACCAGTTTATTAAAACTGGTGAAAATAAAATCATACGCAGCCCCAGATCAATGCGAGTCTTTGAGCTAAGCTCACCAGTGCAGAAAATTTGAAGGTAATTAAAAATCGGCATTCTTCAGTCCTCGCATGGAGAGAAATAATACAAATTTTAGCTTCGTTAGAAAAATGTTATCTTTGGATATATAGACTAAAACTAATGTGAACCTGTTAAGAGTTTGAAGCCGTTCAAAAGAGGCATTCTTAAGTTATCTCATGATAATATTGAGAAAGAAGCATATAAACACTCCTTTACCAACCCTAATCGTCTGTGTAGGATGTACCTTCGTTGAAAGTTTGAAGCCTATCCGAAGTGTACTTAGGATATTCTCAAGCTATTTCACTAAAACAAAACTCACTTAACGGTTAATAAAATTAACATGAGAGCAACGGCACATCTCAAAGACAAACATGAAGCTTTACTTAGACACAGAACACCTGTGTTGATAGTTACAAGCCGATCGGATGAGGCGTTCTGAAGTTATAAATAAAAACCTTAAAAGCGGAAAAATGATATAACACTTGTTTAGCGTGTCCAGGAGACGGAGGTAAACCCACAAACTCAAATAGGTACCATGCTATGTTTCTATACTTCCTCAAACTTAATCTGGTTGAGATGATGTCTGGTTTACACATCACTGGCAGACAACAGCAGCGTCCGAGTCAGTGTGGGCACACCAGACACTACATTATTCTGTGTTTTTGGGAATTAATGAAAATTTACTGCTACCCTCTCTGACCCCGCTCCTTAAATCCCGCCCTCTCTCCCTATTCCCTCAGCCCCTTCAAAAAAAAAAAAAAAATATGATAAACAGTTTGTCGGTGAGGGAGAATATATGTGGCCAATGCAGTAATGCATTTAAGTATACTCGTGCATATTTTAACGTATTGCGCGAGCTCGCGCTCCCACACACGAAACACACACACACACACACACACCAACACACACACACAAACACACACACACACAAACACACACACACAAACACACACAGTTCTCTGAATATTACTACGCTTATATTATAAATAAAAGGAAGTGACACCAGCAGAGAAGTGTTGTCATGAGTTTAACAACTATTGTTTATCACCGCGTCTACTGTTACTATTAACATGTGTTAGATATTTTTTTTTGCATCTTTTTCTAAAATTACCCTAGAATTTATTCTATGCTGAGTTATGGATTTTAGCCGTATTGGGATTAGCGATGTTTGGAGTGTGGTGGTGGGGTGGGTGGTGGTTGATGGGTGTGGTGCTGGGATAGGTGGATGTTGATGGGGGTGGTGGTGGGGTAGGTGGTGGTTGATGGGTGTGGTGCTGGGATAGGTGGATGTTGATGGGGGTGGTGGTGGGGTAGGTTGGTGGTTGATGGGTGTGGTGGTGGGATAGGTGGATGTTGATGGGGGTGGTGGTGGGGTAGGTGGTGGTTGATGGGTGTGGTGCTGGGATAGGTGGATGTTGATGGGGGTGGTGGTGGGGTAGGTGGTGGTTGATGGGTGTGGTGCTGGGATAGGTGGAAGTTGATGGGGGTGGTGGGGGGGTAGGTGGTGGTTGATGGGTGTGGTGGTGGGGTCGGTGGATGTTGATGGGAGTGGTGGTGGGGTGGGTGGTGGTTGATGGGTGTGGTGGTGGGATAGGTGGATGTTGTTGGGGGTGGTGGTGGGGTTGGTGGTGGTTGATGGGTGTGGTGCTGGGATAGGTGGATGTTGATGGGGGTGGTGGTGGGGTAGGTGTGGTTGATGGGTGTGGTGCTGGGATAGGTGGATGTTGATGGGGGTGGTGGTGGGGTAGGTGATGGTTGATGGGTGTGGTGCTGGGATAGGTGGATGTTGATGGGGGTGGTGGTGGGGTAGGTGGTGGTTGATGGGTGTGGTGCTGGGATAGGTGGATGTTGATGGGGGTGGTGGTGGGGTTGTTGGTGGTTGATGGGTGTGGTGCTGGGATAGGTGGAAGTTGATGGGGGTGGTGGTGGGGTAGGTTGTGGTTGATGGGTGTGGTGGTGGGATAGGTGGAGGTTGATGGGGGTGGTGGTGGGGTAGGTGGTGCTTGATGGGGGTGGTGGTGGGGTGGGTGGTGATTGATGGGTGTGGTGGTGGGGTGGGTGGTGGTTGATGGGTGTGGTGGTGGGATAGGTGGTGGTTGATGGGTGGGGTGGTGGGTTTGGTGGTGGTTGATGGGTGTGGTGGTGGGGTAGGTGGTGGTTGATGGGTGTGGTGGTGGGGTAGGTGGTGGTTGATGGGGGTGGTGGTGGGGTAGGTGGTTGATGGGGGTGGTGGTGGGGTAGGTGGTGGTGGATGGGGGTGGAGGTGGGGTGGGTGGTGATTGATGGGGGTGGTGGTGGGGTGGGTGGTGGTTGATGGGTGTGGTGGTGGGGTAGGTGGTGGATGATGGGGGTGGTGGTGGGGTGGGTGGTGGTTGATGGGGGTGGTGGTGGGGTAGGTGGTGGTGATGGGGGTGGTGGTGGGGTAGGTGGTGGTTGATGGTGTGTGGGGGGTAGGTTGTGGTTGATGGGTGTGGTGGTGGGGTGGGTGGTGGTTGATGGGTGTGGTGGTGGGATAGGTGGTTGTGGATGGGGGTGGTGGTGGGGTAGGTGGTGGTTGATGTGTGTGGTGGTCGGGTAGGTGGTGGCTGATGGGGGTGGTGGGGGGGTAGGTGGTGGTTGATGGGTGTGGTGGTGTGGTAGGTGGTGGTTGATTGGGGTGGTGGTGGGGTAGGTGGTGGTTGATGGGGGTGGTGGTGGGGTAGGTGGTGGTTGATGGGGGTGGTGGTGGGGTAGGTGGTTGATGGGGGTGGTGGGGGGGTAGGTGGTGGTTGATAGGGGTGGTGGTGGGGTAGGTGGTGGTTGATGGGGGTGGTGGTGGGGGAGGTGGTGGTTGATGGGTGTGGTGGTGGGGAGCTGGTAGTTGATGGGTGTGGTGGTGGGGGAGCTGGTGGTTGATGGGGGGTGGTGGGGGCGCTGGTGGTTGATGGGTGTGGTGGTGGGGGAGCTGGTGGTGGATGGGGGTGGTGGTGAGGGAGCTGGTGGTTGATGGGTTTGGTGGTGGTAGAGCTGGTGGTTGATGGGAGGGGCGGGGGTGAGCTGGTGGTTGATGGGGATTGTGGTGGGGTAGCTGGTGGTTGTTGGGTGTTGTGGTGGGGGAACTGGTGGTTGTTGGGTGTGGTGGTGGGTGAGCTGGTGGTTGATAGGGTTGTGGTGGGGAGCTGGTGGTTGATGGGTGTGGTGGTGGGGGAGCTGGCGGTTGATGGGGGTGGTGGTGGGGGAGCTGGTGGTTGTTGTGGGTGGTGGTGGGGGAGCTGGTGGTTGTTGTGGGTGGTGGTGGGGGAGCTGGTGGTTGTTGTGGGTGGTGGTGGGGGAGCTGGTGGTTGATGGGTGTGGTGGTGGGGGAGCTGGTGGTTGATGGGTGTGGTGGTGGGGAGCTGGTTGTTGTTGGGTGTGGTGGTGGGGGAGCTGGTGGTTGATGGGACTAACCACCACCTACCAAGCCTGACGAATTGACCATATTAAAACTACTACTACCACTAGTACTACTACTACCACTACTATCTTCACTGAGCCGCGTGTATTCGACTGAAGAAGCGTGTTGTGTAGGCGAAACGTATGGCCAAGATATGCAAGTGTTGTACATATGTCTTATTCATCAAGCTGTCGGAACTGTGTACCATGGGTACACTGTATACCATGGGTACACTGTATACCATGGGTACACTGTATACCATGGGTACACTGTATACCATGGGTACACTGTGTACCATGGGTACACTGTGTACCATGGGTACACTGTATACCATGGGTACACTGTATACCATGGGTACACTGTGTACCATGGGTACACTGTGTACCATGGGTACACTGTATACCATGGGTACACTGTATACCATGGGTACACTGTATACCATGGGTACACTGTATACCATGGGTACACTGTATACCATGGGTACACTGTGTACCATGGGTACACTGTGTACCATGGGTACACTGTGTACCATGGGTACACTGTATACCATGGGTACACTGTATACCATGGGTACACACTATACCATGGGTAATCCCTTTAAACACCAACTTCTGGTGTATCTCACACACACAAGACTCGACACTGGTGAGAATATCTCTGGATCCCCACCCTGGTGAAAGCACTTTATTAGACCTCATTCTGATATAACCCCCAACGGGTTTAGTGTCTCTCAATAATAGCAGAAACCATAATAATAATGTAATAATAATAATAATAATAATAATAATCTTTCAAAGGGTGTATTTTGTCCCTCATTGAAGTTGAATTATCTGGACTGCACGTGAAGTAATTAAACATGCAGATATTAAACAGAAATAACACACCTGATTTGTAATAGGTTAATTAAGGTATAATTTTGATAGTTAATAATATGGTAGGTAGGAATTTAACGCGTTATTCAAGTGCTATTTACTCGATTTTTGGAACGGCTGTCTCTGTTGAGTACACACAATATTGACGGTATTGTAGAGATGTATGGTTGCTGTTCGTATGGTTGATGGTGTGTGGTTGATGTTTGTATTGTTGGTGTTTTGATGGTTGATACTGTGTGGTTTGTGCTTGGATGGTTGATACTGTGTGGCTGATGTTTGGATGGTTGATACTGTGTGGTTGATGTTTGGATGGTTGATACTGTGTGGTTGATTCTTGGATGGTTGATACTGACGGTTGATGTTTGTATGGTTGATGCTGTATGGTTGATGTTTGCATGGTTGATGTTTGGATGGTTGATACTGTGTGGCTGATGTTTGGATGGTTGATACTGTGTGGCTGATGTTTGGATGGTTGATACTGTGTGGTTTGTGCTTGGATGGTTGATACTGTGTGGTTGATGTTTGGATGGTTGATACTGTGTGGTTGATGTTTGGATGGTTGATACTGTGTGGTTGATGTTTGATACTGTGTGGTTGATGTTTGATACTGTGTGGTTGATGGTTGATACTGTGTGGTTGATGTTTGGATGGTTGATACTGTGTGGTTGATGTTTGGATGGTTGATACTGTGTGGTTGATGCTTGATACTGTGTGGTTGATGTTTGGATGGTTGATACTGTGTGGTTGATGTTTGGATGGTTGATACTGTGTGGTTGATGTTTGGATGGTTGATACTGTGTGGTTGATGTTTGGATGGTTGATACTGTGTGGTTGATGTTTGGATGGTTGATACTGTGTGGTTGATGTTTGGATGGTTGATACTGTGTGGTTGATGTTTGGATGGTTGATACTGTGTGGTTGATGTTTGGATGGTTGATACTGTGTGGTTGATGTTTGGATGGTTGATACTGTGTGGTTGATGTTTGGATGGTTGATACTGTGTGGTTGATGTTTGGATGGTTGATACTGTGTGGTTGATGTTTGGATGGTTGATACTGTGTGGTTGATGTTTGGATGGTTGATACTGTGTGGTTGATGTTTGGATGGTTGATACTGTGTGGTTGATGTTTGGATGGTTGATACTGTGTGGTTGATGTTTGGATGGTTGATACTGTGTGGCTGATGTTTGGATGGTTGATACTGTATGGCTGATGTCTGGATGGTTGATACTGTATGGCTGATGTCTGGATGGTTGATACTGTATGGCTGATGTCTGGATGGTTGATAATGTGTGGTGGATGTTTGGATGTTTGATGCTGTCTTGTTAATGTTTGGATGTTCGATACTGAATGGTGTGTTTGGATGGTTGTTACTGTACAGTGTTTGGATGGCTGCTGCTTAGCTTGTCACTGGTTTATAGTGTATTTGAATGAGTTCTGTTTTAATGGCTGCACTGTGTATCTGGCTGGCTGCTGTTTGATTGGCTGTTTAACCAATTGCTTGGCTGCTAGTGAATCGTGCTTTGCCACCTTCAACTACAGCAGGTATGGGACAGCTTCTCCTATTGCTCCTGCTGCTGCTTCTGCTATTGCTGCAGTGTGCAGGGATGACGAATGTAACAATGCTTTTTCACAGCTGTAGTTAGAGTCAATGCAGCTCCAGGCTGCTTTAATAACACACATTTTCCCTATACAAACTGCTACTATAAATTGTACCTCGAGTGGCTATATACATATCACTTGTCACTTTTGAAATGCTTTTATTTCTACAATAGCAGATCTAATTTCATGTAATTTTGACAAAAAATATTTAATTTTCGAACGTGATAATTGAATATTTTATTTGTTCGAGTCTACGATAATTCTATAACAATAATAATACTAATAATTCGCCTGACCTATAATTGCAGTTCACGCAGAAAATTGTCGGTACGTATTTTTGGATTTGTAGTGTTTAAAGGATAGATATAAACCCATAAGGGCTAAAGGAGCATCTGGAAGAATGCGAGGCAACGAGGCTTGATTTAAAGGAGGGTAGCTTCATTTTCGTGGATCAAGAGCCCTTAACCGGCATCAAGGTAAGCTTCTTGAAGGGAGAGGTTGTGAATGGTGTATAATACCGATAAGTTGCTGAGTATGATACAACTGAAATAGTTGGGTATCTTTATTATTGAAACATTTCGCCTACACAGTAGGCGAAACGTTTCAGTAAATACCGTTTCAGTCAAATTCCGAGGCACCTGCTGCCTCGGTATATGACTGAAGAAGCCTAATGTCTGGGCGAAAAATTTAGACAGTAAAATTACTCAAATATTGCTCATATGTCTTATTCATAATCTGGAAGAACGTTTTGCTCTTGCATCAGTCACTAGTCTCTCTAAAATCAAGGAACTTATGAAGAGACTGGCTTCAGAGCGAGTGAATTCGCCGAAACCTCGCCAGAAGAAACGTCTCGCTGCTGGAACGTACCGCTCCAGGCTGGAACTTACCGCTCCAGGCTGGAACTTGCTCTTCACTACACGCAACTTTAATTACGCAGCTTTCTTCGTTAGCTGAAAATCAACACTTGTTGGAAATGTCTTTTCGTTAGCAGGAATTAGCTGTTCGTTAACAGGGATCCAGTATCGAATATTAACCTACGTTTAACAGAAGTTTATCTCTTTAGATACCTCACTGAACTTCGTTAAGCTGCAGTAACTTCCATTGAGTTATACTGCCTTTCGTTGAACTACACTACTTTTCGTTAAGCCGTTCAATATTTCATTAAGCTATACCACCTTTCGTTAAACGACATTAATATTCGCTAAGCCTTACTACTTTCCGTTTTGCTATACTGCTATTCGTTAAGTCACACTTCGTTTCGTTAAGCCATTTTATACTGTGTAAAAACAAACTATTTCTTTAGGATATAATATAACAATTATAGTTATACTGTATTTCAATACAATATATAAAATTTTGTTAAGCTATATTTAGTGTCGTTAAACCATACTAAACTTCGTTAAACTATATTTCATTAGGTTATACCACTTTCATTTTAACTATAAAATACTGCATTAAGTAATGCTATACTACGTAAAGCATAAAGCAGTATGCCATATCTCGTTATATTAAGCTATAAGACCTTTCGTTAAAGCTATATTGACTTTCGTTATGCCACACTACGTTTTTCGTAAATGGAGTTTCCCGTAATTGGCCAGAAAATAATTGTCCCTAATTGTATGGAAGTGTCTCTTTCGTTAATGAAACAGACATTTCGCTTAATTGAGCTTCGTTCCCGAAAATTGGAACTGGTTACCTCAGTAACTATGAGAATGGAAACCTTTTGTAATCATCTTCAAGAAACCTTAATGGGCTAAATTTGTCTTTACTGGAGGATATTAGTTTGAGACAACAATAATAATAATAATAATAATAATAATAAATAATAATAATAATAATAATAATAAGAAGAAGAAGAAGAAGAAGAGCAAGAAGACGAAGACGAAGACGAAGAAGAAACTTATAACGAAGTATCGAGCCAAATTGGTCCATTAACTAGTCACTAACACAGGAAGGAAAGGGAGCCAGTATACATACAAGAGGTGGGCAGGAACGGGAGAAAGAGGTAGAATAATAAAATAAGGAAGTGGAGATAGTAACACTTAGGACATAATTAGGAAACGTTTCGCCCATTGAGGGCTTTATCAGTCCAGTAAAGAGCATGGAAAAAAACAAGGAATACATTGCGTAGAGGTCAGGTGAATAAGGTAAGGGTCAGGTTCATTACAGCCAGGTGCCGCTCCGTGAGCAACCTCTTCTCGTAATGTGTTATGGTTTAATTAGTTTTGCACTGATATGTAAAAATATCCGGAGCTCTGTTCCATTGCGCTGGATATCACTATCAGAGCAGCCTTGAGACAATGTCGCTTGCGCATGTTACACTCCTTTAACAACCAATCTGAATTCTTACCATTTAATTAGACGTCTCTCACTCCCTGGTTGTCCTACATACACTTTGTTTCAATCCCCACATGGGATAAACACTTCGGTTGTTTTCTATTGTTCTGGCTGGTCTCTACTAGGTCCTTGATGGTGAACGACAAGCTTGTGGACACACTGTCAATATTCAATTTACTTAGTACTTGCACCAATATTAAAAATGTATATAATTTCATTAGCAGCATAATTTAAAAAAATAATATACTGATAACAAAATATATCAGAAATATTAAACCTGGATGTGTTACGATCTCATTATTATGCAAGGTATAAGGAATAAAGAAATCAGACGACAGTGTGGAGGTTAGAAGAGAATAATTCCAAGCAGAAAGGGGGTTGTTGAGATGGTTTGGTCATGCAGAACAGATGGAGCGAGACAGGTTAATTAAGAAGGTGCATTAATCTGCAATGAATGGAAGATGTCGTTGGGGGAAACGTCCCAGAAATGCTCGGAAGGTTTTGAGATGTTGGGACTTTACGATCCAACGTGCATGTTTGGGAATGTAAGAGAGGAGTGGAGGTTAGTTCCTGGAGGGGGTTTTCTGTGTTAAGAGCGTGGGTGAGATAATATCTATGAAGGGACTAAAAAACTGATTAGCCAAATTAGTATTTGGACTGAAGTGTCGTCGGTACGTTGAAAGATGAGAGGAAATGATTTAGGGTTTCTAGTTTATATATATATATATATATATATATATATATATATATATATATATATGAGAGAGAGAGAGGGAAGTATCACCTCTATGGCTGGAATGGGAACCCTCATCCTCAGAGAAGACAATAAACGTACCTCAAGGAAAACTCAAGGTTCTCCCCGGAGCTGTTTGAATATTTTCTTCTCCTACCACCCCCTATATTTGATATTCTATGTGAACATTTCTTAATAAACAGAAAAACAAACATGAATACAATGGCGCAATGTATCAAAGATCATGAATTTCCTCCAGCTCCTCCGAGGCTGGACGCGAGCCAAGTATGCAGCAAGCATTTCCCCTCTGGATGGCTATGCTGAGGCGCTGGAACATGAAAGTGGCTGCCCTTGGGTCCCTGGTGGTGTCGATGAGTCTGGAACCCAATTCTTTGAGGAAAAGTGTGGCATTTTTTCCCCATGATCCCAAGGTCTCTGATCCCACTGGGACAAATTGATACTGTTGGCTTATGTCCCTGTACTTGCTGATCTTGTACTCCTCCCTGTGGTCAGCAGCTTCTCCCTGTCGCCCCACACTGCAATGGATATAGGTGTCAGCCAGTGTGGACACAGGTATAGTCCCATGCTAAGAGCTTGCCATTCTTCCAAGGACAGATGGTGATCCAGTCGGGGCGGTTTGCTGGGTTGTGGGTATTGTTGGCTGCTAGTGATCAGGGCTCCCTCTCGGCTGGGCATCCAGCTATAGCAAGGGCTCTCTTAATGTCGTTGACCTCATTGTGTCTTGCATGCCAGCCTTTAGTTTTGGAACAGTTAAGACCATGTAGACAGTATTGGTCTGCTTGCGGTTCGCCGCAAATACACGTATATTCTGTGTGAATTGGGGCAGCAAGGCGCAGAGCCAGTGCAATACAGAGGGTCTTAGGGTCGAGTAGCGTTTCCATTGCCGATATGGGAACTGTTTGGAGGAAGTCCCCAGAGTGATGTGCATTCACAGCCTGGAGACGGGCAATCTCCCCATATATATATGTATATATATTTATATATATATATATATATATATATATATATTTATATATATATATATATATATATATATATATATATACACACAGACACACACAGACACACACACAGACACACACACACACACACACACACACACACACGAAACAAGTGATTTTAAATCATTTACACAATCATTTAACCACAGAAGTTACAAACAGGATGAATTTAGAAGCAGTTCATCTGTAACATAGTTGTATCAGTCGCCACCATCTGTGATGCCATAGTCTCGTCTTACACCCCAGGAATATTCCTGGAACATCTAGTCACATGCCCCTCTAGGCCACATACTCCATACAGTTATATAACTTTCTTAGCATATTTGGACTGCTATAGATTAAAATTATAGCTTTTGGTCGTTCCTGTAAGATGCATCAGTCATTAAAGTAATTAAAAGGAGGCATACTCAAGATACTTGGCAGAAAATACTTTTTCCAAAATTTAGTAAGCACACTGATAGCTACATCTTTCAGTAACAGTCCCAGTCTCCTTGTTAGTGTAAACACAAATGTTGACAGCTGATCGGAAGAAGCTTTCTCAAGGTGTCGCATGGAAAATGGAAAGTGAATTGGCTATATAACATTTAACGTAAAGCACACACATACATGCGAATAGTTGCGTGAAGTATGCCCTGGACACACCATCAGTTTTGAAAATTTGAAGCCTATCTGAAAAGTAGATCGCAAAAACTCTGGAAGAAGAAAAATGAAGTTTAAAAACCACCAGAAATAAGAAACTAAGACTTACTAAACTTGTGAAAAAAGATTCTCAATTTATTCTTTCTCGTTCATTTTCTGTTTAATTCTCCAAAATCTTACAAGATTTTTTTTAGTAATTTTTAATTCATTTTTTTTTTGAAGAAAACTGCAAAACTCTGCGCCTACACAGCCTAAAATAAAAATAATAATTAAAATATACTACGGGCGGTAAGAGTTTGAAGCTTATCGGAAGCCCAGTTATTGCACGGAAAACAGTTAAATAAAACTGTAAAATTAAAACTTACGCAGCTCCAAATTAACGCCACACTTTCTTACAAGCGAAACCCCATAAGTTTGAAGCTGATCTGAAGAGCAATTCTTCAGTTATCGCACGGAAACAAAAATTTCGTGACTGGGCTATACAAGACCGACCAGAGGACGCCCACACCTCTCAGTAGTTGCTCCAACTATATCCCCATTACAGTAAACGAGCAGAAAAAATTTCAAGTCGATAGGATGAGGCATTCTCAAGCTATAAATGAAAGTGTAGAGGAAGAAAAAAATAAATCAGCATAATTGAAAGGTACCTCTTTATGGATTATTATTATATTTACATTCCTCACAAAAATTGTTTTTATAATATATATATATATATATATTGGAAATGACAATTATTTTCTATCGGTCAGATTTTTTTAGCTATAAAAATGGTCTTCGAACTCAGCGGGTAAAATTATACCAATTAATAAAAAATATGTTTTTTAAAATATACTGCTGAGAAACACTCATATATACACACACACACACACACAGACACACACACACACACACACACAGACAGACACACACACAGACACACACACACACAGAGACACACACACAGACACACACACACACACAGACAGACACACACACACACACAGACAGACACACACACACAGACAGACACACACACACACACAGACACACACACACACACACAGACAGACACAGACACACACACACACACACACACACACACACACACACACAGACACACACACACAGACACACACACACAGACACACACACAGACACACACACACAGACACACACACACAGACACACACACACAGACACACACACACAGACACACACACAGACACTGTTACGGTTACGGTTCGAATCTTAATCTTTAGCCAGGTTAGTGCACTCCGTAACAACACTTCATAGAATGAGAGGATATGGTTCCAAACTTAGAAATGTAAGGCACAAATAATAGTTACTCAGTCTTTTCAAGTTTCTTTTTATTTAAAAGTTTAAATACTTTAGATATTCATAAATATCTATTAAATATCACTGTCAGAAACTTTCCTTCACACAAGGAAACTCTTAAATAGAATGTACATGATAGACCCCCTCTAGAGACTGTCAATATGGTCACTACACT